>NC_080029.1:101379705-101682735 GCF_030020395.1 Manis pentadactyla | reverse complement strand
ATTTTCAAACATATACAAAAGCAGATAGTTTAATGAAACCTCATGAATCCATCACCCAGCTTCAATACTATCAACTCCTAGAAAAAAACTTATTTCATCTCTGTTCACCAACACCACCTATACCCACCCACCCCAGATAATTTTAAAGCTAAATTCAGACTATTTCAGGAAATTTAAAACAGGCATCTCTTCTGATTTAGAAAGTCCACCCTGCGATGGATTGCCACCTCCAGTCAGTACGTTTGACCTGCCCCCCTGCTAGACTCTCACACCCTCACCACCCTCAAGAAGGCCTCATAACTGACCACAGCCACAAGAGACTTCCTTGCAGGAGTGCCTTCACACACACTCTGAACCCCATCAGGGACCCAAAATGTGAGGAAGTGACTGGGCGCTCCAAGTAAGAGTAATTACCAGCTGACTCTTACAACCCAAAGGGCGGCACTTCATGGCCTGAGCATGCCCCATATGAGCCAGCATAGGGACAGCATTTCCCAGTCAGTATGGCAACATCAAGCTCTATTATCAAAGAATTAAAAACTATACAGTATAATCTGTACCAAAGACAAGCTCAGTCTCCTTGAACACAAAAATAAGCACACATGTGGTCTGTGAACAAATTTTCATTTACAGAAGTGCCGATGGAGACTGGGATCACTGCAATGAACAGACCCCACAAAAAAAAAAAATTTAAGTGGATCTTGTAATAGGATACCAAAAGCTGGAGACACCCAGGTCCTCAACACCGTTTATATATTTGATACTCTTCTTTCTGGAATCACACGAGGAAAACATTAAGGGAAAACCCACTGGCACCTCCTGGAAAGCTACTTAACTTACTCCTCAGTGTAGGAGCTTGAGGGTATTGACAAATGTGCAAAATAAATATCTAAGTTGGTAATGACCAGTGAGAATGTTAAGGGTCTCAAAATATTTTTTAAATCAGCAAGGCCCTGATCTTGGCACTTTAGCAGCTATTACACTAAAATGGTCTGCCTGGAAGGCACTGCAAAATCAAAGACATTCTCCACTGGGAAGCAAGCAAGTTTGATTAGCAAGATGAGCTTGCACTACATTTCTAATCTTCCCCATCACAGCAATGGTAAATCGAGCCATCAATGAGCAAATATATGCCTTTAGATGACATTCTAGAAATACACATTGGAAAGAAATATGCGTCCACAAAATAGCAAACTTGGAAAGAAGGGACAAATTTGAGGTTCTGGGAAGTAGGAAAAAAGAAAGGATACCTTCTTAATCACCTTTGTCAATTACCACCCGAAACCCAATGAGAATGGCAACACTAGGAACCAGACCTTGTCAGTGAGGAAGGCAGAGCTGAAGGAGCCCCAAGAGTTAAAACCTTGTTTACTATGTCTGGAGGTAGTGCAATCTATATACCAATCACTGAAGTCATTTGAGGTTTGCCTGTTGCTGACAAATGTAGATGGACAGATATGTAAAGATGATGCGTCATGAACTACAGCTGATGAATTTCCTGCAGAAGCCCCTGTACTCACATCAGAAGTGTCAAGAGGTGACAGAGCTACATCACGCCGAGTCTGGCAGTTTAATTTGGTGTCGGCTATTAGTGTTGACTCTCAGCACTATTGCCGTTCAGTGTTTCTGCCGGCAAGGTGACACAGCCTCAGAGATTGCTAAATTTCTTTGTTGAGTGAAAGAGAGGTTGCCTGGTCTGCAAAGTAATCCCTTGCTAAACCATGCCGATTTCAGAGGGCAAGGGAGGAAAAGGGACTCATTTCCCAGAGCTCCTCTAAAACTTCCCTTGCATAATTTCAAGCAAAAACCTGATGGCTTTGTTGGGTAAGAAAACAAATGTCTGGGAAAAGGATGATTTATATTGAAGGTTTGGCTTGGCTGAATTAGAAGCTACTGAGTATACTGGCCTCACGGAAGTACTCTTCCTATATTGGTCTCGGTGAAACCACCACAATTGCTCAGGCAAAAGGACTCTGCGGGTTGCTCTGACCTCTGGGTGTCACCCAAAGAGCCCAGTTCCCTTCTGGCCCCCTGCTTGTGGGAGAGGTAGGCTTTGGCAGTGTACCCAAGGACACTTCAACCTTCCTTGGTTGCCCTTTCTCCAGAGAAAAGAGAAACAATGCTGATACCCTATGTCCTTCCTCACCCCATGCCACAGCTGGCAGGGTAGGAAGGCATGGGGTACAGACAAAAGCTCTGGAAGCTCCACACTGCCTAAAAGAAACCTAACATTGAGTCAAGAGAATTTGGGCAAAGGCTAATAATAGATAGCCCCTCCTCCACTTTGCCCAGGACAGCACACCCGTAGATGGATGTCCCAGTCCACACATCATAGAGGCCTTAAGAAGGTGGTAAAGATTACCCGCTCTCAAGAGACACCCCTCCAGAACTGTCTATGAGAGTGGGGGAGGGGTTGGAACAGGAACAAACATGAGAAGGAGTTACAGTCATTAGTACTAAAATAATTTCTGTAGCAACAAGAAAAATATGGCTTAAAATTTAAACAACTTGTTCAAGGCAGCAGTTAGGATTAGAGTAGGGAAAGAGGAGACACCGTAGGAGCTCTATATTTAAAAACCAGAGCAGATTGCAACCCAAGATCCTACTCATAATACTGTGTTCCTTATATTTTCAAGGAATTTCATACTTGCCTGTGGCTTTTATACCCATTATCTCATTTAAGCATCAGTCTCCATGGTTTTCTGAAGCCACTTCCAGAGGCTACACTCTGGTTCTGAGCTCTTCTGATATTCTAACTTCCACCCACATTTTTCTCCTTTCTAGAAAACAGTTGATATTCCAGAATTTTACCTAATGCCATGGTGCTAGCCACTCCAAAACCATCACAACAGCCTAACCCAGACTTTCCACCATGGAAGAGCTGGGTAAATTTCTAAGAGAAGAATATATAGGTTAATCCCAGGACTTCTATATAGACAAGGAGAGTCTGGGATAACTACACACGTTTTAAAAACATCTTTAGGGTGACTTTCTAATCTAAACATCTTTGGAGATACAAATTCATAATTAGTGTTTTTACAGTTTTTTTTTCCCCCTATGAAACTTTCTCCAGTTCAAGGACCCTAGCACTAACATTAAAAGGGTCCTATGTACAGAAACCATCTCCCTTCCATAGACATCTTTATAAAAGTTTCATAAAGATCCTATAAGGGATATCAAGCTATATACCAGGATATAATATACAAAGCAAGGTCAGTAAGAGTCCCCACCCCAGGCTGGCCACCCACCTGGAATACTGTGTCCTTTTGTAGGCACCACACCTTATGAGGGGCATTGACCAGTGGAGCGCAGGCACAGGAAAGCAGCTGGGGCAGTGAGGAGTCAGCCACATTACAGCGTGTGGCTGAAGGTCCTTGGCCAGAGAAGGTGACAGGAAGTCCAGTACAAGTCTTCAGTCAGTTGGAGAGCTGTCATGTGAAAGCTTAGAGATGTTTATAAAAACAGCAAGGCCTGTCTGTGCTATCTTTACGGGCGTCCATAGGGCACTGGTTCTGGGTTCCTGTTGTAACTGAAAGAGAAACTTCCACAGTGGCCAGAGTCCTTGACAGTCCTGCAAATGAGTAAGGAAAGTGTCCTCAAATTCCGTGTAGCAGGAACCCTCTTAGGTGGCACCAACCTTGACTTCCAAATGCAACAGTCATCTGCAAGAGGCAAATGGTGGCATTGCCTCATAAACCTGAAAAGAACCTGGAAAACGCTTCTGCTGGCAGCTCATGCCGTTGTTGCCATTGAAAACCCGGCTGATGTCAGTGTGGTAACCCCCAGAAAGACTGGCCAGTGAGCTGTGCTGAAGGTGACTGCTGCCGTCACCAGGGTCACTCCTGGGGTGGCCACCTCACTCACGGAATTTTCACTAACCAGGTCCAGGCATCCCTGGGATGCCGCGACTTCCACTGGTTACTGAGCCCTCCACCAACCACCAGCCTCTCCCAGAGGCGTCTTATGTGAACCTGCCTACCACTGCTGTGTAACACAGACGCTCCTCTGTGCCGTGGGGACATGTCCATCCCGCGTGACAGCAAGGGTGCTCCTCCAGCAGGTCTGAGGGCAGGCGGGGTCCGGGAGTTCTGCGCATGCGTGGCACCGCCCGCTGCCCTCCCGGGCCAGGTGCCGCCTGCTCCCCTCGTCTGCGGGGATCCGGCGGAGGTAGAAGAGGAGGAGCAGGCTGCTGCTGAGAAGGCTGTGACCAAGAAGGAATTCTGGGGTGAGGGCACCGCTCCAGCTCCCGCATTTACTGCTGCTCAGACCTACGTGGCAGGCTGGTCTGAGGGCACGGGCTTCCCCGGAACTCACCGGTGGCTCCCTACGGAAGGGTGGAATGCTCTGCCCGCCGCCAAGAACGGCAGCTCCCCCTGCTCAGGCCACCGAATGGGTAGCAACAACCACTGAGGGGTCTTAAGCTGCTCTTCCACAGACGCTTAAACAGAAAATGGAAATACGGCTGATGGAAACTAAACAGTTTCAGAGAACACAAAAAAATACATAGCAAGGCCCAAATAGTGGTAGTTTCAGAAGGGAAAAGCTCAAAGAGGAAGATCTCACTAGTGGCTAGCTGAATGGGAAGGGGCTGCCTCAGGCGGATAAATGCTTTGGGAAATGTAGAATGATCTGTTCATCATATAAGAAGTTGGAGAAAATTATTGCTCAGGTGCCCGACCGCTCCAGTGTTCCATGGTCCTGGAATCTTCTCATTTAAACCTTAATGCATTATCAAAGAATGAAGGAACTCCAGACATTGCATGCCCTGCCCATGGGTGAGGAATAAACCGTTGTGGTCAGTGAGGTCGGAAAAGTTGAGATAAGGAAAATGATTCAGTGGGCCACTTACAACGCCTCTCCAGGCCTCCAGGATTTCTCCCTTTTGTTTCAAAGAGGCTTTAAGTAGAAAGACACTGCTGGTGAGGAAGGCCCACCTTCTTCCAAATCTGACTGATTTGGCTGGTTGGTTGTTTTTTATAGGATCAGATATAGAAACCATACCTTGGAAGGAAGTTGAGAGTTTGAGGGTCTGGCACATAACAGTGTAGCAGCCATTTCTGTCCTGTTTCCTCTGCTGAAGCAATCTCACAGACCACCTGTTTGAACCCCTTCATTCTTTAGGTGAGGAAACTGAGACCCAGAAAGCTCAACTGTATATCCCAAGGTCATACTAATTAATTACTAGCAGAGTTGGGTGTTGAGCATGAGTTTCCTGAGCCCCTATCCAATGGTCTGTCTTCTACCATAAGACCATTGTTATCCACTGAAGATACAAATACCAGTTTCCGAGGCATGAAAAGTGAAGAGATTAAAACATATTTAATCAACTAAATGCACTCGTTGGAACTTGTTTGAATTCTCATTCATAAAAAAACAAGTAGAAAAGATGTTTTGGAGACAATGAGCAAAACAATATAAATATGAATGAGATATTAAGTAATATTACTTATTAGAGTTTTTATTAGATGTGATAATGGCATCAGATGTATGCAACATTTTTTTTAAGTCCCTATCAGTTTGAAAGTGTATTGAAGTATTGACAAGTTATAAAACATGATGTCTTAGATTTGCTTTAAAATCAGAAAAATGAGGGGAGGTGGTTATGGATGAAATAAGATTGGTAATTGTTGGTAATATCGGTAATTGGCAAATATTGATAATTGTTAAGGCTGAGTAATGTGCACATGGGGGCTTATTGAGCTACTCTCTCTACTTTTGCATGTTCTTGAAAGTCTGCATTTTTTTAAGTGCTTAAAAGAAAAACTACTTATCCAGACTGTGGCTAAGCATGTTGAAAACACAACCTCTCTCCTGTCTCAAGTTGAGTGGCTCTGGAGAGGGAGGGGGGACATGGCAGGGCCTGAATCACTGCTGCTCTCCGAAGTCCTTCACTTACCCCCCAGTCTTCTCATAGAGATTCCAGGCAAGTGCAGAGCAGAAAATTACATTCTGCTTTATACACATTTATCCATACTTTATTTAACAGAAAACTAGAAACTTTCCAGTAAAATAGGCCTATGCTATGTTTTACAGATTCTAATACTTTCTTAAAATGTTTAAAATAAAAAAATTTTTTTAAACCCTCACACTCATCCCATGTAAAATACCCTGTTAAATACCAGATACAGTGTTATGCCTTATCAGGAGGTTACTCATATCACTAATTCTCACCTCCCTTTGTAGTGTGTCTTCCTCTATAAACACATGCACACACACACACACACACACACACACACACACACGCACGCACACACACACACACCCCATGAGCCCTTAGCGTTGCAGGAACCCAGTTTGTTTGCATATTGATCACAAAGAGAAAGACCTACCACTGGATCCTGCAATCTGGGTTCAGAGTGTGGTTTGACTTTGGGCTGCATTTCTTCTCCTGTTAATTCACTCAAGGGACTTGAGTAAGTAAGTTGGGCTTTCATGATTTTAAAAATTGTGTCTTTGCAGGAACATTCGAAACAATTTTGGGCTTGAATCTGTTTACCAGTGGAATCTCAATCTAATCGCTTGTAATGGTGAATCCAAGGGCGTTCACAGGCCTCCACCCAGTGCCTTGATGGAATAGATTACAGATAGAGGACAGCAGAGAGGAAAAAATCATCAACAGAACCTTGAGAAATTTCTTAAAATTATCAGAACTACATAAATTACCTTCAACCAAAAGAAATTCATCTTAATCATATCATATTTGCTCCCTTCTGGGTCCTAACCATCCCATCTCCTTTTCCTGCTATTATCTCTCTAGTCCAGGATTTTCCACTGTCAGTGGTGCTGTCAGTTATTGCGCAAATCCTTTTGGCAAATCAGAAACATGTCAAACATTATTGTGAAGGAAACAGGAAGAGAAGCATGACTCTCTGTACCAAGGTTTGAACTCTTTGACAATAAAGCATGGGGGCATGAAGTCATGGGGTTTGATTCTAGGCCCCCACATACTGAAAGAAGTCATCCACTTGTAATTGCAAAGGAACACATCTCCAGTCCCCTGGTACCCTATAATGCAAATGCTCTGCGGGTAGGAATTAATGTGAGCACAAGGACCACATCTCCCGCTTCTTTGTGTCTCCCACAAAGCTCAACACAGGGCTTTGCACCTCAAAGAAATTCAATAGGTGATTTAACAGATTGAAGCGGAGAGCTGCTATTAGTAATCTCTCACTAGACACAAAATTCACAAGACTCACCATGGCTAGTGCCTATGGAAGTTGATCTTGCTCAGAACTATATATAAATGCAATGAATTTGTATCCTTAAAGTTTCAGAATTACTGACATATCCAATCTGGAGAAATAAAGGTATTTTAATCCCATTGCATCTTTCAGTTTAAGGTAGTGTATTAGACTGGAACAGAGAGTGTAACTTTTTTCAAGAGATAGCTATTCTAGTCTTATTTCATTAATTACAACAAGGCTCTATCATTCAAGACTTTACTCCTTTGCTGGGAGAGAACTTGTGATGAGTGAATGACTGGCTTCCGCAGTTGGCTTAAGGGAACCAGACTCATTCACTGAATCAAAGAAAAAGAATGTCAAGGAAAGAAGAGTTAATCAAAGAATAACTCCCTGGACTCACTTTTTTATTTCTTTCCTCAAGTTAGACCACTAACATTATTCTTGGAAATGAGGTGATACTTAGAAGATAGACCTGAGTGCCAAAGTGACTTCAGTGGATCCGGAGCATTCATTAAACACTGACTATACAAATCCTTCAGTGCGATAGCTGCAGCTGACGAACCCACTGCTGACCTGACCATGCAGGCTTTGCCCAAGAAGCTTATTGTCTCACTGAGAAGACCTAAAACAGAGGGGAGGCATTTCTCAAACTAAAGAAAAAGCAGCATAAAAACTAGAAGAGAATTTAAAGACACAAATGGCAAGGGAGAGTTAGATTAAGAACACAATTAATATAGACAATAACAATCCTTCCATTTATACAATACATGTTCTCTATGTATTCACATCCATGGCTTCTTTTAATTTTGAAACAATTCTATGAAGTAGGTTTTATCTTCTCGGTGAGAATACTGAGTCTTATGTAGGTTAGGGAGTGTCCAAGGCCACAAACTAGTAAGTGCCAAAGCCGATGAGAAAATCATTCAGGGCTCTCATCTACTGACTCCCAGCCTTGCTGTTTCCACTTCCCCACATTATCACTCAACTGTGCATGTCCGTGCAGAGCTTTACTTGTACAAAGTATTTTCACAGACATTTTATAATTTGGTCCTCTCAGCAGCTCAGTGAGAGAGGCAGAGCAGAAATTCCACAGGAGAGCAGACTAAGATCTTGGCAAGTTTTCCCACCTGAAATAACCCAACCACGGATTGTCAATGACCCTGACTCCCAGCATAGGGACCATTTCTTCCCGCCTCACTGTGATTCCGCCATAGAGATGAGCCGGAGAAAGGACAAGTGCAAACAGTGGACGTGCACTTGATCTCTTCCTGGATCTGTACCTGTGGGGTAACAGTTCAGACCTTGAGGCTAGAAGAGGAGAGCAGTTGGTACACAGCGTGTTCTCTCAGCAGCTTCCTTGCTTCTCAGCACATCGCAAATGGTGGGGGCTCCTCACTTCTTCCCCGCACCCCAAATGGCCCTGGAACCCTTGGCTTGGACCAAGGCAATGGAGTTGGATGGGTAATTTAAATCATGTCCCAGCTCTCAGTGCTAACCTGTCTAACCTGCCAATGAAACTGCCACAGCTTCCCTGTTTCACATGCCCTCCGCGAAGGAGGAGAATGAGAGAAAAATAACCCCAGGGTGAGCAGGAGAACCACTTTGGGAAATATATTCCCGCAGCACCCGGGAAGGAGCCGGCTAATTGGCTCCAGAGGCGGCAGCGGCTGCACGGGCAGGTAGGACTGCGCCGTCCTTTATTGACTGGTGCAGTCACTTGTTGGGAACCCATGTTCATTAGCTGTGTGTAAAGTGATATTAGAGGAGAGACGCTGGGTCCTATGCTGAATGATTGCGCTCCCCACCTGATGGGAGGTGCATTATGTAAAAGTGCCTGCAAGAGTAATCAAGTTACTTAAGTGGATGTGTTGAGCGTATCTGAGACTGTGCTGCCTCGGGAATGCGAGATCAAGGGTGGCGTTGAAACCCTGGCTCTACCTCAACTGAAATAAGCCCTCAGCCTTTCAATACTGGTACAGTGCACCACCCTCCACTTATTATCAGGAACTAAAGGGTCTTCCCACTTCCACTGTGCTAACTCTTCAGGTTTCAGGGCAAAGGTTTCAAAGCAAGCACCAGCAACTGTTTTTCCAGCAGACTCGGGAGGAAATTGGAGACGCCAATTCTTCTTCCTCCAAATCTTCCTTTGTCCTTTCTGTGACATAAGGAAGCTCACTGGCTAATCTTAAGCTTTAAATGGTTCAAAGAAAGTAAAAAAAAAAAAAAGCTGTTAGACCAAGGGTGTCTCCTAGGGTTGCTGCCCAAGTTAAAAGCAGCAAAGAGCTCGCTGTGTTTGCTTCCACACTTCACCCAGCCTCAACCTCTGGAATAGAAGGGAGAATCTGGTTAGCATCCGCCCTGTGCCGAGAACCATCGAGTACACCAGCCCCCAGCCTGGTGTCTCAAAGGGCTACACCTCCACCGCTGTGGTTCCAGTCCCCTTCTTTTCTCCCTAGTTCACTGCCCTGTAAACACCCCTCCGCTTAACCACAGCTTCCCAGTGCGACAGTGACACTCACAGAAAAGTTCTGGCTCTACAGCCGCCCACCCCGCGGGGTCTGCAGACCTCTCCAGTTCCTCCCAGATCATCCCAAGGATCCCCAGAGGCATTTCCTAGGTGCTCCAAAACCAAACTTCTGGTCTACTCATCTCCCCTTTATCTGTCACAGTTATAAGAGGTGTCTCCCATCAGAGCTGGCCCCCAAATAACGCCTATGTGCCCCCTGGAGACTAGGACACTGGATCCCTTATGCAAATAGACCATAGCTAGCTCTGTACTCCCCACCAGGCTTCCACACATGCTAAGGGAAATTCTAGCACATTCTAGACCCAGCCCACTTTCAGTGGCTCCCAACAATCCACAAAATGCAGCCCAGATTCTTCAGCATGGCATTCAAAGCCCCAGTCACCCTGCTTCCACTATAATCAGCTCCCAATCCTATCGTCAACTCATCCAACTGATCATCCGTCTCCCAGGCTACTTGCCTTGCGGTAAACATACTCTGTATGCTCCCTGCTATGGACCTTTATCCTAATGTTTTCCTGCAGCTGACCTGTCCTCCCCTCTACCCACTGCTGCCTTTTGAAATCCAGCCCATCAACCAGCAAGACTCAAGTCAACACAGCAGCTTCCTCCTCTGCTCTCAGACAGCTTACATCACAGTCAGTGGTATGTGTCCTTCTCTGAAGTGTGTGTTCTGGAGGGGAGGGACCACAGCTTACTTACCTAAATCCCTCCTGTCACAGACAGTGCTCTGCACATGGTGGGTACTCCATAAGTACTTATTGAATTGAAGAGGCTATAGGCATCTTTAAAAAATTATGCCTGGAGAAATAAATTGTTTACATCTAATTATGAAATTGTTTACCCATTTTTTTTCTTTTGCCTGAAGTTGCTCTGGGGAGATAGGACCCAGAACAGGCAAGGCTTGGTAGACAAGGTTAGGACTGTGAGATGCCTGAAGCATGGTCCATAGGACACCCACGTGTAAGGTCCTTACCACCAGTGGGACCAGAAAAGATGAGTAAATGGAGAAATGGAGTGGGAGAAAGGAGAGGAGATGGACAACACAAAGGAGCACATCACCGACTCAAGTCAAGAGACACCAACAGTGCTAATTGATATATAGCTTTTCATTTCCACTTTCCTTAACAGAACTAAGAGAATTGGGATCATCAAAAATCAGAATAACATGGTCTAGCCCTTCATTTTATAGAGTCAGATATGGAGGCCCACCAAGACTTCCCCAAGGTCACATAGCTGATTAGTGGCAATGTCAGAACTAAACCCAGGTCTCCTGATTACACAGGCATATTTTTACTAATATTATGATCTTTCCTTCCCATCTCCTTATAATTTGTTTTCATAAGAGACATGGGAATGAAATTAAAGGATGAGGAGGCTGAGAAAGGGGATCTAAAAAAGAATATTCATTCATAAATCTTTGTCATATTTCCAGTGATCTCCCAACACAATCAGTAGAAGGCTTTTGTAAATTCCCTTGTCATCATAAAAAGGGACAAGAAAACATAGAATTCACAAGCCACTGTGTATCCAGATACTAAATGCTAGGCTCCCCTTGCCATTTACAGGACTCTGACTCTCTCCTAGGATCTTGGGTGGGCTGGACATGCAAGTGGGGCACCAGACTTTTGACATTAATGTCTTTAGCCCTAGTCCCCAATCCTGCCAGGCTTTTCTCTCTGATTTATTAGCACAAACCCTGCACTCTAAAAATATAATTGCTGCATTTAGAGTGTGTTTCCTGTCTGTAGGCTACAGGGGCTTAAGCACCACATAAGCTCTCTGACACTGAATATACCCTTGCAAACCAAAACCAGCCTGACAGTTGGATGAGCCAGTGGGCTACACACACGGGGACGCTCGTGAGCAGCTGCCAGGTAAATGATGGTGGTAGTCATCTTTAACATAAAGTACACAGTACGGTACTTCAGCAAGGGAGGCAGCTTCATAGATCTTTCTTGATCATCTGACTTTGGGCTGTTTCCTGAGTTTTAAAATATACCTCCAGATTCTCACCTTGACCTAGAAAGAAACTATAGAATTTCTTTGTGATGTTACTAATATAACACAGGTAGAAGAAGCGAGTTAGGCATCATGTTTCCAAGTAAAAGCAGTGTCTGGGAGACACAGTCATCTCATCCTCTACCACCCCTTTGTGTCAACTTTAAAACGCCAAGTGGACTAATGCCTTTTACCCTTCACAGTCTGCAGGCTACTCCAGGACTCTGTGAAGGTGTTGAGGCATCGCTCCTTGGGGCCTATCTGACCCCAGCCCGTGGGCTTGCTGTGCAGTCACGGAAAAACAGCCCCTGTGCCTGGTCACCACAGCTACAAAATGCCACTAACAGCAGTAAGCACTGCGGTGTGTATGTGAACTGCCGTGTTTGGAAATACCCTCTGTTGGGAAGGAAAGGAAAGGAAAGGCTCATCTGTCTCACTCCAGATAAACTCTCAGGAGCCAGAAGTCTCTGGAGATTAGAAGTACCATGAGAAGCAGAATCTGCTCCTTCCTGCTTGACATGAATGAGGAAGGACATGTGTCTTGCCAATGGGTTTCAGCCCCTGGCAAGTTCACTATGGATTCAGTCTGACCAAAGAAATGACAGTAAAACATTCTTGGGGTGAAAGGGTTATACCTAACTTTATTCCCACGGTGGCAGGTCAGTCACTAGAATTCCGTCCACTCAGAGAGAGTCTGCATGCACCAGGCCGATCTCTACCTCTGGGCCTATCAGCACACACAGCCGTCCTCTGGGCCTCTGTCCTCAGCACTGCCACCACTCCAGCCTCTGCTCTCCTGCAGCCTTGCAGCCATGCTACTGTGTCACCCAGAGCCCTGGCAGAGCTCTTTATATAGAGTCAATGGCAACATATTGCCCACACATGTGTAGTGAGCTAACCAACCAGGGCCAGGTGAGAATCCTGGCCATAAGAACTTTCATTTTATCTACAACATGGCCTTGGGGTGGCTGCAGCTACCGTATAACCACCAAAGGAGAGTCTGCCTGCCAATGGAAGAGTGAGGATGGAGCACAGAGAAATGGCAAGGCAGGTCTCTCCATCTGAGACCTCCATCAAACCATCCCTGAAGGTTCTATTCCATGAACCAGTAAATTCCCTTTGTGGTTAAAAAATTAAAATACCAGCAGCTGAAACTGCTAGGGATAGTTCTGAAAAGGTCACAATATTTGAGATGCTGAGAGCTTATTTTGATAAACTGGAGGCCCTTCTCTTTCTGGACCAGGTGAATACAGCTGTTTCTGAAGGCCTTACCCAGGGCTTCCTCATAGTCCTCACATCATATAAGAAGTGAGTCACAGCTATTTAACAGGCTGTGGATAAAGTGAAGGTTCCTGTGGCCAGGATTCTCACCTGGCCCTGGTTGGCTAGCTCACTGCACACGTGTGGGCAAATACCTCGTTATTGACTCTATATAAAAAGCTCCACCCAGCACTCTGGGCTACCATGGCTGCACAGCTGTAAGGCTACAGGAGAGCAGAGATGAGACTGGAGTGGTGGTAACACCAGGGAGAGAGACTGAGATGGCTGCGGTGGCAGAGAGGCCCAGAGACATAGACCGACTTGCTGCATGCAGACTCTCTCTGAGTGGACGAGATTCTAGTGACTGACCTGCCACCATGAGAATAAAGTTGGGTATAAACCCTTTCACCCCAAGAACAATCCGTTGTCATTTCTTTGGTCACACTGAATCCATAGTGAATTTGCCCAGAGCTGAAACCCATTGGCAAGACAGAGGACCCCTGAGAACACCCCAGGAAAAGATAAGGAAACAGAAGATCCTGAAGTAAGCAAATGAAGAAAACTTGAAAGTATTGGGATGTTCACCCTAAAAGAGAAGTCTGAGGGCAGAAACTGCTGCCTTCAAATATTTGAAGGGCGGGATAAGGAAAATGAAGGAGGTTTATTTTATATTACATCAAAGCTATGTTTTCCAAAATGCTGTGCAGAACACCAGACCTGCAAGATGCATGATGACAAAAGAGTACCTTGGTCCAGTTAGTTTGGGAAACACTATAACCATTCCCCCGGCTTGGAAAATTATAATACACATGAGCATATATTCAAGAACCTGAGAAGTCCTTCAGTAAAAAAAAAAAAAAAAAAAAATGTGTTGCATCACTTAATGTATTAGTCAAAATTCTCCAGAGAAACAGAACCAATGGGATATAGAAAGAGAAAGATTTATTATAAGGAATTGGCTTGTGCGATTCTGGAGGCTGAGAAGTGTCAAGTTCTGTAGCTTGGCAAGCTGGAGACCCAGAAGAAACAGTGGTGTAATTCCAGACTGAATCTGAAGGCCTGACAACCAGGAGATCCAATGGTATAAGTTCTAATCTGAAAGCCGGCAGACTCAAGGAGTCAAGTTTTCAGTGTGAGTCCAAAGCAGTAAAAGACGGATGTTCTGGCTCAAACAGGCAGGAAGAGTTCCCTCTTACTCAGCCTTTTTGGTCTGTTCAGATCTTTAGTTGATGGACGAGGCCCTCTGGCCTTAGGGAGGGCAATATGCTTTATTCAGTCTCCCAATTCAAATGTTAATCTCATCCAGAAACATCCTCACAGATACACCCAGAAATAATGTTTGACCAAGTGTCTGGACCCACATGTCCCAATCAAGTTGACATATAAAATTAACCATCATGCACAGTGTTCCCCAAAACTTCCCCCACCTCAGAATGACTCTGTAGAACAGTGTTTCTCAGGGTCACCCATCTCAGAATTCCCTGGGCTGTCCTCCTAGAGATTCGGATTCAGAGGTCTGGCTTGGATCCATAAATCCGCACTTTCAGGACCATCATACCTGAATCCACGGATCAGTCTCAGCACCACTAAAAGTGGGACCCCTCCTGCCATGACACCGTAGGAAGCACACAGCCCTACCTGTATTCTTGCCCCAAAAATGGGACTAAATCTAAACAAGTCTCAGATGTAAGTGATTATCAGTTAACAGGAAATAATTGCAAACTACTTAAAATTCACTATGAGGATACAATCAGCCAAATCCCGAATATGGCACATTCTGTAAGATGAATGATTTGACTTCTTCAACAAATAAGTGGTATTTTTTTAAATCACTAAGGGATGGTCATAGGTTAACGGACACTTAAGAAATATAAAATCCAGCGCAATGTATAATGTGTGGAAACCACCTTTAAAAGACATTTTGGAGACAATCAGGGCAATATGGATATGGATTAAAAATAGTAGGGAATATTAGGCTAACATTAGGGAATTATTTTTAATTTTTTATGGGTGATAATGGCATAAATGCATGGGGAAAAAAAGTTGTCACTGGCAGAGAAGCATATTGAAGTACATGCAGATGAAATTTTATGATGACCGTGATTTGCTTTAAATTACTCCATTAAAAAGCAGGGGGGACAGATGAAATATTGGTTTCAAAATATTAATAACTGTTGAAAATGGGTGATGAGGACACCGTTTTTTATGCAGTTTTCTCTACTGATGTATTGTGTTTAAAATTTTCCATAATAAGAATATTTACGGAAAAAGCACCTCCAGGTGATTCTTACGCATCCTAAAGTTCTGCTCTCTGGGTAGTACTAGGACAAATGGGTCATAAGAAAATATAAATCCACTCAACATTTCAGGAGCCTTCTAACAGTTGGACATACCTGACTCTGGGAGTGTTCAGGGAAAGGTTAGGGATGAAGGAAGCTGCAAAGGGACTCTGCATTTTGGAGACTAGGTAGTGATCCATTTCGCCTACAGCTTGTGCACTCCAGTGCCTTCCCCTCACCGGTCCTGGCCACCCTGATTTCCATGGAACATGAAGGTTGCCAAGTCACAGCCACTTGTCCTTACTCAACATAGGCATGGCTCCCATTTTACAGAACCCCAAATCCACAGCCCTAAGCATAGTAAGGACTCGTGGAATCTTCACTGTGACTTTGCACCTGCTTTGAACTTTTTAAATGACCTGTGACAAACAAAGGCAGTGAATCACTCACCTGAGTGTCTCACTGGCCATCAGTTTGAAATATTTGACAGGCCTTGCAAATAGCCAGTTGCTCAGGGCAAGAAACTATTTATTAGGGGCACATAGAAAAGGATATTAATTTCACTTACTGTGCTACATATATTTTTCCCTGGAAGGCAAGGAGAGATCCAGTTTTTAAAAAAAGAGAAATTGTGGGCTGAGAGAAATCTAATTTTTTAAGTATGCTATTTTAAGAAACTAGTTGATTTGAATTAGACAAACAAATTCATATACTCATTATCTAGCTTCTCCATTTCCAAGAACCACTTGGAATTGTGAGTGATCCCAAATAATGAAGAAAAACAAGCAATGTCCATTCGTCACTGCAGCGTTCATGCTGGAGACAGGCTAATGAAGTTGGCTTGCAAAGTGTCATTTATACTTTACTCTTAAGGTTATCTGGAGCATTTTATTTCCTTCATTTTTTGCCCTTTAAAGGTTTTCTAGCACTTCCATTTGTAAAAATCACCTTTGTAAGTAGTCGCACAATCGACCATAAAAATGTATTCCCTGTTTCAATTCAGTCACATACACACACACACACACACACACACACACAGTGATTCAGTGACTTTTCCAATCAGCCATGTCCATGATAGCTGCATGGGAAGGGGTGCCATCCCCCAGTTATTTTTCTTCTGCAAATCAGTGGTGTTGCATGTCTCTGTTAAAATAAGTGTATTTGACTTTTCTATTAAGGTATATTATCCTAAATGGGTTGTCAGTCAGATTGTCCTAATTAGGAATTCAAAACTACAAGTTCATCAGGGGATAGATTTAGAATGGCTAATGATGTTACAAAGCTGCCAACCCTTATTCATAAGAAAAATTAGCTCTGTGATGTGTCAGGAATTCATCTCTTCCTCTCTCATCCCACAAAACTTGCTCTAACTCAGGCCCTTCCTACATCTAGGCTACACAAAAGCCTTCCCTCCTATATCTCCACCCCTTCACTAGGACTCAATACACACACACACACACACACACACACACACACACACACACACACACACACACACACACAGCATTGCTCTTCATACTAATGATCAAACTACCAAATCACCATCTTTCCAGCTTTATCTCCACTCCCATTCTCCCACCACAGCCCCACCAACACCAGTAAATTGATGTCCTAGTCACATCATACAGTTGCCATGCCCTAAACAAATTGAGCTTGCATCCCTTCTTTCCACCCCTCTCTGCCTAGAAGTCTTCAGCCCACACCTGCACCTGTCAAAGATCTACCAAGTATTCAATACCTTGTTTAAAAGTCCCCACTTCTTGGAGAACTTTCTGTGTCTTCCAAACAGAATTAATCTCCTCCTCTTAGGTTCATTCTTATAACTCTGCTTACATCATTCTCACAGCACACCTACAGCCTATACTTTTTGTAATTATCTAGATGCATACCTTCCCCCTATAAGGCAGGGGCCTGTCATGTTCAGCTTTGCTTCCCAGGCAACACCTAGCACATGGAAGATGTTCCATATGCTTTGGGGTTACAGTGAAATGTTAGGCAGTCATTCAAAGAAGATGTGAAACTATGAACGAGACACAATATTAAGTAAAAAGCAAAGAGAGGAAAGTGTTTATACTGTGCTGTCATTTATGTAAAATAAATCAGATACAGCTACAGATAAATAGAGATATAAGTAGACTGGTCTCTGATATCTCTCTCAAAGGATACACACACACACACACACACACAACATGCACACACAAACTCTTATGACCATGGTTGCCATTGAGGAGGGGGCAGATACACAGGGTCAGTGGTGGAACAGAGCCTGACTTTCTCTGTGTACCATTTCATACTGTTTGAATTTTAGTACTATTGCATATATTACCTTGTGCATATATTGCCTACATTATCTGTTCAAATATAACAATTCAATTCAACTGAAAGTAATAAAATAAGTGTTTTATTTTAATTGAAACTGAACTGAACAACCCTGAAATTAATAATAGAACTGGCTGGAGTAGTCAAATTACCCATTCCCAATGAGTTCAGCATTCAGAGAGAGAATTTTATTCCTCTCATTATATGGCCATCTAATGCCAAGTTGAATTCATTAGTTTTAATAATAGTAATAATAATGAATATGCTTATAAAGTTAATAGATCAGATACCATGTTTTATGTTGAGAAATTTTATCCAAGAGTGTTTAAATTGTATCAGCTTAGAAAATCAGTTCCCTAACAATGTGAGCTCTCAACACTCATTTTTGTAACCCTGTGTTATTATTGGAAAGTGTTGCCAAATAGCAAAAAATGAAGCATTGCAAGAAATATATGATTAAATCTTACAATTACATAAATTATCTCAATCAATTCTTGCTGTAATTTTGTGCATAGAAAAAAATAAAAACTGTCCTGAAAGTTTGAGGTATAATATAGCCTGAGAAAGCCCTAACATAAAGAACTGGAGCACGGTATTTGTAGCTAAGAGGTTCCCAGACTGGCCTGTCTGGCCAGGTTTGCACAGGTCTGTGGAGGTCATCCCTCTTCTAGTTTCCTCCATACAATGAAAGTGCTTGCTCTATCATACCAACCCAAAATACTATGATTCCCTCTTAGCTACTTCTATATCCTTCCTTCCCTCATGACCTGAAAATACATGAACATTCAAAGGAAAATCAAAATAAAAGAAACCCTTCCAGAGCATGTACAGACTGCCAGGTGCCTTCTTCACCTTCTCTGGTGAAAGACCCTGATCTGGACCCCAAGGTTTCATTGCTTTCATCATTATCTTTGCCTCTGGAGCTACAAGTGTTACATATGGCAGTTAAATTATCCTGCCATCTCTAAGATCCCTTTTTAAAGAGTCACCTATGATGTATGAGCAGCTCTGCAACCCCACTCCTGGAGGCTCTCAGTGAAATGTCAGGGGCAGAATGGAGACCCAAGCAGCAGCGGCAGATCCTGGGGGACACTAATGAGGGGCAGGGCCAGTGCTCAGAGAGAAGCACTACTTATTATTAACACATTAGCCCCACAGGGCACCGTGCCAGTTTTAATAAGCAACCAATCTGGCATGCCTGTTCAGCTATGAAAGATCTGGAAACTCAGGAAAAAATATCTGCCTGTACAGTAAGACTTCATTTCCAGCAGTGCCCAAAAGAACACTTTTCAAATAACAACAAATACCTAGGCACCACTAGTCACTATAGTAATCTTAAGTATTGTTGCTAAAAATAAGCATGACTATTATTATTGTAGAGTTATATACTATTACATAGTTATAGGTTATATGTTCTATAGTTATATACTGTTATTATAGAGTATATATACTAAATATACTACCATAGAATTCATGCTAAGAATAACAAACTATCATAATATATTTTGTTCACCATTGTATCCCCAGGGACAGCCTAGGCTATAGCAGGTGCCTAAGATGTGTTAAATCTAATTGAGTATTATATGCAGTATGATAGATAATGTACTATCTTATTTCCAAGAAAAGACTCAATTTATTGAAAAGTAATTTCTGATTCCCATGTTTTTATCTGCAGATGTCTTCATTTACTTAAAAAAATTTTTTTAAAGGAGACAAAAGAAGTAATTGATGGACTACACCAGCATAAAGACAGCGAGGAGAAGGGGGCCTTCTGAGCAGCTGTACAAGGTCACAAATCGCCTTGCCCTCCTTCCTGCAATCAGTCCTCCCCGGAAACACATGAGGAGCATCCTCTCCTGTAGACAAGAAAACATCCTATTTAAGCCTCTGACCCTTCTCTTTAGTGCCAATCTCTTTTCTGTGTCCTCTGGTCCAAGACAGACTCTGAATTGTTTATAAAATGTATTTGGAACCATTCTCCCCAGAACTGGGAAAAGACAACAGCAATGCCCTTCAAGTTCCAGGTTCCAAGTGTACACCACTAGTTGGCAGGAATATTAGTACAAGCCTTTTGAAGAGCAATTTGGCAATGTACTAGCAAGAGTTCTAGAATCATGCATCTCATTAGGCCCAATAATTCACCTTCTGGAAAGCCACCTAAGGAAATCATCCAAAATACCTAAAAGGCTTTCTAGTCAAATTCATTCAGAACCTCATCTATAAGAGTGAAAATCTGGATGCAAACTGAATTTCTAATAATAGCAGAATGTTTTATTGCACTCACATGTTGGAACATTATACAACCACTTAAAATTATTTATGAAAAGCATATAACAAGTTCTAATTGAATTTAGTAATACATTTTCATTGTAAGTGGAAAAATACATGTATATAGGATGATCTTAACTCCGTATAAGTGCATGCATAAAAATAAGGGGCTCAATTTCACTAAGGGAAATGCAAATAAAAATTGCAATGAGATACCATTTCACACCAGCAGATAAGCAGAATTTGAAGTCTGATAGGAGTGTTGGTGAGCGGAATAATAGTAAATGAGGCCATGGAATAATGAGAACCATTATTGTAAATTGGGAATATTTAGTAATTTTTCTAAGTTCCTCTCCTGGGTATATACCCAAGAGAAACATTCTACATGTACATAAAGAGACACCATGAAAAAATTTACTTTTTATAATGACAAGCCATGAAAACAACTTATTATTTAATTATAAGAGAATAGATGAATAAAGAGTAGTCTAATCAAATAAAGGAATGCTATATAGCAATGAAAAGAAAGGGATTAGAACTACCTCAGCATGGCTGTCACAAACATAATATTAAGCCTCAAATGCAAATTGCATAAAAAATAATTATATAAATCTTAAGAACATGTAAAGCAGTATTTACATTACTTAATGATCAATGCATATAAATATAAGAATATAAAGAGATGCAGTGTAACAGTTGTCTCTTAGGGACAGAGAAAGAGACATACCAGGAAAAAAGCACAAAGGAAGCTTCAATAGAATGAGTGAATGTTTCATTTCTTAAGCAGGAAGGTGGATGGATACCTGGGTGTTGGCTTTATTATTCTTTATTTGTTTTCAGTATAATTGTTCATAACAGTTTAAAAATATATGATAAGTACATGACACAAAAGAGAAGGGAATTAACTGCAGCCAAAAAATACAATGGCTACCTCTCTGTGGTGAGATAGAGATGAGATTCTTCTTCTTGCCACTTTTCACTATTTGCTAAGCAAGTATAACATGAAAAATATGAAATTTATTTACAAATATAGGGGCACCAGTCAGAGCCAGGAGTTATAGAGACAATGGACAAATAGGGAGGTGTGACCCAAGTGACAAAGTCCTTTCTGGATCCTACCTGATGAGTCCCTTTCCTCTGAGTATTCCCTGTGCTCGGTCAGCTTGGATTGATTGGACCTATAACACCACAGCCATTTACTGCAACTCTCGTGAGTTCAGTTCAGTTGGTCAAGCATACAGAGGTCTTGTCTGATTTCTGCCCTGTGCCTACCCAGTGTTTGAATAAAGGCTGAGTTCTGGCTGCTACCAAAATGACCCAGGTGCCTGCCAAAATGAATCAGGCTGTCCCTGTCCTGAGATAGAACTTAGTTAATTGAGATGTACTTGACTCTACACAGTGATGCAGTACATGTAAAGGTGCACAGAATGCTCCACCTCATATCCACTCTACTCTGGGCTCTTCTGCAAACCAAATATAAAGCTCAAAGGCACCTGATGTTCATCTCCATTGGTATCCTTGTGTAGGCTATCAATTCTACTGAACTGTTTCTTGTCATTTATAAGCTTACAAAGAAAGGGCTCTGAAAATAACCAAAGGGCTTTTGAGAGGCAGAAGGAAAAAATCAAAAGTGTGTACTTCCAAACTTCTTTAAAGGAAGAAACCACTCGCCAACTAGCTCATTTATCTCATCAAACATTTAATTCTGCTTACCACATACCAGGTACAGTTCTTAGCACTTTATAGATACTAACATGTTTAGTACTCATGACAATCCCATGCAGCAGGCACGATTAATATATTGATAAGGAAACTGATGCACAAGATCACATAGCTGCTGGGTAGTGGAACAGGAATCAGACCTTCACAGCCAGTCTGCCGACTCCAGACTACTCATCAGTGCTGGGCTGTTGCCCCATGCACACAAGCTCGTGGGGAGGGGAAATATAAACCAGTGTTCTGTCAATACGCAGGTGGGAATAAGTCTCCATGTTCCATTGTCTATATGGGGCCTCACTGCTTCTTATAGGCCCAGAGTTTGCCAGCTTGAGCCCAATAGTATGATCAATCTCCACTACCTTTGGAGTAGCCAAAGATCATGAGTCTTACCTGACCTAAAATCACTTACTTGCCCTCCCAGGACCCAGCCACCACTGCCCCACCAATCACCACCATTTGTTCAAGTGGCTCATTCTGGAGGGAAGGTTGGGAGAGGTGACCAGTTTTCAGTTCAGGGGTTCCCAGTCAACTCAGAGGAGGATGGGGCTCTTGCTAGGAGCTGTAAGTGCTTAATGAAAAAGGCTTTCAAGATTGAAAGTCAGAATAACAACAAAATACCTATCTTTGCATATTTTATCCAGAATAGCAAAAAGCTTTTATTTTACTAAATATACATATATTTTTTATAATGGGTAGGGAAACAGGCATTCTCACTGTTAGCAAGTCTAAATCTATACATTTGAGTGGGAATATTTTGGTAAATCTGTTTTTAAAAATTTCAATGTTCATACTCCTTAACCCTGCAATTGCAGTGGTAGGAATACACACACACACACACACAAATATTCACACAATGCTATGAGCTGCAGTATTGCTTGCAATAGCAAAAAAAAAAAATCAGAAAGAAACTAAATATCCATCATTTCATTGTAATTAAATAAATTACAGCAATTCAATGCAATAGAGTACTTCACAGCCCTGACGATTAGGTAGATCTTGTCAAAATGGAATGGAAATATGTTTAAATTAAACTATATTGTTAAATGAAACAACTAAAAAGACTGAGTAGTAGATGAGTATGCTCCACTTGTGTAAATATTTTTAAAGCATATGTCTGCATACATGTGGGAGAAAGTTTAATTTTTTTAATATACAAAAAGCTACCTACAGCAATTCCTGAAGGTGAAGAATATATAGAGAAAGAGTTTTACTTTCCATTTCATAACCTATTGTGTTTTGAATTTTTAACATATGTATAAATTTCAGCTATGTTTTTATTTTAAATTAGTTTCTCTGATTTGCTTAGAAATAAGCTATAATTGTATTTTTCAAATATATGTATAGATATATTTATATGAATATATATACATAAATTTATATCTATATGTATGTGGGTATGTATGTGTGCATATATGTGAAAAAGAAAGATAAAAGAAGCACCACTAGATCTGTCCTCATAGAGACACACAAATACTACACGGCATTATTGTGAATGTTAAGTGGTACTGACTTTAAAAAGTTGAAAATATAATTCTATTTCTTAAACACTCCACATCCCTTCCTTCTACCTCTGTATGTTTTGTTTATACTTTTAATTAGAATGACAAAATGTTTTAGTGAATAACACTAAGCCCCATCCAACTATTACAAATTTCAAATCAATAGTCCAAATTAATCTCGTAATGTTTCCTTTGTAACCCCACAAGATAATACCTATTATTATGGAGGACTCTTGAAGAACACGAGTATTTGAAACAACTGATGACTAAGTGAGAGGGCAGTCATAAGAGGGAGAGAGAAGATCTAGGCAAGAAGTGAAAAAAAAAGTCTAGACAAGAAAGCATTCCTGGGCCTGTTGGGGAAATTTGTGAGAAATAAATGTGATTATAAGTGAAAGGGTGTTTCTTTGTAACTGAAACTTGGCAGGAAGGACATTAAGATATGACAGAGTTTTAATAGACTATATTTAAAAATATAAAATCATAAAGCTGTAAGAAACTCTAAGAGATTTCCCTGGGTCTTGAAAAGAACAGCAATTATTTTATGACACAAGATACTGAAAATATGTGAGGCAAAATTAAATACTATAAGAAGATAAGTCTGTACCCTGGGTAGATCAGTAAAAGCAATCTGAGTTAAAAGTGGACAAAAACAGAGAGAACTAAGATGGCGGCATGAGTAGAGCAGCGGAAATCTTCTCCCAAAACCATATATATTTCTGAAAATACAACAAATACAACTAATCCTAAAAGAGAGACCAGAAGACACAGGACAACAGCCAGACTACATCCACACCCACGAGAACCCAGTGCCTCGCGAAGGGGGTAAGATACAAGCCGCAGCCCGGCGGGACCCGAGTACCCCTCACCCCAGCTCCCGGCGGGAGGAGAGGAGTCATAGTGGGGAGGAAGAGGGAGCCCTGGGAGGGAGAGGGAGCCCAGGACTGCTGAACACCCAGCCCCAGCCATCCGCACCAGAGCGCACACACAGTGCGTGTGTGGAGTGCTGGAAACTAGGGAAACAGGACAGTAAGACCTGTGAGCGGGTCCCCGCAGCCAGCACAACCGGGACAAAGAAAAGTGAGTGCTTTTTGAAAGTTTTAAAGGGACAGGGACCCCACAGCTGGACAGAAGTGCCCCGGGACACTTAGCCCAGCAGCTGGGAATCCCAGGGAACTCTGGGTGCCCAAACCCCTGCAGCGCAGCTCAGAGGCCCCTCACTGAGATAAACAGCCTCCCGTCTGTTACCCCTCTGACACGACTCCGCCATATTTGAGATGCAGCCTGAGGCAGGCCACACCCACAGCAACTGCAGAGCTAAATAAACTCCACAGCGGCCGGGCAAGATCAGAAGCCCCATCTGCACACAGCTGCCCAGCACAAGCCGCTAGAGGCCGCTGTTCTCCCAGGAGAGGAGGGCCACAAACTGGCAAGAAGGGACTTTCTTTTACCCAACACACGCGCCAGCTCCCCACAAATATATCTATCGCCATGAAAAGGCAGAAGAAATTGATACAGACCAAGGTCACAGAGGCAAACCCTGAGAAGGAGATATACCTAACCAGTCTTCCTGAAAAAGAATTAAAAGTAAAGCTCATAACCATGCTGATGGAGCTGCAGAGAAATATGCAAGAGCTAAGGAATGATGTCCGGAAGACATTACAGAAATGAAACAATCTCTGGAAGGATTTATAAACAGAATGGATAAGATGCAAGAGACCATTGATGGAATAGAAACCAGAGAACAGGAACGCATAGAAGCTGACACAGAGAGAGATAAAAGGATCTCCAGGAATGAAACAATATTAAGAGAACTGTGTGACCAATCTGAAAGGAACAATATCCACATTATAGGGGTACCAGAAGAAGAAGAGAGAGAAAAAGGGATAGAAAGTGTATTTGAAGAAATAATTGCTGAAAACTTCCCAAAACTTGGGGAGGAAATAATCGATCAGACCATGGAAGTGTACAGAACTCCCAACAGAAAGGACCCAAGGAGGACAACACCAAGACACATATTAATTAAAATGGCAAAGATCAAGGACAAGGACAGAGTTTTAAAGGCAGCTAGAGAGAGGAAAAAGGTCACCTACAAAGGAAAACCCATCAGGCTATCATCAGACTTCTCAAAAGAAACCTTACAGGCCAGAAGAGAATGGCATGATATATTTAATGCAATGAAACAGAAGGGCCTTGAACCAAGAATATTGTATCCAGCACGACTATCATTTACATATGAAGGAGGGATTAAACAATTCCCAGACAAGCAAAAGTTGAGGGAATTTGCCTCCCACAAACCACCTCTACAGGGTATTTTAGAGGGACTGCTCTAGATGGGAGCACTCCTAAGACTAAATAGATGTCACTAAAAATCACAGCAAAGAAAGCAGACCAACCAAATACTAACTAAAGGCAAAAAATAAAATCATCTATATCCACAAAAGCAGTTAAAGGAAGCACAAAAGAGCACAGAATAAAACAACCAACATATAAAGAACGGAAGAGGAGGAATAAGAAGGGAGAAAAATAAAGAATGAGCAGACAGGGTTTAAAATAGCTCAATAAGTGAGTTAAGTTAGACAGTAAGATACTAAAGAAGCTAACCTTGAACCTTTGGCAACCATGAATCTAAAGCCTGCAATGGCAATAAGTACATATCTTTCAATAATCACCCTAAATGTAAATGGACTGAATGCACCAATCAAAAGACACAGAATAATAGAATGGATAAAAAAGCAAGACCCATCTCTATGCTGCTTACAACAGACTCACCTCAAACCCAAAGACTAGGAACAAAGAAAGACTGAAGGAACAAAACAGCAGCATAATCATAGAACCTAAGAATGGACTAACAGTTACCAAAGGGAAAGGGACTGGGGAGAAAGGGAGGGAAGGGAGGGATAAGGGTGGGGAAAAAGAAAAGGGACATTATGATTAGCGTGTATAATGTGGTGGGGGGCATGGGAGGGCTGTGCAACACAGAGAAGACAAGTAGTGATTCTACAGCATCTTACTACGCTGATGGACAATGACTGTAATGGGGTTTGTGGGGGGAATTTGGTGAAGGGGGGACCCTAGTAAACATAATATTCTTCATGTAATTGTAGATTAAAGACAACAAAATTAATTAATTAATTTTTTAAAAAGTAGACAAAAACAGATGTTTGCTGTATTTTTACAAGAGCTCTTGAAATGGGGATCATATGCTTATGCACACACATATACACAAAGTGGGGTGACCATTCATCCCAGTTTGCCTAGAACTAACGGATTCCTGTGATGCAGGACTTTAAGTGCTAATCTGGGACAGTCCCAGGCAAGCTGGGGACAAATCAGCCACCCTAACACAGAGATAGACAGACATGAAGATAGATAGAAAGATTAGATAGATAGATGATAGATGAATTGATAGATAGATAGATAGATGATAGATAGATAGATAGATAGATAGATAGATAGATAGATAGATAGATAGATAGATAGATAGATAGATAGATAAATGAATATAGATACCCTTACATACAAGTCTCTGAAACATGTTGTGGAACATTACTTATTAAAAAATTAAGATTATTGCTGTGGCCCCTATTTTTTTAAGACTTTATTATTTAGAGCAGTTTTAGTTTCACAGCAAAATTGAGTGGAAGGCATGGAGATTCCCCATATACTCCCTGCCCTCCACAAGCACAGCCTCCTACATTATAAACATCCCCAACCAGGGTGGTACGTTTGTTACAATTGAATAACCTACCTTGATTTGACACGTCAGTAGAACCAAAGCCCATAGTTTACATTAGGGATCACTTTTAAGTGGTGAACACATTCTATAGGTTTGGACAAATATATGACATATAATCACCGTTGTAGTATCGTACAGAGTAGTTCACTGCCCTAAAACCCTTTGTGCTCCACCTATTCATCCCTCCCTCCCCTCTAACTCCTGGGTTTTTTACTATCTCCATAGCTGTGCCTTTTCCAGAATGTCATATACTTGAAATCCTACAGTATGTAGCATTTTCAGATAGGTTTATTTCACTTGGTAAACGCATTCCTCCATGTCTTTTCATGATCAGATAGCTCATTTCTTTTTAGTGCTGAATAATATTCCATTGTCTCAATGTACCACAGTTTATTTACCCATTCACCTACTTATTATCCCTCCATCTACAGGTGGCTTCTAAGTTTTGGCTATTACAAATAAAACTGCTATAAATACCCATGTGCAGGTTTTTGTGTGGACATAAGTTTTCAACAACTTTGAGTAAACACCAAGGAGCATGATTGCTGGATCATATAAAATAATGTTTAGCGTTTTTAAGAAATGGCCAAACTGTCTTCCAAAGTGGCTGTACCCTTTTTGCATTCCCATTAACAATGAGTGAGAGCTGCAGTTGCTCTATGTCTTCATCAGCATTGGGTTTTATCAGTGTTCCAGATTTTGACCACTCTAATAAATGTGTATTAGTTCTCATTGTTGTTTTAATTTGCATTTCCCTGATGACATATGATGTGGGATATATTTTCTATGCTTATTTGTCATCTGTATATCTTCATTGGTGAGGTGTCTATTAAGATCTTTAGCCCATTTTTAAAGCAGGTTTGTTTTCTTATTGCTGAGGTTTAAGACTTCTTCGTATATTTTGGATAACTACCTTTTATCAGATGTGCCTTTTACAGATATTTTCCCCCAGTCTGTGTCATATCTTCTCATTCTCTTGACATTCTCTTGTCTTTCACAGAACAGAAGATTTTAACTTTAGTGAAGTCCAGCTTTCAATTATTTTTTTCACACCTGGCACCTTTCCTATCATATCTAAAAAGGAATCACCACACCCAAAGTCATAGAGATTTTCTCCTGTCATCTTCTGGGAGCTTAATAGTTTTGTGGTTTACATTTAGATTATGATGCATTTGAGTTGATTTTTGAGAAGGGCATGAGGTTTGTGTCTAGATTTTTTTGCATGTGGATATCCAGTTGTTCTACTACCATTTGTTGAAAAAACTATCATTGCTCCATTGTATTGTTTTGCTCCTTTGTCAGACATGATTGACTGTGTTTATGGGGGTTCATTTCTGGACACTCTATGTATTGTCCCATTGATATACTTGTTGCATTTTCACCTATACCACACTGTCTTTATACTAAGTCTTGAAGTCGGGTAGTACCAGTCTTCCAACTTTGTTCTCCAATAGTGTGTTGGCTCTTCTGACTCTTTTGCCTCACCATATGAACTTTAGAATCAGTTTGTCATTATCCACAAAATAACTTGCTAGAATTTTTATAGTGATTCCTCTGAGCCTGTAGATCAAGTTGGGAATAACTGGCATCTTGACAATATTGAGTCTTTCTATCCATGAACATGGAATATCTCTCAATTTTAGTTTTTTTTATTTCATTCATCAATTTTATAGTTTTCCTCCTATAGGTACTGTGTATATTTTGTTATATTTATATCTAAATATTTCAATTTGGCAGGCTCCAATTATTTTTAATAAGAGAAATAGAAATTCAACTCAGCCACTATTTGGGCCACTTCCACACTCTGTTCCTTGAGCAAACTGGCATTGAAATCCTGGCTTAGTGAAAAATGATTTAGTGAAATTCTGCAAATTCTGTACCTAGAAGAAAAGTCTTCTAACATGCCAGTCAAGATGATTACAGCTGAGTTCATTTAAGATCTGTTCCCATGCAAATTGATAAAAGGATAGAGCTGACATTTCACAATTTTCTTAGATTTTCTTCTTAACTAAGTAGGGCAATGTCTGGGATTTGAGAATTATCAGTTCATCCACTTACACAACAAATATTTACTGAGTGTCTTGCCAATGGGTTCAAGTTCGCTATGGATTCAATGTGACCAAAGCAAATGATAGCAAACGTTCTTTGGGGTGAAAGGGTTTATTTCCTGGCTTGTTCTCCCAGTGGTAGGTGGAGCACTAGCGTCTCTGCCTCCTCCCAGAGCACTGGGCGGAGCTCTCTATATAGAGCAATAATAGCTAAAGGTGTGGAAGCAGTAGCCTAGCAACAGGCCAGTTACATCATCAGGTGGTTTAAGTTCAGTGAGGATCCTGGCCACAGGAACCCCAACTTCCCCACACTGAGCATCTAGTTTGTACTACATTGTTAATGTAATGCAGACAAAATTGTTAGTGTAGGAGTGTTCACAACCTTTTCTCTAACCCCACCCCTGCCAAAGAAAATACTGTATTTCCCAAAGCAACATCACCTCCTCCCCAGTTCAAAAAAGAAAGACTGATCTATGTAGTAAAGATTTGGGAAGTGAGGTGGGAGAAAAGAGCAGCATGAAGCTGGACTTAGATGGAGATGTAAGGTGAATTGTGGGCAAAATGCCCTTTAGCAGCTGAGGATTGGGAAAGAAGTGGTTGGGAAAGGAAAGATGATTTTAAGAAGTGTTTCAATGGATGATATATGTGACTCTCTTCCACATTTTTGAGAAATACAAGTAAAGGATTTGAGCTATCCTGAATGGATATTTGGTTATTAGACTGTGCTTATTTGCCAGACTTCAAGAACAAGCCATCTGGCTCCGTGCTCTGTAAGGATTCCATCAGAAGCAAATACACTATGATTCTCAGAGAAAGTAAAGAAACTTGAGTTGTGTACCATATTCCCATACATAAACACTTTCCCATCTGAAGCCCTTGTACCCTCTTAAGCTCCCCACCTCTGTGAGTTCCATGGTATCCTCTGCCTGCGGGAAAAAGATGGTGGAGTAGGAAGGCAAGGTGGAAACCTCTTCCCCTCACACACACCAAGGAAGCAACTACAGCAACTACAACTAACCCTGAAAACAAGCTGACGACTGCAGAACAGCTACACCTGGTGAAGAAGAGAAGCCCACACAGAGAAGGGTAAAGTGGCAGAGCTAGGATCAATCAGGACTCCAGCCCTTCACCCATCCCAGCCCACAGGTGGGGGGAAGTACAACAGAGCAGGGAGGAGATAGACACTCAGGGAACTCTGCACACCTGGCCCTGGAGATTTGCTCTGCTCTGCAAACACGAGTCCACATTGTGTAATATCTCCTGCCAAATTATTTCCATAATTGCAAGCAATGTGATCATGTTAAAAAGTTATTAGTTGTTTGCATTTTATTGCTGGTTTACATAAAAGACATTCTATAACATGACTGAAACCCAAATGTTCTTCAGACCACAGTGGACACATGTTAGGAAATTAGCTCATCACTCTAAGTACCAAGCCACAGGTACTCAAGCATTTCAAATAAATGATTTACACTCAAGACCAAGAGGTAAATAAAAATAAGATAATTTGGCCTAGTTAAAATGTAAACTGTAGGTTTTGCTGATTTTTTATTGAATTGTAAAATTTTGCCAAGAACAATAGGCAACAAAAACATTAGCAATATGATAGTGTTTAGAACAGGAAAATGATGCCACAATGTATAAAAAACTTTACAACTTTTTCATATCAGCAAATTAAATACTTAGAGAAAAGTAAATATATTCAAATGTTCTCTACCTTTAGAGATAAACATCTGCTTAGACTCAAAGATGTAAAAAAAAATAAAATGGAAACCTAGAGATTGTTTAGTACAACTCCTTCACTTTACAAAGGAAAAATTGAAGCAGGAGAATTAAGTAAATTTACCAAAGGGACGCAACTCCAGAGATTGTGTGAACCCAAGTACTTGAACCCAGGCCTTTGACTTGAAATCTGTGCCTCACCATAGTGTGCTTCAGTTCTTCCAACACCCGTAATATATTTTTCTAAATGATTATCTACATTCAACATAGACATTTTTATTAGAAGAATTATGATGGAAATGAAAACAGAATACCATTGTTTTTATGATGACAGAAAAAGATAAAGCATATCAACTGAAAGTGCAATTTATTAAAGATATTCTAACTATGCCTAGGAAGACTAATTAGTGAAATATTGACAGAGGTCAAAAAAAATTAAATCTTAAGAGGATCTGATAACATGTAAAAGAAAATTTTAAGTTGGAATAAAGCAAGCTTTTTGGAATTAGATTTCAAAAGCCATAAAGAAAAAGATAAATTTATTTACATAAAGATGTAAAAAAGATTAATGATAAGATACTGGTTTTTTTCACATATCACACTAATAAAGGTCATTAAGTTTAAAGAAATATAGTGTTGAAAAAATATAGAGCAACATTTTCAGTCATTGTTCATAGGAATGTTAACTGAAGCAATCTCTTCAGTGAAAATTGATAATATCTCAAATTAAATATATTTATAGCACTTCATAATTCACTACATCAAGTCACTGTTTTCATAGCATTAAACAGACCCTTGATAGCTTCACTGTATTTTACCATCTCTCATAGGATGAAAGGAGGATTATAAAAGGTTCTTCAAATGTAAAATGCAAAACAGAAATTCTCTATTTCTTCCCCCCTCCACCCTCTCCAAATAAGTCTACTCTTCCTCTAGATGATATCTCAGGAAATAGTACCACCATCCATCTGGTTGTTTAAGCTAAATACCTGACAGTTATCTTTTAAACTTTTTCCTCACTAACCACCTCTCCACTTGTAATTCATCTGCAATTGCTATCAGCTCCAGTGCTGAATCATATTCCAAAAGTCTCCTTTTTTAATTTTATTTCATTTTATGTTATAAATTTTTGTAATTTTATTGTGGTAAGAACACTTATGAGATTTACCCTCAGCACATTTAAGTATGTAATACAGTATTTTTATCTGTAGGTACAATGTTTACATAGATTCTGGAACTTACTCATCTTGTGTAACTGAGATTTTACACCTGTTGATTATCAACTCCCTATTTCCCCCTCACCCAGCAACCACAATTCCAGTCTTTGTGTCCATGAGTTTAATTTTAGATACCTCATATAAGTAAAATCATACAGTATTTATCCTTCTGTAACTGACTTATTTCACTTAGTGTAATGTCCTCCAGGTTCAGTTGTGTTATTGCTTCAGACAGGGTTTCCTTTTATGTAGCTGCATCATAGTCCATTGTGTGTATATACCACATTTATCCATTTGTCAGTTGTATATTTACATTTTCCCAACTTCTTTGCTATTGTGAATAGTGCTGCAATGGACATGAAGTGCAAATATCTTTTCAAGATCCAGATTTCAATTCTTTGGGATAAATACCAAGAAGTAGGATTGTTGGGTCGTATGGTAGTCCTACTTTTAATTCTTTCAGGAAACTCCATACTGTTTTCCATAGCAGCTATACCATTTTGCATTCTCACTAGCAGTGTAGAAGAATTCCAACCTCTCCATAATCTAACCAACATTTGTTGTCTTGGTTATTCCAATAACAGCCATCCTAGCCAGTATAAGGTTTTATCTCCTAGTTTTGACTTGTATTTCCCTGATGACAGTAATATCAAGCATCTTTTCATATACCTGTCAGCCATTTGTATGTCTTATTTGGAGAAATATCTATTCAAGTCAATAGACTGAGGATTAATGGGGTTATTAGTTATTTTAATGGAGTTATTGGTTATTTTACTACTGAGGTGTAGCAGTTCTTTATATATTCTAGAAATTAATCCCGTATCAGATAAATGGTTTGCAAATATTTTCTCTTATATCATAGGTTATCTTTTTACCCTACTGATTTTTTTTCCTACACAGAAGCTTTTTAGTTTGATGTAGTCCCACTTGTCTATTTTGGCTTTTATTGCTGGTACTTTTGTTGTCATATTCATGAAATCACTGCCAAGACCAATGTCATGAAGATTTCCCCCATGTTTTCTTCTAGTTTTAAAGTTTCAGATATTACATTTAAGTCGTTAACACATTTTGAGTTGATTTTTTGTCAGGCAAAAGAGAAGAGTCCAATTTTACTCTTGCATATGGACATCCAGTTTTCCCAGAACAATTTGTTGAAGAGCCTATCCTTAACCCATTGTGTATTCTTGGCACACTATCAGAGATCAGTTGACCACACATATATGTATGGATTTATTTCTGGGCTCTCTATTTTGTCCTGTTGGTCTATATGGGTGTCTTTATGTCAGCACCATACTGTTTTAATTACTGTAGCTTTGTAATATATATTGAAATGAGGAACTGTGATGCCTCCAGCTTCACTTTCCTTTTTCAGGATAAATTTGGCTACTTAGGGTCTATTTTGGTTCCATATGAATTCTAGAATTGTTTCTATTTCTGCACAAGAATGCCATTGGGATTTTGATAGGGATTGCATTGACTGCAGATTGCTTTGGGTAATATGGACACTTTTTAAATATTAAGTCTTCTCTATCCATGAACATGGTTGTCTTCCCATTTGTGTCTTCTTTAATTTCTTTCATCAGTGTTTTGTAGTTACCAGTATACAGTTCCTTCATTTCTTTAGTTAAGCTTATTCCTAAATATTTTATTCTTTTTGATGCTATTGCAAGTGGAATTGTTTTACTAATTATGGTCCTTCTCAGTTAGTTTATCATTAGTCTATAGAAACATGACTGATTTTTGTATGTTGGTTTTGTAACCCAAAACTTTATTGAATTCACTTATTAGTTTTAAAAGGCTTTATTTGGTGGAGTCTTCAGGGTTTTCTAGATGTAAGATCATGTCACATGCAAAGAGGGGACAATTTACTTCTTCCATTCCAATTTGGATGCCTTTTGTTTCTTTTTCCTGCCTAATTGTTCTAGCTATGATTCCAATACTATATTGAATAGAAGTAGTGAAAGTGAACATCCTTGTCCTGTTCCTGATCTTAATGGAAAAGCTTTCAGTTTTTCACCATTGAGCATGCTGTTAGCTATGGACTTTTTTATGTTAAAGCAATTCACCTCTACTCCTAGTCCATTGAGAGTTTTTATCAGAAAAGGGTGTTGAATATTATCAAATGGTTTCTCTGCATCTATTGAGGTTATCATATGATTTTTACTGTTTTTCTGTTAATGTGATGTATCACTTAAATTTATTTTCATATGTTGAGCTATCCTTGCATCCCAAGAATAAATCCCACTCAGTCATGGTGTCTGATACTTTTAACATGCTATTGAATTGGGGTTGCCAATATTTTGTTGAAGATTTTTGCATCTATGTTTAAAGGTGTCGGGTCACCAATTACAATGTGTGGGAAGGGGGGATCCTACCAGATGTCTAATAAGCAATTCTCTGACACTCACTGGGTGTCCAATTCAACTCAGTTATGACACTACCTGGAGATAGCAGCAGATCCCACAGGTTAAGGGTTCATTCCTACAAGACTGACCTCACCACCACCCACTTCAGATGCCAGTTGCTGTTTATTACCTGTGCTTCTGACTGGCCAAGTATAAATTAAAGGTTCCCACAACCCCATTCTCAGACATTCTGAAGCCAGTCAGGGGTCCAGGTTATTACCTATGATTTCGACTGACTGGCTACAAATCAGAAATTTCCACAAACCCCTCCTTGGATGAGATTAATTTGTTAAAATGGCTCACAGAACTCAAAGAAATATATTATATGCTAGATCAGTAGTTTATTATAAAATTATATAACTCAGGAAAAGCCAGATGAAAAATATTTCCAGGGCAAGAACTAGAGAAGGGGTGCAGAGATTCCATATGCTCTCTGAGCATACAACTCTCTCTGAATCTCCCATGTTCACCAACCAGGAAGCTCTCTAAACTCCATTTTGGGGGGTTTTATGGAGGCTTCATTACGTAGGCATAGTTGATTAAATCATTGGCCATTGCTGATTGATTCAACCTCCAGCCTCTAGGATAGGGTGTGAAACTAAAATTCCAACCCTCAATCATATGGTTGATTCTCCTGGCTACCAGCCCCATCCATAGGTGAAGACAGTAAAAGTTACCCTATTAACATAACAAAAAGTACATCTACAGCTCTCATCACTTAGGAAATCCCAAGGATTTTAGAAACTGTGCTGGAAATGATGAAGACCAAATATATATATCTTACTATGAATCATAATATCACAATGTTTGTCAGGGATATTGGCCTGTAATTTTATTTTCTTTGTTGTCTTTGTCTGGTTTTGGTATCAGAGTAATCTTGGCCTCATAAAATGAGTTTAGAAATTCCTCTTCAACATTTTGGAAGAGTTTGAGAAAGACTGGCATCCAAAAGTTCCACTTTTCTCCCTCTTCACAGCTACCACCTTAGTCCAAACCATGTCTCATCTGAATCTGCAATAACCTCCTAAACATTCACCATTTGTACTCTTGAACCCCAACTATCCATTACCCATTGAGCAGCCAGGGGATCTTTTAAAGCAAATTAGATCGTGTCGCTTAAAAAAATCTTCAGTGGCTTCCCATTGCATTTGGAATGCAATGCAGATGACTTTATTGTGGTCCACAAGGCCCTAAGTGGTCGACTCCCTGCCCAAGTCTCCATTCTTGTCTATTGCCACTGTAGCACTAAACTGTTCTTTAAACTAGTCTATCTTAACAGACACACTTACTGATTTGAGCAAATATTTTTCAACTTTGTTGAAGTCAGCAGAAGAAAGGTAGCATACCATCTATATCACCAACCAAAATAAGAGATTATCCTAATACTTCATCTCTGTCCCTTTTTAAGAATCTAACATTTGCATTGCTTTGTTTGTGCCTCTTAAATAAAGTCTCAAACAAGTAGGCAGATACCATTGTTCTTTGACAATTGGAAAACTGAAACATGCAGAGAAGTCATAATGCATGAAACAGCCATATCTATCTCACCTTAAATGTTAATGGATCTTCTGACTACAATTCATCCTTCAGAGTAACATTCAGTCATCATCAAATATACGCCCTATATTGCAAAAAGTCTTAAGAACTATAATGTTAAGTCTCTTACATTCATTTTTGAAGAACCCTGTTTTAAACATCTGCATCATTCTCTACCTCTAAAACTTCTGATATTGTTCCAATTCAAATTATCTCTATAAAGCAAAATTGCATTTGTATTGTCATTATGGCAAAAGAAAGTCTTGAAATATATAAACCACCCATATTAACAAGGGACTATCATTAATTTTCTAATGTCAAAACTCTAGTTAGGAATCTTTGACATTTCAAAATAAAACTAAACTCAGAAAAACAAGTGGAATATTTTTATCAATATGGGTCAAGATTTATTTTTATTTGAATACTAAATTCATTTTTAAAAGAGAATTTTTCATCGAGTTTGCTCATTTGTTAGTAATCACAAATTTTCCTAAGAATGAAAACTAAATTACCCAGAGATGCTGCAAATACTGATTATGTATGCTTACTTAAAGTTGACATAGAATAATTTTTCTTTGATTTTAGAGATAATTTCATTACCCAAACTAATTGATAACTGAAATATTTTATTAAATGGAGCTACTCTGGTTTGAGTGGAGGTAAGAATCCAGAGCCCCACCTGGATTCTTTTAAGAAGAAGCCAGTTTTAAGAAGAACCCAGGCCTTATAAGAGTGCTGCCTTATAATCCACAGAAGTTGCTTAAATTTTACTTTGGGTCCTATTGAAAATGATGGATTTGAAGCCCCATAGCTTGATTTTGATTTTGACTTAAAGTATTATTCCTATTCCCATTCTATTTCAAATTGCCTGTTGCTCTGTCTCTCTCTCCTTATGTGTTCCACTCTGTTTTTATTGTTTCTAGACTCTGCATTTGCGGTGACTATGAGTTTTGCATTTCTAAAACACAAAGGAGAAAGAACATATATTTCAAGAAATAGATTCACCATTTTCATGTATCAAAATTTTGTTTTAGAAGCTTTAGATCAAGTGAGTCATGTGACATGGGCCACTGTAATATGTAACCAGACACCATGCTTAGTAAAAACAACAAAAAGTAGTTGAAGCCAAATGTTCTAATGCTAAAATAAAAATAGTAGCAGAAAAAGGCATGTGGACACAGATTTCTACAGATTTGGTGATTTTGTTACTCGTATCAGTAAATCTGAATAGAAGAGGGCATATCACACCAGAAAAAAAAATAATTATGCTGCAAGTTTCAAAGGAGATAGTAAAAGATAAATCAAACTCATGCACAAGAGAAACCCCTAAATGCATGCCTTGTGGATAAGGTGATTTAGGGCAACCTCTCCCTAACCAATGTTTCATTCTTTTCAATAAATGCATAATATTCTCTATCACTTTAAGCCCCACCTGGCTGCAGGCCTGCCTTAGGGACTAGCCCACATCAGCCTGAGTAAGAAGGCATTTTGTGTAGCATGGATCTGCAAGAACATTGCTCAACACAGCCAGGCCCCAAACCCCCTTTATTAACAAATATTTTGTTAGGCCTCCTTTATGATCCTAAAGTAAAATTAATAATTAATAATTATTGTTGCACATATTTCCTAAGGCTCCAATAGTGATATGAAGAAGAGAAATATATAACAATTTATCACTTAAGAATACATATTTCAAGATGTAAATGCTGAGACTTGTGTACACTGAAGACCTAATGAAGTGATTGGAAGTCTACAGCTATCAATAATGAATAAGTGTGGTTTAAGAAATATAAAAAATCCAAAGCCATATGAGAAACAGAGATAAATAAGACATATGAATGGGAGAACACAAAATAAATACTAGCATTGGAATAAATAACAAGAAAGCAAAATGTGCCTGTATACAATAAGATTAAAAGGGAAATAACCAATATGTTATGACAGACTGTCAAAGCTGAGAAAATGAGGAAATATACTGATTAATAATGTTAACACACACCCACCATGATTACCAGATTTTAGAATCTACTTTCAACGTTTGTGGAGGTTGTATCACTTAGAAATACATTCAGTTAGTAGTAATACATCTGAAATAATCTTGACTTAAATGCTCTTTCTGCCATACCATCTTTAACACAGCTTTTATCCTTAAAATTGCCTCATGGTTGAAAGATGATCACTGTAGCTCCAACCATCAAGTCCATGATACAGGCATCAGGAAAAAAGGGGCAAGGACTGAAGGTCACACACACCAGCTGATTCAGCCTTTTTAAAAATACTTTTCTGGAAGTTACAACACAAGACACCTGTTTACCTCTCATGGACAACTACCCTTTTCTACAAGAAGGATTGGGAGATACAGTTGCCTCTCTAGACAGACTGATATACCCTATCATATAGGAAATCCATTACTAAGGAAGAAGGGGAGAAAGTTGGGGAGAAGAATTAAGAGATGTCTAAAGATGAACTTGAGGAAATTTGATGTGTGAAGTGCTACATAAGAAAGGGCAGTGTAAGTTTTAAGACACCTTCAGGAAGACAGGTAGTGAAGATCCCCTTTATTCTCCAAGGCTTTTTGAATTGCTTTGTGTTTCATTTGAGTATGACTAGGTCATGCCACCACGGAAGATAAGCTTCCAGTCCAGGAGCAACTGTTGTCCACCCAAACATGCAAATCAAATTCAACAGAGAACAAGATTCAAGAGCAAAGCTACGAGGTACTTATTGTAAAAGAACGGGAGAGTAACCAAAGTTAATAGTAAACAGAAAAAAATCATACTCTCCTCAGATAAATTGGCACTATGATTTCCCTGTAGTTAAATAAGAAAAATTTAGATTTAGAAAATCACTTAATTAATGAATCAGGGCTTCATAGACACCAATACTGTGGGTACTAGTTTTGGGTTGGTTTGCTGTTTTGTTGTTTTTGTACTGGCCTTCCTGTCCCCAGTGTTGTCATTCTGCCACCAGTTATTTTTCTAAACAATAAATCTGATCATCTCACTTGCCTACTTAAAAACTTCTGTTGGTTCCCTCTTGAGTAAATGATAAAATCCAAACCCAGCTTGGCCAAGGCCCTTCACAGGCTCCCACTGACTTTGTTCTTGAACCACACACCCTCATACCTGCCAGATTGAGCACTCAGACTGTAGTGCCTTTGCACATATTATTCATGCTCTTGGCCTCTATGTCCTTCCCCCAGCCATTCTCATCTTCACCTGCCCAACTCCATCTCTTCTTCCAAATTAGAGGGGTTGCTTCCTTGGGTAAAGCCATCAGGGACAAAATTCCTGCCCCGGGCGGCTGTCCACCCTCTCTACTCTCACAGATTTCTTCAGATTTCTGAAATAGCATCTAAATATCTACCATTTTCTCTCAGATCAAGAACAAGGATGACTTCTTACTTCCACTTAACCCCTGTGCCCAGCAAGGTGCCTGGCACACTGTGGGCTGTGGATTGCTAATAACCAAACATGAAGTAGACTAAAAATCACTTTCCATTCTGTTCCTCAGAGCTTCAGGGGCAGCTCCCCATAGTTCATTGCCCTCCCTCAAGGGGCCCAAGAAATGGGTAATGAGAGTTAAATATGGTCAAGCCCACACCAGTCATTCACATAGAGCGACTGGTGTCCTCAGTAAGTAACACTCTGGGACACAACCCTGGGAGACACCTGTCAAAAACATTCCCCATGGGTATTTCAAAACAGGATGCAAAATGTTGTCTTTTCTATTTAATTGATCATTATGGAGTAGAAATAGAAAATAAGAGAGGAAGAAACAGAGCAGGAGAGTGGAAGAGGAGCACAAGGAAGAGAGAACAAGCTATCCAATGCTAGATGCTGTCTGTCTCCCTAGACCTGCTATTACTCTTTGCTACTTGGGAAATCATCCCAGCCAATCCCTTGCCCTTTTCCCACTGATTTTTCTATCTAGGCCTTTCTACTGCTAGCAAAAAATTAAAGGGATAATTTGGTTTGTACCAAAAATAAAAATGATGTGATTTTACTAGGATATTTACTGTATCTAGAAAAATATCTTGTCAACATTCATGCCTATATTTTTAGTATTTATTTTGTACTAGCAAATAAGAAGCATTCATGGTTTCTACTGTCTTTGTAACCAGCAACATCCAACAAGTCAATTCAGTTTTTTCCTCAAATTCTTTGGAAAATATTCTCAGAATAAGGTGACTTATGTTTCCGAAGTTTTAAATTTAAATTGTCTGAAGCTCTTTTCTTTTCTTCAGCTATTTACTCTATGTTCAGCACCCACAGATTCTAGTTCCAGAGTTAGATCAGCCTAGAGTTTCTAATTTCTTGAACTCTCAGTTCTGGCCTGATTCCTGTCCCCTGGGAAATTGAATGCTGCTTCTGGAATCTTTCTAAACCACCCAAGGACTGTTGTATAAGGACATTTCAGGGATCAGAGTATATGACTCAGAGCTTTTAAAAGTCCAAATTCTAGTATCTGCTGTTACACTGTCTCTCGGTCAGGGTTTCAACCTCCTAGTGTTTCCCCATTTCACATTATAGAAACTAGATCCAAGACTTGATGAGATGACCAACATTTGCAAATATAATGTTAGAGTGAATATTTTAAAGAAGACAAGAATAAATATAAGGGGAGAGAAATGTTAGTGAATTAACCCAATATTGAGTATCTACTGTATGCCAAGCAATTTCATATATAATCTCTTTTAACCTTCAAAGTAACCTTGTGGCATGACATTAATTATCTCCACATTTCTGCTGCCTCAGGAAAACAGGCTCAGAGGTGTTAAACCCTTGCCCTAGGATCCCAGTGGTAGTGTCACAGGATTTGAACTAGGTCCTTTGACTCCTAGTTCAGAATTCTTTTTCACTGCACCACTCTGAAAAGACTAATACATTCTGTGGTTGCAAGTTTGTCATCCATTATCTGTGATCCACTTTTTGTAAGCCTTACTAAAATAAATTCATTTTTATTCTAGTACAACCTTAAAAGTTTACCTTGTCTAGAAAAATGAAATTCAGAGGTCATTCCTATTCTTAGGATAGTCCCACTTAAGCAAGAACTGGGAAAGGTGGAATTTGTAGAGACCTGATACTGTTGCCAGGATCCTTTACAAACAGGAATAAACCTCTAATGGAAACTACTCAGTGCCCCCCTCCTTTTGGACTAAATGGGGCCCTTTTACTGAGGATGCTGCTAATATGGCATGAGGCTATTAATGGGAAAAGCATTTACTTTAGATTAAGAACAGTGTAAAGTAGAGCAGGAGTTCTCTATGACTGGCTATTAGGGATGTTAATTAAATATTTATAATGTCTAAATTAGCATAGTGAAAGCTCAATTCATCAATTTGTTCTGGTCTGTTTGTAAGAGGGAAAAAAAAATAACTCCAAATGCCCCTGAAGAAAGATGCTATGCGAGTCAATAGGAAAATGACTGAACAATTTATTATGATTGTGGTAAACTTTTTATTTTGATTTTATTTAAAGGTACTTGTTGCAGCATTTTACCTTAAAGACCATTTACCACAGTCAATATACTGGAGGGCCATGCATTATTCATTGTTATCCAACAAAAAAATTTGCTAAGGTGCTTCACTACTGAATGTCTGATTGATTCATTGATTTATTGAGTTACTTCCAAAAAGTAAGGACCAGGTTTACTGTTGAGAACTAGGGGTTGGAAACCAGAAGCCCTGGGTTCTTCCTCTATTACTAACTAGCCTGCTGAAGGATGTAGTTTTCAAGCCTTGAAATAATAGCTAATAGAGTTGTTTTCAGGCTTCATGATTAGTAATTAGGAGTAATAGTTGGATCTTCCACTAAAAACTGCTATGTGGCTGTTTGCCCTGTCTAGTGTAGAGAAGCCAAGAATATTAACATCGAAATGCCCACAGTTTACAGATGCCTAATGGATGTATTTTATGAATTTCATTAGTTTAAAAAACATTTTTACCTTATTTTATTATGGGAAAGTTCCAAAAGGGAAAGCCAACTGTCCAACATGTTTTCAAGTGTAGATAAGGCTAGCTGCAATGGAGACTTTCCATCACCAGCACTTTAAATGGAGACATCTGTAGCTGGCTGAAAGCTCATCACCACTGGCACGTTTGGGTAAACATAATTATGGGAGAAAAGTATGGAGTTTTTTACAAACCTATCCTCCCCAAACTGGCTCAGTAGTTCCATGATCATATTTAATGAAATCTTCTCAAAATTAAAACTTTATGAAGGCCCTTTAGCTTGTTTCAGCTATAATGAACTGTTTTTCTTCCATCTTGCAAGTTTTATTCTTCTATGGAGAAGTGACCAGAAATAGCTGACCTCTCTTAACATAGGTGCATCTGATCTCCCTCTTTCTTTTCCCCCTCAGACAAGCTGGCCCTCCCTAGAGAGAAGGCCGGCGTGAAAGGGTTAAAGGTTCTCTGGTCAAAATGACCCAACAGAAGGAGCCCAGCCCAAAGCTGAAATCTAAGTGCTAATGACCGCTGCCCTTCACCCCGCTGATGTCCACCGACCGGACCTGCGGCTGGGTGGGGGCCGGGACTGGGAGAGGGCACAATGTTCTGCATTTAACATTTGAACTTCTCCTATCCGAGGCAGCAGGCCGTTTTGTCCTGGGGTCGCTGACCCTGGCTCCCCCATCAGCTGCCCTGAAACCTTAATTGAATGACAGATGGTCATCTTCGAGGGCGCCAGAAGCTCCAGGCTTGCCAGCCGCGCAGGGGCTGCGGCCCCAGGCCCCAGCGGTCCTGGCCCGGCTCTGCCAGCAAAGGGCGGGTGGCAGAGACAGAAGGCAGCCTTCGGGACACGCCCGGCCCGCGGACGCGGCGGGATCACGGGCCTCGGCCCAACGCGTGGCCTGCGCTCCCGAGAGAAACCAGGACCTAAGTGGCCGCGTTCGCCGGATTTTGGCGCCCTGCCAGCCTCCCAGGCCGAGCGCACGGCGCAAAGCAAGCCCCAGCTAGACGGGTGACAGAGGGTTCCCCCACCGCCAGCAGGAAGCCAGGCCGACCTCGGGCCCTGGAAGGTGGCCGAAGAGGGACAAAATTTCCCGCCTTCTATGCTGGAAGGCCCAGGTTCCACCGTCCTCCAGCCCCGAGCTTCGAGGCCCCAGGCTTGTGAGGCCAACGGCCGGCAAGGCAGCGTCCGAGCCCAAGGTGCCTATCCCGGGCCTAGCCAGCCCCACGGCCGGCGAGCGGGCAGGAGAAAAGGCTGGATCCCGTTACGCCCGCCCTGCCGCACGCGGCCGACCCCGAGCAGCCAGCAGCGCCTTCCCCGCCGGAAGCCACGCAAGCCTCGCGGTTCCTAGCGGGCCGGCGGGCCTGCGGCGGCTGGGTCCGCACGCCGGAATTCCCCTCCAAAGCCGGTGCGGGAGCTTTCCGGGGTACAGAGTGAAAGATGGGCGCCCCAAAAGGCTCCCGGAGGCACCGCGACCAGGTCGCGCTACCTCAGCCTCCCGCCTGCGCCCTAGTGTGCTATTTCTTTAAAATAAAAGCTGCGAGCCCTACAATTACTGGGATTACAATGCGCGGGTATTGATCTGCAGCCGGCATTGTAGGATAAAGCAGGCGGGCGGAGGCAAGGCCTCTCCGCCCCCATCCCTCACGGCCGCCTAGTCCTGTAAAGCGCTGAAAAGCCTTTTCTAAATGTTTGATTTCAGACACACCATCAACACCTCCTCCAAAAGAATGGCACTCCCCGCCGGAGCGGCCGTATCCTCCTCCCCTCCGCCCGTGGGCCTCCTAGGCCCAAGCCAGCTACCGCCCCCACCTTCAGCCTTTTCCCCCCTCTTTTTTAATTACGGAGGGAAAATATACACATAAGCAAAAAAAAAAAAAGACTCCCTGGCAAGCGCGAGCGGGGGTGGTGAGCAGGCCAGCGAAGGCGGTAATGCAACCCTAATGCACAGATAGCTGACATCAACTTCCGTCAGGCAGCTCCTGGAGATCGAACCTTTCGATTGTAACTGGGACAATTTGCATAGTGATTCCCTTTCAGAGCTTTCCCGGGTCCATAACAAGCTCAGGCAGCTATTCAAATGCAAGTTGCAACCCCAAATGCGGGGCTGACCCGACCAAAAAGAGCCGTCCAGCGCCCGGGAGAAGCGAGACTCGTCCTCCAGTTCTACTCCTCGCCTCTTTCTCTTCTCCGGTTCCTGATTTAGCTGGGAGCTGTTTATTTATGGCTGCAAATGTGTGTGTGTGAGAGAGTGGGAGAATTGATCTTTGCCGGGACTTAAAGATGGAGCCGAAGGCGATGGAGGGAATTTGGGTTTGTACGTCTGGCTCAGACGCAGGGCGCCGAAGGGGGCCGCTTGGCACGGAGCCCGAGCTCTTTCTTTCCCGCACCTCTCACCTCGCGACCTTGCAGGAATCCAAGGGCAGCCTGGCTGACCCACCTGCCCCAGGCAGGGCTGCCGAGAAAGGCTTCAGGGAGGGGGCCATCCCATCCCTGTCTTTAAAATGAGCACAATAAAAGGTATCACCTGCAACGTGTGCGGATTACTTTCTCCTACTGTGCACTGGCGTGGGAAGGGGAGGCCTTTTAGTTTGCAGTGGGGGTGGGTGGAAGGTGGTATATAGGGCGCTTGAAATTAGGCGCCCTCGTTTCCCGGTTTTTCATTTGAAATTATGCAGATTGACTCTCATTTCCCTCCCTCCTAGGAGTCAAATCCTCAAACGCGAACCTGATCACTTGTCACAGAAGCAACTTGCCATGAAATCCGCTAACACGCCGCGACTCGCCCACCGGGGTAAGCCAGTCTCATAGGCGCATGCGGGGGCAGGGGGCGGGGGCGGTGTAGGCCGGAGCTGGGCTCCAAGGGCCGAGCCACGCCGTTTTACTGCTGAGCTTGTGGCCACGCGGGCAGTGTGGGAGCGGAGGGCGGCTGCAGCGACATCGCCCGGGAGCCGAGCGGGGGCACCCCCCTCCTAGCCTGCCCTCCCAGCCACCAGCAATAACAGATCCTCCTGGAGAGTTTAAAGTAGCAAATGAGGGCGAGAAGAAGGGCTCCCGAACAGCTTGTAAATATCCGGGCGTGCCCAGCTGGGTGGCAGGTTCGCGAGCGTGCGTCTGCGGTTTGTGCCAGGCTCTCCCGCAAGGCAACGTCCCGCGTCTTAGTGCGCATTGTAGAAATGGAGCCAGCCAGATTCCACTCATCCGGGGAGATCTGCAAATTGGAACTTGTCTACACGTTCCCTAGGCTGGGTCCTGCCTTCTAAATCTACCAGGTTGCACGGCTGTCCCTAAATCCATCCCAAACCTGCTAAAGATGATAACAAGCCACACTTCTTGTAGCACTGAACGGTTATCTCAGTGGCAGACCAGGGTCCTCTGGTCAGAGAGCATAAAGCGGTGGCTAAATTCGTGGTTTTTGTTTTTTTAAGTGGTCAGAAAATACAGGTTCCTTAAATCCACAGAAGCAGCCAAACACTCATTTTCCAATGTTCTTTGCTTTATTGGTTCGGGTGCTAGAAGCTGTCTGGCCATGAGCTTTTTCCTTGCGCCTGTTTTATATGGAGCACTTGGGGTATTTTTCTCATTTTCAAAGCATTGGTATCTTAAAGAATACATGGACTGCTTTCCTGTAATCGTCTCATAATAGGTTTCTTAAAGACTAGATATGTAGGGGAGCATTTGGATTTGAATGGTGAGAAATGCAGACTGGAAAGTACAAATAAACAATGCAAATTGAAAACAAACTGAACAGACAAAATGATTATGAAGGAAGGTGAGGGAATTAACTAGTCTGGAGAGAGTGTGTTTCAGGTCTGAATTTTCCAGATTTAATGATCACACACAACAAATCAAAAGAAATTAAATCTATGCCTTTGCCTCTGTGTACACAACCAAAGAACACAGGCCCTCCTGGGGTATCTTGGTGAAGTGCACATTTTGAGGCATTTCAAAGGAACATTGAGCTTTGGGATGCTTTTCTACTGTTTTGGTAAACTACAATTGGTTTAGGTAACCTTTAGTTCTGATGGAAACCCATTTAAAATTTATTTCTAGCTGTTATAAAAAAGAAAAACTGTAAAAACCTGATAGGTAAAGTATTACAGGTTTTTAAGGGTTAATTTGATGTAAATAACCTACTTGCCTGTGAGCACACAAGGAGTAAGGTAGAAGCCATGGTGGTAAGAAGCCTCTGGTGGGGACAGAGCTTTGTGGGTCTGAGGAGGGTGTGGGGAGGCTTTGAGCCTAGCTTTGGGTTTGTTGTGTCCCTCTCGTTCTTAAAACAGTAACTCAAGATGTAAGTAAAAGTGTTTTCATTTTTTATTGATCCCGCTAACATCTTTCATTATCCAGCATGTAGCCACAGCAAATTATTGCTCATTTGATACCGAGAATTCTATTGACCATCGTTTTCATTGGAGAGAGAATTCTAACTACTCTGCTGCTCTGTAGCCAGTGAGAGCTGAGGTTGAGGACGTTCCTCAGCTAAAACCCAAGTAAATTGAGCCCTCTGCCTCCAGGAATTGATGGAGATGTGTTCATTATATAGCCCACGTGAACATGCACAGAAATCTGCTTTTTACTCTGCTGGCCTTGCCCCCACTTATGCAAAAGGTCGGCCCCTTTGGAACAGAACTGCCTACTTGGAGGTCTGGGTATTCGTTTGCCTTCCCTAGATCCCTTCTGGCAACTTCTTCCCAGCCCCAGTGAGGATGGGACAGCAGATCTGATGCCCTGGAAGCCTACTCCTGTGGTCAGTCTTGTGCTCAAAACCAGCTCTATTTGGCAACCTACAGAAATCATTAATTAACTACCCCGCACCCCCCCACACACACACACCCCTCCTAAAATATCCAGATGAATGACTTTATGGCCTCGATGTAATTTCCTAAATTAACCGCCTCCTCAAGAATCCGTGTAACAGAGAGGGCTAAGTAGGGGAGAAGGGAGCTCTGAGATCAGCTTCTGTTCTCCGTTTAGTTGGCAATGAGCGTCCGGCCTGGAATGACAGGCCGGGCAACTCCCGTGCTCACACCAGCGGCTGTGCGGGGAAGAGGCCAGGCCTAGAGAAGGTCTGACCTTTGACCTTCGGGCCGGCAGCTCCGGGGCGCTAACGGCTGGTGAGAGATGCTGGTCAGGCTGGAGAGAGATGCTGGTCAGGAAAAGAGGCTGGAGAGAGAGACCAGGAGAGCAAACGAGAGACCGGGTTTGTTCCTGAGAACCTAGTGGCCGAATCTGCCTTCACGCAGAAAGGAGCTGGAGCTGCCCCGCAGCGGGGGCCACCGGATGCCCCATCCCTTGTACTGCCTTCCTTCTCCCTAAGGCGGCCTCTCGGGCCTGCCGGTCAGGACCCACGCGCCCTTCCCGCCTCCCTTAAGGCGTCTCCGAGAAGGGTGCCCGGACTCGAAGGTGCACCTGCCCTCCACAGCAGAGGCTGAGAAAGGGACCTGGAGCGCGGCAGCGTGCGGTGCCCGGGCTGATGGGTCTCGACTACTGTGGGCCCTGCTTCGGCGCCCAGCCGGGCCTCCCAGATTTCCGAGTAAAAGTAATTCACGTCCGTCCGCTCCCCTTCAAACCCTCGATCCCAAGAGGAGACCTGGACGACCTTGGAGGAGCCCGGGCCCTGGGGACTCCGTGCAGGACATGGTCTGGTTGGGTTTCATTTCCGCAGTCACCAGGAGATAAGACCTCTCGATTCCAGAACAAAAGGAGGAGCAATTATCGACCTTAACAAATGAGTCCGCTGCGTATGTCACCCGCGACACAACGCCGCCTCAGACTCAAGGCGAGTACTGGGTTCTAAGGAGCCCAGCTAGGTAGTTAATTTCCTAGTGGTGCTAAATGCTCGTGAGGCTATTCGCACTCTCTCGCCGCCAAGCTCCACGAAAACTAGCGCAGTTGGGAGCCATTTTGTTCTAGAACAAGGCAGTGAACCTGCAGGAGCGCGCTCTAGGCACGCTGGACTCTCTCACCCAGCCGCAGCAACCAAGAGACGAGAGTAGATTCTAACAAGACTTTTAGGGTTGGGGGAATAAGGGAGGGGAGTTCAAGGTGAGATTCACACGGTGGATTTTTTTGGGCGGGGGTGTTCTTTTTGTTTTCAATATTGATAAATAACCCCTGCGCGTTTGTGTAACCGGCTCGCACCCATTGCTGTCATATTCTTTGAATGCTCGCACCGTCCACCACACTCGGAGAATCTAGCCCATTTTCCTGATTGCAGCCCAGATTCTGGAACCCCGAGAGCCTTCCAGGAAAGGTAACCTGATACCTGATCCCGGCCAAGCTGCGGGTCGAACACACACAAACACGCACACACAGAGACAGGGGCAGTGCCTCTTAGGAAAGAAGATCCAAGGTGACTGAATGCGGATCTGAGGGGCTGCAGGTGAGAGGGAGAGGAAGGCTCTGGCGTTGCCATATATGTGCAACCTCTAAAGCAGCGTCATTCTTAGTTCTTGGAGGGAATAAATAACTGGGACCTGGATTTGAGTTAAAGAAGCTAGAGGCAAGGGACGGCATTTCTTTGGATCGAGGCATAACTGGGAACTACCCAGCTGGACCGTCATTGCGGCAAACTGGAGATTAGGAAACATTCTTGAACAGCACAGCAACACATCTCCGATGGCGAGCTCATCCCTGTGCAAGGGGCCTCTGGCTCCATCACGGCGCTTCCCAACCGCCCTTTCGGCCCCCTCCATGTTTTGCTAGGCAAATGAAACAAGCAGAGCTCGATTGTAAATTATTTTGTTCAGTCTTCTTTTTATGAAAATAAAAGGCAACACTTTGTCATTTTAATCATATAAGCAGACAATAAACCTAATTTCGATATTGATTTTTTTCCAAGACCAAGTGATTTTGTGCAGTCTGTTGTATTTCCTTTCCAAGGAAGGGCCGTTTGCTGGTAGATTGTGTGGCTATAAGATGCGTCAACACGGACCAACGTTTATCTGAAATACGTAGTTGATTGTGAACTTTGAAGATGTGCAGCTGAACCGGGCTCTTCCCGGGTAGCAGAAAGTTTGGTTTCTGTCTAATTTTCTATATAATGGTTTCAGCTAGGCCGCCCCTGGTGCCCTAGAATAAATTTAAGACTAGACTGGCAAATTTAGGATTTACATCTCACGGATTACCTTTAATTTTTTTCAAAATAAAATCATGTAAATAAAAATAAAAACAACCCTAAAATCTTGCTGATCTCAGAGGCCCAGTGAAGTAACCCAGGCCTCCATGTAGCTATAGAAGGAAGAGAATGAGAGAGGAATGAGGGGGCAGGGGGGACACTGCAAAAAAGAAAAAAATAAGAAAGAGAGAAAGAGGTTTTTTTTTTAAAGAAAGAAAAAGGAAGGAAAGGGGAAAAGATAGAAATAAAAGAAAGGGGAAAGGAGAAGTGAAAAACGGATGGTGAAGGGGAGGAAAGAAGGAAAAGGAGGAAAAACGGAATTTAAAAGACCAAAAAGAAAAAATACAAAATCACCCCGTCCTTAGAAGGGAAACTGTGATTACCCTGGTGAACTACATAGGACTTCCTGCAGCGCCGGTGGCTTCTCCTCTCTCCTGAAATGCCGAACAAATGACAGTCCCGAGCATAAATTTAAAGCCCCCCAATTTCCTAATCCAATCCAAAGGTTAATCCGGGCGCAGAACCACGCTGTCAGGCGGGACCCACCTGGTACCCTTGCATCAGCCTACCTCCCACCACCGCTACCCGGGGTCGCCTCCCTGCCCATCCACTGCCCCACCTCTCCTTCCTCGGACCTGGCTGCAAAGGGGACCCGAAGGCTCTATGCCCTGAAGACTGGGGCGGAACCTCGAGCCTGTGAGTGACCCTCGGCTCTGACCTTTTCCGCCGTCCTCCAGGGTCACTATTTAACCTTTCTCTCTCCGGTCCACCTCCCCTCTCCACTCAGTGCCCTAGGCCAGGGAGAGGGAAAGTGGGTCGATATTTGGGACCAGCGGGGGAGAGAGGGAGCCTAGGCCGAATCGAGTGAGGATGGGCCCCAAAACCGCGCGCTGATTCTCCTCCCCACTCCCAGGAACCGGAGCCTGCAGGATCCGGCTCTTGACGGGCGCTGGTTGCCAAGGCCCAGTTAACCCCCGTGCCTGGTAAAGCATCCTCCGAGGCACGGAGGAGGAGAGTGGGCGCCCTTCCCAGTTCTCCTGCCCTGTTTAGAGCAGTTTCTCTTCATCCAAAGCTCCCCACCTCACTCCGGCAAACAGTGGTCCCCCAAGAGCCTTGGGCAGATGCGCGGGAGGCGGCATCGCCGACTCAGACTTGTAACCCCGCTCAAGCCCAAAGCATTTGACTCCTCTCCGGGAGTGGGTGCCAAGAGAACCAGTGAAGAAATCGGACCAACGTCCAGGCTATCAGGCCTTGGCGACGGCCTCACCGGCCCCGCTGGGACAGCAGGACCAGCCCCGCGCATACTAACCCCATTCCACTAACTTCCAAAAGCGACCAGCGCCCCAGAGGGCTCTACCGGCAGGGACAGGCGAAGGTAGGCGGCAAACCGGAGGCTGCCGAGGCGGCGCGCCCCCACCCCCCAGCTCCCCGCGGCTTGGGGTTTTCGCGGTCTCCCCAGCTGGAGCCGGGCCGCCAGGAGCCGAGAGCGTTAGGTTCAAATGCATCAAGGCTCTGAAGTCATTTATCCGGTTTCATAAATAATTTTCTTATTACACTTAAGCCCAATTCCTGCCCCCTTCCCGTTTTTATTGCGGGGTTTCAGCGGCTAAAAAGTTTCTAAGTCGAGTGGGCCGTTGTTTTCCTTTTTCCATCATTAACATCATTAATATACGCTATCAATAACCCTGTCGTTCGGAGCCGAGTTTCACGGTATTGATCCACGTGGCTATTCATCTCTGCCATGCAAGACACGGAATAATTTTCGCATTACAGTAGCTTGGATTTGCTTTTAATTCATATTTAAAGCTGCAACCGGCTCGGTGGAGCGCTCTCCGAAAGACTAGAGGCGCCTAATTAATAATAAGTTAGAAACGAAGGAAGGCACCGGCGAATAAATAATTAATACAGACATCTATGTCTCTTTGAATATTGCTCCTTTAAAAATTTAGACTTACCAGGACCATACTGTAAGTCTGCAATTTATATTGCGGGGATGATTTAAGAAAGCTATTTTTTTTCCTTGAAATACAATACTAAATTATTTACGGTGTTTTGCAAACCTAAGTTCCTTCATTAGCCATCCCCTCCGGTTTGTTCCTTCCAGGTGGAAAACACCAATTTTTTAATAACCGTAATAAACTCCCATGGAGAACCACTGGCTGCGATTAGCTGCAGGTGGCAAGGGTGAGGGCCTATTGATAGAACAGAGTGTGGGGCCTCTAGCCTTCCCAGAGATTGGGGGCTGCCATACAGAAGGTTTTGTTAGGGAGGGTATACAAATTTCAAAGTATTGGGCAGTGACTTTGGGCATTCACTGGTGCAGAAAGGCGGGAGTTTGAGGTAAACTGGGAATCCTTGAAGGATCCCAGGGAGGGAGGAGGCTGGGATTTGGAGGGTCTCAGTTTCCCCACAAAGGCAAAGAAAAAAAAATCATGATTTTTTAGAGAAAGGCTATTGAAAGCTGGCACTGAGTTTCAGCCTAACTAGGAGCTACCAGTGGACTAGGAGAAATAACAAGTTCAAGTGGGTCGGAGTGACTGAAAAAAATCCGTGGAGATTTTTGTCTGGGAGAGACTAGGATTTGTTTGCGATATTGTTAGCAATATTGATTTTTTTGTTACTTGGATTAATGTATGTTAAACAGTAAAATACATGCATTAGTCAAGTACATTACAATCGTATATTGCTGAGGGCGAAGTCTCTCAGGTGAGTGCTGAGGACTGGGGACTGTGAGGCAGCTCCAGATGCCTCAAGACCTGCAGGCTCAGGCTGCAGCAGCCAGACCCCAGAAGCTGGCAGCGAGGGGAGGAGATGGCTTCACCTCCAGTTCACTTTTCCTCCCCCTTTTAGTATTCAGCTCCATATTCAACCAACTCTACCCAGATGTGTCAGACTCCACCATTCCGCTGGGTTAAATGATTAGAGATATTGGGAAGTGGAAGTCTTCTTGGCTACCCGTTCTGGGCAAATTCCTCACCACACCCTCTCATCATCCTGCACTGAAGATCTCTTGGCCCAGGTGACCAAGCCTACAGCCCTCTTGGTCTCACCTCAGGGGTGGAGACTCCCACATTCCAGCATTGGTGGCCTGAGGCCAGATGGGCACACAGTGTGTGTGCCTTGTGGCCTGCAGAAATACATGTGCACACACACCCGTTATGCTTGAAAGAAGACAAGAGGTGGGGAGGAAGACACAGGAGCCGCTATTCATGAGCGCCTGGAGACCCTCTGGGCCCAGACCCCTGACCCTGAGTGCTGACCCAGCCCAGAGAAGCGTGCCTGAGAGAGGACACATATCCCCTGCGCATCGGTCCCCAAGGACACCGCTCCCTGCAGGCACTGCATCCCTGCTGAGCGTTCTGAGGGTCGGAGACGAAGGCCTCACTCTCGGCTGGCTTTTCTTCTCAAGCCCCCTCCTGCGTGCTGGGTACCGCATTCATGCGGCACGACCCCGCGAGACACACAGGCCCTGCCACGCAGGTGGGGGTCTTTTCCGACCTCCACATAAACCAAAGGGCACGCTTAGGACCCCCTGAACCTTGGAAGGCTCTGGAGAGGGTGAGAGAGTGAGCTTCAGGGTTGTAGAGTGAGGGTCGGGAGTCAGGAGTAGCGGGGGAAGATTTCTAGGCGCCTGATCACTCCATACTTCTGCGCCCGAACGGCGCTCGGGCCAAAGCGCGGGCGCACCCGCCTCAGGGGTCCTATACCCTGGGGCTGGTTGTCCTGCCAGCCACAGGGTGAAGGGATGAGGAGCGTGAGACATGCAAGACGCATAGACCGCGGGACAAGAAAAGGAAAAGTGTGGAAGGTGTGAAGGGGAAAGGAGAGCCGAAGGGAGGGAGGCATGAGGCTGGACCTGGAGGAAACAAAAGGCCCGGAGAGGCCGAGCTGGCCGGGGAGAGAGGCGCAGACGTGGGATGGGAGCCTGGAACACTAGCGTTTCATTTTTAAATCTTCTAGGTGTCTGCGGGTCAAATAAAGACAAGGGCGGTAACGATTATTCTGTTAAATCTATGGTACTTGACTGCGCAAACACTAATTGATTAGACACCAAAATGATTTGTTTAAATAGTTTTCCTTCCCAAGTGCAGCTGCTCTCCGGTCCAGGTCTGAGTTATCCTGTGAGGCTGCGGAGGAATTCGCCAAGTGGGCCGCACGCCCGGCCGCAGAGCCCGCAGTGGCCTGGGATGAAGATGGCTAGTCTCAGGGGTTCGGCCTGGCCGCGGCTTGTAACTTCTGCCCTTTCCTGTTCTCCATGGCAGGAGAACGGTGCACCTGGAAACTGTAGTGGCCGAAATGCTCCCCGCCTGCCCTCTGCTCTGAGTGTTCCTCTCTTCGACCACTTTGACCTGCACCAGCTCCTTGCCCTTGTCTCCCCAGCCCCCACCCCTGGCACTTTCTACCCACGCATGTGGCTAATCCCGAGCAGGGTCCCAGTTGGCAGGCACCGAAAGAGGAGCCTTAACCACCGCCCCAAATCTGGTACATTCGTCGCCCCATCCTCCACTCCCGTAGCCCGCACGGTCTCCTTTGTAATATACTTAAACGATGTCAAGATAAGGCAAGGAAAGAAAATCCTCTGAAGGGTTGGCGAGAGATGGCCGACTTCCCCGGAATCGCGCTGGCTGTATCCAGCGCGGGATCCAGACTCCAGAGAGTCGCCCAGAAGCCCGGATCCTCCCGCCGCCCCACGAAAACAAGACACTCCTCCCTTAAGCGCTCCTGGCCTGAGGCCTTGACAGGCCCTCGCCGAAGTGAGCAACCGCGGGTTCAGATTTAAGCCAAAGGGAAGCGATCCCTAGCTTACAGGAAGGCCCAGGAGAGGGAAGTAAGAGACGCTATCAGAGGGGTCTAACTCCTGGGACAGGTGCCCCAGCCGCCCTCTGCATCTTCTGCAAAAAACGGAATCACTTGGGGTTGGCATGAGCTGTCAAGAGCCCTTCACCAAAGCATCTTCTCTTTGGGATATGGAGAGGGTGGGTAGGAGATGAAACAAAGGAGAGTGAAAAAATATAGAGTGACAAAAAAAAAAAAACAACTTTTTTTTGTCATGGGCAAAAACTAATTTACAGTAAGAAGGAAAAAAGAAAAAATTTAACAAAACTAATAGAATAAAAACCGTATGCTAAATGGAAGAACAAGATTGACAAAGAAAGCTAGAGTAATTGTTTAGACTGACAAAGAAAGCTAGAATACTTCGTTACCACCTCCTTGGGCCCCAGAGAGTGGAGAGAAGCCATTGACTAATTTTTTTAATGGTTTTCAATAGCAAATCACCAGACCACCCTCTTCTGAATTTATTGGTGTTCTAAACTAACAGCAATTTTCTGGAAAAAAAAAATTCTGCAGAAGTGAGAGGAAGACAGGAGCAACTGGGAAGAAATCTTTCACCCCAAAATTATCAAGTGCTCTACTGTTGCCAGACACCAAAGAAATGATTCCTCAGTAGGAGTTTAATTCTAAACTTGGTATAGGCACCAGAAATGCTGGTTTCATTCTGAGGCTCTGGCCAAGGAATCAGCCTCCCTCTAGAGCCCTGGGTGGGGAAATCTGCCCTGACACCCAGATTTGCTGGTGGTGCTGTCAACAAATGGCAAGTAAACATTTGATGGCTCAAAGGAGCTAGAAATATTTCTCTGGAATAGTCCTGAAAACTGGAACTGGACTATATGTTATATCTCCACTACCCACAAAGAGAACTAGAGCAGGAACTCTGAAACCGCTGTAGGTTTCTCAGAAAACCTTACATAGCCAGCATTTGGAGGAATGGCCTTATTCTCATTCTCCTTTCTAAGCCTGGCAAGCTTTAGCTCACCCAGCATAGGAAGGATTGTACCTACCCAACTACTATCACCACAACCCTGACATTTACAAAATAAGCAGTCTGAAATCCTTGTTTTCACACTGAAAATATTGCCAGCAACAAGCATCCAGTGGATAGTCTTATTTCCCTTTCCCTATATACATGTATGGAATTTTGTGGTGGTGATTGAGTGTTTTTTTTAAGTTCCCTGCAGCTGCTCAAAATCTAATCGGCTGGAAATAACCCTCCTCTCAAACTTCTTGTCTATTATAAAGAATTGTACAGTATCCTGTAATGACATACACTGACCAGCAAGTCCAAGGGACCCCTCCTTGGGATCTAATTCTTGTGTCCCCCATAGTGCACCTGATGGGTGCCAGACACTGTTGCTAGGCCTGCAAATGGGAAAGGAGGAGAGAGATAAAATGACAAAAAGCTATCCCAGCCCTCCAGCAGTTGACAGTCCATCTAGTGTCCTTCCCCATACATGCATACATGCACATTCACCTTAACTAGGCCTAAAAGCATCCTTCCTATGCATCACACATCCTTCCTAATAGGAAAATTTCCAAGAGTTCAAATAAGAATAAAATGTTTCTGAGAAATCACTGCAGTTTAGTCAACTACATGAAAACAAGGGTTAAATAAAGGTGTGATAGCCAAGAAACATTAGGGAGATTTGTAAATTAAAGCAAGTCCTACACACCATTTAGCCCAATATATATAGTGGTATTCCAGATCTTTCCTTTGGCTCCTCCTTTGGGGACCCACACAGAACTAGGCCCCTTTATCATAAAGAGGAGAAAGGGTAGGAGTTGAGCTCACCTGATCCCAGGCCTCTTCAGGTAGCCTCCAGAGACTCAGCAGGGAGCCTCCCACGAAGGGTTTCCAGTATCAAGTCCCTAATTAGTTACACAAAGAGAAAAACCATGAACAATTTGTGCACTTGGTGGTATTTACTTCTTTCTCTCTTTTAACAAACTGCCTTTTGGGAAGAGAATTGTTATAAGGGCAAATCAATCATTTCAGAGGGATTTTAAAAAGGGGGGAGGCACATAACAGTTTAGCTTAAAGGCTACCTACTACTGTAACACGCTGTTTGGTCTAATATGAGAAGTACATGCTCATTGCTATAAGAAAAGAGAACAGAAACAATAAGGAACCAAGTATGCAGCTTCCCACCAATATATTGTGATCCACTAGGCAGGAAATATGTTTTATGCTTGTGTCCATGTGCAAATGACTAGATTAATATACATAAAATTTTTAATGGAGTAGTTTTGCTTTCTGAGTACCTTGATATCAGTGTATTTTCCAAAATAAACCTTTCCACTCTGGGGGCCCTAAATTCTTTTTCTTAATTTCTTTTATTAAGGTATCATTGATATACAATCTTATGAAGGCTGCACATGAGCAACATTGTAGTTACTACATTCATTCGTAATATCAAGTCCCCTACACACACCCCATTGCAGTCACGGTCCATTAGCGTAGTAAGATACTATCGAGTCACTACTTGTCTTGTCTGTGCTACACTGCCTTCCCCATGACCCCCCTACATTATGTGTGCTAATCATAATATGGGGGCCCTAAGTTATTAAATGTTCATTGTGTAAGTAGATTCTAAGTCCATTGAGAAAGATCCTATTTCCAGGGCCTCCCTAGGCATTATTTAGACAAGATAGGGGTGTCTTTGGTAATGGAACCATCTAGATTAACCAATCCCAGAACATGACCACTGTCAAAGAAGTAAAATTGACTGTACCCACTGGCCTAGATTTGCCTGGATTATGATTTTGCCCTGGTTGTGGCAGGAGCCTGAGCAAAGAGATGAGCTTGCTCATGCCTTAGGTGGTGGGAAGTTCCTTCCAAGGGCTGGTGGGTCCAAACTTTGCCTAGGGGACTCAGCCACCACTACTAACCACCACCCCCCAGCCCTGGCTTCTCCTCGGGTCTGGGAACATTTTTCACAGGGCACCCTGTCGGTGGGCTCTCATGGAGTGCCCCAGAAAAAGAACATACAGTCTGAGTTTGACCCAGTAGAGGCCACACACACTTGTTCCATATCCGGGTCCAGATCCCAGGCTCTGAGAAGCTGTCTTCCGTTGTGACTGGGCACCCGGGGCTGAGGCTTGGCGCTGACCCGGCTGTAACTGCCAAGGGCTGGACAATGGGCACATCTGTCCTTTCTCTGAGGGATGAAAGCACCTAAGCGGACACGGCCCTGCCTTTTGTTATGGATTTTTTTCCCTTTCTTTTGTAAATGGAAGAAAGCTGTGGCTTGTGGTGGCCGGGTGTATGTCCCACACTGGGGGGCTCCCCACGCGTTGCCACCAGCCCAAGGACCAGGTTCGATTCCGGATTGGAGCGTGTTTGTGGGAAGCGGACAATTATGCCCGGAGCTGAATTGATTTTCGAATCTGGAGGCTTCTCGAGGGGACGCCTGAAAGAGGGCGTCCCTACGGGCCAAGCGGAGACCGGAGCTCTTGGTCCACCCTACCCGCGTCAGTCCTTCCCGTGATCACCTCTGGGTGCTTTACCAGGAGGGCCGTGGAGCAACCGCAGAAACAGCCCGAGCCTCGGCGGCCCCACCAGCACCCAGAAGTTAACGTGGGAACCTACCACCATCACCACCCCCAAAACACACACACACACTCCGAGTAATTCACGAAGCGGGCGCGGCGTCTTAATTATCACCTGGGCCGGAAAAAGACCCGGGAGCGGGGAATTGCGAGGTATGACCGGAGCCGGGGTTGTTGGCAATGAGCGCTACCCTCCCCAGCGCATGCAAGTGGAGGGTGAGCAGAGTGTTATCAGGGAGGAGGTTGCGGAGTCAACAGCCAACAAGCTGACCAAGGCCTTTGAGATATTTGCTCCTCTCTCCCCCAAAAGGCAAGGGTGGGGAAATCGCAAATTCCCAGAAGCCCTCCGAGAAATAAAGCTTAGTGGGCCAGGATGCAAGGAGTGATGCACCAAGCTGAGGCCCCCCGGGCAATCTGCACTGCGAGGCAGCATTTGGAGAGAGGGGTGAGCAGAGGTGGCAGAGGACGCCACCGGGATGGGAGCCTGGCAGGTGCGGCCGGGAGCTGGGAGGAGAGCCGGGTCACCCGGGCCAGGGAGCCAAGGGGGCGCAGGTGTCCCGAGGTTGCCTAGGAGGTCGCAGGTCAAACTCTACGCTGGGCCTTCGCACGTGCACGCAGCTCCCACGGCACCCCGCGCGGCTGGTAGGGCTCCGGCCCCTCCATCATTTGTACGGGGACGTCACGAGCCCCGCGCGCGGGGACTAAGGGGGTGGGGCCGAGCCGCGCGCCTGCGCGCTGCGCCTGGCGGGCGTGAGGGCGGGCCGCGGCGGCGGCGGCGGCGGCGGCAGCGGCGGCGGCGGAACCGCGGCCACAGAGTCTGAAACAGTAACCGAGCCATGGCTGGAGCTGGCCAGCGGCGCGGGCAGGCAGCAGCCGCGGAAGGAGCGCGGGCTGCGTCAGGGGAGCCAGGAGCCTCGCAATTCTAAAAAGGAGAGGGGCGAGAAGGGGCCGCGGGCGGGCGGGCTGGGGGCACCGCGCTTGCCCTGAGGCACGGATCCTTTTTGGAAATTAATATTTTTTTTTTAAGCCGAGGACGCAGAGGGAAAGGTGGGGGCAACAGGGAAGGCGAGACACACTGAGAGGGAGACAGAGCCCCACAGTGAGAGGAAGGAAGAAGGCAACAGTCGTCGGCAGCCCATGTGAGGACCGGACTGGTGCGCCCTTCGCCGCCTCTGCCCGGCCTCATCGATGTTGTGTCCGCCGCCCGCTCGCCTGGATCAAGATGAACGCGCAGCTGACCATGGAGGCGATCGGCGAGCTGCACGGGGTGAGCCATGAGCCGGTGCCCGCCCCTGCCGACCTGCTGGGCGGCAGCCCCCACGCGCGAAGCTCGGTGGCGCACCGCGGCAGCCACCTGCCCCCCGCGCACCCGCGCTCCATGGGCATGGCTTCTTTGCTGGACGGCGGCGGCGGCAGCGATTACCACCACCACCACCGGGCCCCCGAGCACAGCCTGGCCGGTCCCCTGCATCCCACCATGACCATGGCCTGCGAGACTCCCCCAGGTATGAGCATGCCCACCACCTACACCACCTTAACCCCTCTGCAGCCGCTGCCGCCCATCTCCACCGTCTCGGACAAGTTTCCCCACCATCACCACCACCACCATCACCACCACCACCCGCACCACCACCAGCGCCTGGCGGGCAACGTGAGCGGTAGCTTCACGCTCATGAGGGACGAGCGCGGGCTGGCCTCCATGAATAACCTCTATACTCCCTACCACAAGGACGTGGCCAGCATGGGCCAGAGCCTCTCGCCCCTCTCTGGCTCCGGTCTGGGCGGCATCCACAACTCCCAGCAAGGGCTCCCCCATTATGCCCACCCGAGCGCCGCCATGCCCACCGACAAGATGCTCACCCCCAACGGCTTCGAAGCCCATCACCCGGCCATGCTCAGCCGTCACGCGGAGCAGCACCTTACGCCCACCTCGGCTGGCATGGTGCCCATCAACGGCCTTCCTCCGCACCACCCCCACGCCCACCTGAACACCCAGGGCCACGGGCAGCTCCTGGGCACGGCCCGGGAGCCCAACCCTTCGGTGAACGGCGCGCAGGTCAGCAATGGAAGTAATTCAGGGCAGATGGAAGAGATCAATACCAAAGAGGTGGCGCAGCGTATCACTACCGAGCTCAAGCGCTACAGCATCCCACAGGCCATCTTCGCGCAGAGGGTGCTCTGCCGCTCCCAAGGGACCCTCTCGGACCTGCTGCGTAATCCCAAGCCCTGGAGCAAACTCAAGTCCGGACGGGAGACCTTCCGGAGAATGTGGAAGTGGCTGCAGGAGCCAGAGTTCCAGCGCATGTCTGCGCTCCGCTTAGCAGGTGAGCGGGCTAAGTAACTGGGCGCACGGGGATATTGGGGGACCAAGGAAGGGAGGGAAGGAAAGAGGGCTGGGCAAAATGCATTCTGTGCTCCTTTGCCCGAGAGGGGGTGTGTTTGGGCCTGATAGAGCCAGCACACAGCTGCCGGGAGCCGACTGTCTTCCCTGGGACTCGGTGCGTTGGGCTGTGGAACGTTCCGGGAGCTGAGCGGCGAGGCCTGGGCTACTACTGGGGCGCGTTTGTGCTTAGAGACACGAGACAGCTCTGGAGCCTCGTACCGTGGCAAGGCGGAGAAAAATCCTCGCACCTGGCCAGACACAGCCTGTGCATCGCTTCTCGGGTGGGCACTACGAATTTGGGGAGAGGAAGGCAACCCGTGTGTGGAACTGCGCACAAGTGCTGACAGCCAGTACTCCTAGCACACACCCGGGTGCCGGGTTGGAGCGCCCTGGAGCAGCCCACCACTGTTTGGCTGAACCCGCTAGGGTGACCTCCCCGCGTGCTCACTTTTCTGGCGTGGGAGGGGTGCGTGTGAGGGATCGAGAGCGCACTCGAAGAGTTCCCTCACAGTGTTCTGAAGCCGAGGGGCAATAGATGTGTGATGCGGCCGCTGTGTCAGTGTTAGCACCCACTCTGCGCTTGCAGCCTGGAAAGAAGAGGAAGGCAGATAGTGCCAAGGATCAGGTGAGCGCGGCCAGGCAACAGGGCAGCTTCCAGTTGAGCTCAGGAACTGCCTTCTCTGTTAGCTTGCTTAGGAATTTGCATTTCGTTTTATTCCTCTGCGTAATTTTTCGTCTGAATCCCCATGCAGTGGGTGGGAGTGTGGAAATGACCCCCAAGTCTGCCAGCATAGATCTCCTGGGCCGAAAACTCGGAGGCCCGGGTCTTCCCAAGTTGAGCGGGAAGGACTTGGCGGCGATGTAAAGACAGCGCCCCGCTATCCCAAGCCTCTCTAGACTAAGGTGCAGAGAAAGCTGCGGGCCGACCGAGGGGACAGCTGAGCCCCACCTGAATCATACCGGAGATTTTAAGTGAATTCGGCGTCCCCCGAGGGGGGGAGGACACGCAGGGAGGTAAAGCCAAGGCAGCGGAGGGTAGACTCGATTTGATGAGACCCGGGCTGAGTTGACTGACTCATGGGTCCATGCCGCTTCCCACCCTCATTCTCAGCCCGGCGCCCTGTTCTGAGTCCTGGTGAAGAGAAAGGTAAAAGGCGGAATGAAGGTTTGTTAATTAACTGATCGTTCTCCATTAATTCGTCCCTGGAGGACGAGAGACAGTCAATCCGCTCTGAGCCGGGGGCACTGAGCCGTTTCACAGTCTAAAATCAAAGCGAGAGGCCAGAGCTCCCTCCCACCTCGTGATGGCCAATGAGATGTCAGATGGAGTCAGGTGCCGGCGTGACAGTAAGCCTGCGGCTCGAGCTCCGGTGCCACCCAAAACACTCCTGGGTCTGGGCAGTCGTGGTCTCCCAGCCCAAGCACCGCACTGGCTGAGCCTCTGCCCCGCCAAGTTTTCCAGCCCACGCAGACTCTTGCAGCCTGCACCAGGAAGCTAGACGAAGCGGAGGCCGGGGGATAGGCGGAGGAAGGGAGACGTTGACTAAGCGCCGTCCCTCCCCGCCTCCCACCCGTGATTCTCCTCTCTAGCCCTGTGTGATGCCACCATATAGCACTCCCGGTGAGCTGACCCAGACCAGAGGGCAGCTGGAAGTTTCAGAAAGAGTGGCAGAAACGACCACTCCTCCCTGACTGCTCCGCCTCTGCCGGCGGCCGAGGTAGTCAGTGCCTTTTTCACAGGCCCACCCCAGCCTCGAGCCCCAGCTTCAGGACCTTTTACGCAGGCATTGCCGGCACAAGCCGGTGCGTGGGGCGAGGGGAATGTTGGAAAGGGGTGGAAGTGGAGAGAGCCCCACCACCACCACCCCGGGAAGGTCGTTCCCCACTCTCCACCACGTGAAGGCCCTTGCTCCGGACTTCAATGACCCTTCTTCCCCACTGCTTCTAGTCCCCCCTTGGAAAGACGGATTGACAGGTTGTCTTCGGAGACGATCCCAAGCCCGGGCAACCCACCCCCACCCTAGGGCCCTGCCCTGCGCGAGCACCCTTTGACCTCCACGCGTGGGCTCCTCAGTGCTGGTGAGGGGAGAGCCGGAGTACTGCGGCCAGCACACGGGAGGCGCAGGCAACCTGCTCGCTGGGGCTCACAGGGACCCAGAGGTTATCGAAGGGCCCTGTCCGACACCCAGCAGCGAGTGGTGAGTTATGCCAAGCCCTCCGTCCGAAGGCCTTTTCCTAGGGGGGGGAAGTGGAAAAGCGGAGATTCTAGCAGGACACGAGTTGGGCGCCAAATCCCAAGGGTACTTAGAATACTCCGAATCCTAAGATCCTGAAGGAGCTTTGTCTCTTTCATTTTCCTTTCTTTAACTTAATTAAAGGGGTGGGGAAGGCCGGGATGAGGGCACGTGCGAAGCGAGCAGAGCCACGCTGCAAAAGCCACGACCTATTTTTAAGTCACCGAAGAACAACGAGCCACCTCCATTAACATTTTCATATAGGGGGGTAAAAAGTGAGGTTGTTTCTTGAACCCTCCAAATGATCTCTGAATAGTTCTGCCTGCAGGAGACTTAAAAAGGATTGCAGAGCATTGTGGCCGCGGCTGTGGGACATTGCCGGCTCCTCCCCATCGCTGGCTCCCATGCACTGAGGTGCCTCTTGCAGCTTTGCTCGCTGTTACACTCAAAAGACCCCTCAACCTCTTCTTGACCCCATGCGAGACCGGAGCCCACGGAGGTCAGTTCCTTCGCTCGGTGGCGGAAGAGAGGTTTCATGGTCCTCACTACCCCTGGTTCCACACAGCAGGTTGTGCAGGGTGAAAAAACTCCGCACGTGGCAGCGTGTTTGGGGAGACGCTTTCTCGTTACTAAATTACATCAGCTGGTGGAAAAGGAAGACAGGAGGAAATTCTCACCAAATTAACTACCCTTAAAAAATCAATATATGTTCCTTCAATGTAATACTTGCTGCTGCCCCATTAAAGCGCAACCAGGCTTGTGCCTCATCTCTTCCCAGGTGGGCTGGGCGGATTGGGCTGAGCTCGTGGGTGGGTGTCTCGTCTCCTGACGTGGACGCCTATTAGGAGGCGAGAAGATTAGTTTCCAATTAAAGATTCCAGAAGGCTTCTGCCATAGTAAGGAGCTTCCAGCACAGGAAGAGGCCACAACGCGCACGCAGTAGCGGGTGCAGCCCCTGGAGGCAAGGCCCACAGGCCCCAGGTTCGAGCAGGGGTGGGTCCTGGTCACTCCGATCCCCCGCCATATCTAGAGGTGAAGAAACCTCCCACTGGCGCCAGCCAGGACACCCGCCGCGACCCCCGCACCCGGGACTGCGCCCCCTTCCTGTCTGGAATTTGCCCCAGAACCACGTGGGGAAGGCCCTGAGCCCGGGGTCTCGGGGCGAGGGCGGGGTGTGCAGAGGACGGAGGGGTCCGGCCAGGAGGTGGCCATGAGAAAGTCTCACTTGGGCCGACCTGGGCCGTGTTTGCTGTAAGTGGCCTTGCTGCCTGGTTGATTGATAACTGGCCCCCGCGCAAGTCCATTTGCTTTTTGTTAATATTTATCCCGGCGGTGACATTTCAACTGTCCTCTCGCTTCCCTGGGCCACGGGAGCCAAGCAGCAGGGCGATGCTGGGCTCTGGGAACTCTTTTCCCCAAACCCCGAAGACTCCGAGGTCGGGGAAAAAAGCCAGGACCCGACGTGTGGCACGCTGGATCCTGGAAGAGCCCCTGGGTGCGAGCAGGAGGAGGCGCCAAGCGGACCGGTCGCCTCTCGCCCCGCGTCTCGGCGCGGCGGGTCTCGCGCAGTGCAGCTGCTCCCAGCTGGCTTCGGCACGAACAAAGGGCCTGCCGGGCGCGGCTGACCGCGTCCGCCTCGGAGCCCGGGGGCGAAAGGGGCTGTCCGGGGAGAGTGCCTCCTCCGAAGGCTTGGAGTGGCCTCCTCCCGCCACGGCCCGGGGTCCAGCCAGTTGTCAGGCGAAGACCGAGGAGTCCCAAAGTCCCCTCACCCCCTCAGGCCGAATGGCGGCCGGGCGGCTGGGGATCCCACACACACACACACACACCCGCCAAGTAGGAAACCAAAAGGTCTCACTCTTAGAAACAATCACCAGAAGTCTCTCTGTGGGTCTTTCGCACAGCCCATGTCTGACCCCGCGAGGGTGTGGGACAATAGACCCCTCTTGCAGTCCCCACTAGGGAGCACAAACCCGGGTAAGGAGAGGAAGGGGCGCCTGGGATTAAGAAGTGCGCATATGGTAAAGACTGGAGCCGACAGTTTGACGTGGCTGGGGGGAACCTGCTGCTGGGGCTTGAGGAGGCCTGACAGTATTGTGTGGTGACCCGGTGTGTCAACACACCGAGGACGACCGCCTGAGACAAATAAACCCCGGCTGTGCTGCCAGCGGGTGCAGCCCCAGCTCTCAGAAAGGCCCGGAGGGCGATCGGTGTCGGCTAGAGCGACGCGCCCGGCCCAGGGCTTCGGTGGTCACTAGAGACCCAGCCCCGGCATAGCTATCTTGCTGCTGGCCCTTGGGACGGACTGTGCCCAGGCTGCATCTTTATCTTCAAGGCTGGAGCGCTCAGTTCCCCGCGGGGAGCTAGACTCTTGCCCTCCCTGATGCCCTCCACTTGGGCTCACCTTCTCTCGGGAGCGGGACCCGCTATGCTGCGATAGCTGCGTGCGCCCCCTGCGGGCCGCCGGGGCCAAGCTCCGGACCAGCCTCGGTTCAGTCCGATGAGAAGAAAGGGATGCTTGCTGTGACTTTGTTTTTAGAACATCCTTTACGTCGTGATTTTCGAAACGATAACCATTTTAATAGGAAGAGGATGTGAAGGAGGAAGAAAGGATATCTGGCGGATCTTTCTTGTTCCCCAACAATGCCTGGGTATTACCTCACTGATGAGACAAGATAGCCATCCGCGAAAGTACACCCCAACTCTAACCTCTCTAAACAGGATGCGTGTTTGAATTTTCTATCCCAATTATACTTTTGCTGTACGTTTTTTATCTAAGAAAAGCAGGGTCGGAGTAAAGAAGATGACCCTGGCGGTCTCAAATAGGAGGTTGGGGCTGGGAGATGTAGTACCGGGAGGGCGGATTAGCGGTTTCTTTGTTTTGTTGTTCCCCCTTAGAGCCAATTGACAGGAGTCCAGAGGCTGCCCTGAGGCTTTGAGCTTGGAGGTCTTTGTTTCCTCGCGTGTGGGGTGGGTGAAAGGGCGTTCGGAGGCCGACAGTCCTGGAGCCCTGGAGCGGCGTCAGGACCCTGGACAGGGCCCCGCCTGAGCGTCGCCTGGTCGTTTCTCTGACGCTGGAAAGTAGCTAGGATGCCTTTGAAGAGTTGTGGTGAGGAAACGAAAACGAACAGCTAATATTCCGAAGTTTATGAGAAATCCGTGAAGCCCGCCAGGAATATACACTGGCAGAGTCAAGTAATCGAAAAGATCAAATCTGTCCTTCTTGATCAGGTGGTTGATCTTTTCCTCCCTCGCCAGCATTTCTGTGTGCGTCTGAGTGCATGTGCACACCTGCTTATAAAATCGGAATTCGAGTCCCTGTGGGTGTGACAGGGGTTGGATCATTAAGCTAAAACGTTCAATTCAGTCCCTTTGATCCGTGCTGGGGAAAATCTATAGTCATCTCTAATCTACCAGGTCTTTAAGGAGGTTGTTACACTAGGTGTTTTGATGTCATCATTTCCACATTCATGGCAAATTCAGCTAATCAAAGAGATGGTGCTACCCAAAGTTCTCAAAAGAAATAGTTCTTACAGAGTATATAGGTAAAATTTATTCTTGATTTATTTGTAAGAAGGAAAAAATAATCAAGTCCCATGAAGGTGGGTAATTAAAAAGAGGTCGTCTGTGTCTTGCTCCTCAAAATCCATAGTTATAAGCCTTGCCCTCTAAGTAACAGTGCTCAGTGCTTTTTGTGAACTCCATATACTGGAATAGTTAAACACCAACCTAATATTTTAAATCAACCAACTTGCTTTGACAGGTTGAATGAGAAATGACTAGTTTCATTTCAGTCCCTATTAAAACAATATCTTCACATCCTTCTAAAATTGAATGGTTCCCAGCTGAGGGTAGCAACAGAAGGATAGTCTCACTGAAGTCATGGTAGTTAAGAGAGTAGTTTTTAAATAATTTTTGGAAAAGCATTCAACGAGTATTCATTAAATAGTATTTTCATTATGTCTCTACTTAAATAAAATGAATAACCACCCTTTGGGAAAAGAAAGCCACATTATTTCCACATGAAGGCCTCATAGAGTTCAGTAAAAAGAAAAACTTATTTCTAATGAGTTTAGTGCACAATCATAAATTCCTGTCTTCTATCAGTAGATTTGCACAGGCTTTTATTTTAATACAGGTATGTTAAGACTAATGAAGCTCTATATCCTCTGGAAGTGATGGGATCGGGTTAGATGACTAGATGGATCCACAAGACAATCTAATGATTGTGATACAAACACGAATTTATATTCTATTACAGGGTCTTGCTATAGAATCATCTTTATTATGTTTCTCCCAAAAGATGTTACATTATCATAAAGTTGGAAGAAATTAGCTTCCATAAATTTCCTTCTCCTTTAAGTGAAACAATTTGATAAAGACAACAGCTAAACAACAACAGACCCTGAAGTACAACCCATCAGATTTGTTCTGGCAGTTGTCATGACTATTGATAAGGATGGAGCTTAGATCTGTTGTGTACATTCTGTTAGTCAGGTACTGTGCTTGGCACATAGATGTTCTCATTTAATACTCACTGTCTATTCCAATGGGTTCCTAAATCTTGCTGCATGTTAGAATCAAGTAGGAATCTTTTTTTAAAAAAGTAATTCCTGGCTAAACCCCCAGATATTCTGGTGTAATTAGTATAGAGCATGACCTGGACATTGGAATCTTTAAGAGCTCTGAGATGACTTTAATGGTAGCTAAGTCTGGCGGCCACTAGTCCATGTGGTAGTTACCATTCTTTTCCCTGTTTCTATGTTCAATAAAGTTAAATAACTTGGCTACAGCAACACAGCTAAAGTCACTAATACTCTGAGCTCAGCTTTCCCAGCCCAAAGCCCGGAACCCTCTTACCCTCCACCTTGTTCCTCTATTAGTAGTACAGGTCTGCCAGGTCAGTGGACCTGGGGGGATGTCTGGTTCATAAACACTCTCATAAACACCCAATCTAGAAAGTGTGTGCATACAAAGGTCTTGAGAGAATGTGTGTGTCTTCCCTCTGGGACTCTCAAAGAGAGTTACATATGGAAACTTATTTCTTTTTACTCAAGACTTACAGACTTTTTATTACTCTCTTTTGAAGAAGCAGCCAGAGGGAAAGTAAGACAGTAGCAGAGCTAAATATGGAACCCAAGACTCCCTATCCATTTGTTCACTTAAACAATTATTGATGGGCAAGACCCATCTCATTAAATGTGCTCTGTGAGTAGGACTGGTCCCTTGGGACACATGCCTGGAGGAGGGCCCAAAGGCCCAAACCTCCCATACTTTCAGGCATCAGTGTTCTGATCTGCACTTGCAAAGCAATTACATTTCTCAGTTCACATCAGTGCCTGTCTTGCTAATCCAGGACAGTCATATTCCAAGACAGTTACTCATATTTTAGGACTCTGCACTAAAAATAATAAAATGAGGAAAACTCTGTATATATGTTGGCAGTCATCCAGAGGGCAACTTACAAGGTCCATCAAACACCACAGTTTCCAGTTACCCATGCGTTTCTCATCTTCCTTTGCATACGCCTTAGGGTATTCAGAATCGACAGTTTCTGAAATCACTGCTTTCGTTTTCGCATCTGGTGATGATCTCATAGCCCCAAAGAGAGGTTATCAAAGGAACACAATAAACTATGTGCTTTTCGCTTTCTTTCCGGGTTGTCTTCTAAAACAGATCAATGGTAAAAATTAAATAAATAAACGAGCGAAGCGCGCCACCTAGTGACCCCCATGCTCACTGCAGGTGAAGTGCGTGAGAGGAGTGGCTAACGCGATTCAAGTATTGATGGAGTCACAAAAATCGTTCATTAAGGCAATTTAATCTTTGCTATTAAATGTCCTTTCAATTCATTTGGGGTAATTAAGATGCAGTTAAAGTGATTAAATTCTAATTACTTATGCTAGACAAAGACATATTTGTCACACTAATGCGGTTAACTAAGGACTCAGAAAGAAAGTTAACATTTACTTCAAATGATGCAACTGGAAAAATCAGTTCCTCTTTTCATCATTAATCCAGTGAGCTGGGTGATTGTGTAATGGCACTACAAGCTCATTAAATAGGGGAAGTGCTGATTAAAATGACTGCTGGGAGGAAAACCTGAACCAGGAGTACCTCAGTACAGTTGGTCAGCATTCCTAGCAAAATTACTTGGTTTTCTTCCCCTCCAAGCCCTGAAACCCGAAGTAATAAACAGCTTCTGAGTTTTAGCCTGACATTAAAAGAAGGGCACCTCACAGAAAGATTTTATTGTCATTCTGCAGACATTGTTAAACCAAAAGTTTTTTTTTTAAGTAAATGGATTATTGGAGTGGAGAGCAGCAAGGCAGAAGGAAGGGGGGAAGTCCCTGAAGTAGATGGCTCCAGAATGAAAATTTCCACTGCAAGCTTTGAAAGCCACTCTCCTTCACACAAACACCTGCCCTATTAAGCAGTCTTCTCTGCTCCAGTTCCACTTTTACTGCCTTTGATGCATGGGGACAGATTCTCCTGCACAGGAATATGCCACATTTAATAGTTATACACACTCTGGAGAGAGCTAAGTGCCTTGGCTGCAAATTACTCTCTTCTTCATGTTTTTCTCCATTTACATGTAAAGTCATCTGAGATTATAAACCATCAAGTTACTGAAAGGCTATTTTGCCATAATGTCCCCAGCACCTTACGAAAGCTTAATTATGAGTGTTCATAAGAGGAGGATGAATTGAAATTTAACTGGATTTGAAATTTGCCTTTCCCACAAAAATAGCTTCTTAAAGCAGTGCCTAGAATTCGCCTGGGGAGATGATCTAAGGGTGAGGGTGATCAGTCAGAACTGGAGATTATTTTTCCCAGGAGATCAGTGTCTTTTAATACTGTTACATTTGCATATTGAAAACCGTAATTGTAGAGATTGCATCATTTCCCTACTAACCCCCTTGAAATTCAGTATTACCCCTGTTTAGTTCATAAGCAAAGAAGCTAAAGTTACCCAACTCATCAGCCAATTTAAAATAAATTGGCAGTTATTTAAATATTTAGAGCCACTATTAATTTAATCATGTTATGCCATCTTAAATTACTAAAGCAAAAAACAATAAGTAAATACTCTGGACTAAGAATCAAGAGTCCCCGAGACAGTTCTTGTACTAATTAGCTGTGAGAACTTGTCAAGTCATTTAACCTTTCTGGGCTTCAGTCTCCTTAAATGTAGAATGAAGGATTTGGTTTTAGGGTTCTTCCAGATCCCACATTCTACAATTGATTGCCTTCTATGATGACCATATAGCCACGGCAAAATATCTTATTTCAGTTTAATGTTCTGTCCCAAAGTCAGGATTCAACAAGGTGGAAGGCCCAGGGGTCCATCTCTTGGGCAGAGCCTCAGGCCAGGCTCTCTTGTTACATGGCCAGGAATCCATCTAGTCAGAAATGCTGCCTTCTGGCACAAACATGCTACAGTTTGAGATTATAATTCCTGTGTCCTAATAATGCCAGCGGTTGGAAAGGACATATATCAGGAATTCATACACTGTGGGGATGTATATGGGCACTATTGCTTTAAAAGATATGTTGTCATTGTCTTAAAAACCAGAACCTATACCTATCCAGCTATTCTATCCTGTGGTAGATATTCTAAATAAAATCACAGATGCTCCTGGAGACGTGTACAGGGCTATGCACAGCAGCATTGTTTGTAAAAGAAAAAGCCAGAAACATCTCAAATCCACTGACAAGGAATGCACAAATGTGATATATTCATATCATGTGTGTAGCATACATAGATACTTCATATTCATGAAAGTGAAAGAGCCACAGCTACATACAACAGCATAGTTGAGTCTTAGGAACAAAGCTGAATTGAAAAAAAAAACAAGCTATAGAAGATCACACCGGAACAGTACCGTTTTTACAAAGCTCAAGAGCAAGCAATGCTAAACAATGTATTGGTTAGAAATACATAAGTATGCGGCCAAACCCATTTTTAAAAAACAAATTACTAATAACACAAATTCCAGAGAGTGGTTCTCTCCAGTCAGGGCAGTCCAGGAGGTGAGAGAACACCCACCCCCAGAGCTCCAAAAGGTAGCTGATGGCCTTGTTATCTTGTTGCATGCTGCCTGCACAGATGTTCCTTTTGTTACTACACTTCCTATCTTAAATATACATATTGTTGTGTAAAAGGGAAATACTTAATTTTAACATTTGGAAGGGAAAAGATTGTTTTTGTCTGGCTCCCCAACAAACCATGTGACATTTATACTGTCATTTACGAAGCTCCTAGCCCAGTACTAAATAAATGTCAGCCCTCTTAGGAATTATATTCAGCCAGTTGTGGACAGGGTATAGGAGTGAAAGAGGAAATTTCATTGGCTATGGAAAGAAGGACTCGTTCTTCCTCTGTCTGAGCGCCCTCTGCAGCTCAGGACTGGTGGTAGAGACAACAAACTTGTCCTTTGGAACTCACAGTCGGCTGGGGAAGAGAAAGAAAGAGCTGTTCATAGCCTTCTTAGTTGTTTATTTGTGCCAAGAGGAAGTCCAGGGGTGTGATGAATGGACAATTTTGAAGATCTGGAAAATGAGTAGGAGGTCAGAAATGGAGGAAGAGATTTCCAGGCAGACGAAACCACAGCATGTGTGGAGGCCCTGGCTGAAATCCCTTGTCAGAAGATTTCTTGGATCTGAATTATTATATAGCTGGAGGCTTGTTTCTTCCTGAGCACAGCTGAGTGACACAATACCTTCTTATCAATAACAAGTGGGTTCTCCAAGGCTGAGGCTTTCAGTGGTGGGAAGGGGTGGGTGGAGGGATCCATAGTCCCTTAAGGGAGCTGATCAGATTGGTGGAAGAGAGGTGAGGGGAAAATATATGTTGCTTAAAAAGCCTCCCAGGTGATTGTAATTTAGCTCCAATTGAGAATTAGAATATTAGTATTGAGAATTTAAAAGCAAATGGCTTTTATTTTTACCCCCTTATTTTTATTTTACCTTTTCTCTGGAATAATCTAGAGTTCCATAGCTATACACACACACACACACACACACACACACACACACACACACACACACACACACACGCAATATAAATAATTATATAATTATATTTTACTTCTCTTGATCTCTTTTGAAATCAAAAGATGGCTCAAAAATTCCAGATTCCTGTAGGAATAATTGTTTGCATAGTTTCTTCCATTTAAAAAATTATTACTGTTCTTCAGGTCCTCACTATTCAGTGTGATTCCCAGAAGAGCAGCATTGGCCTTCTCTGGGAACTTGTGAGAAGTGCAGACTTTCCCGTTCCACCCCAAACCTACTGGATTAGAATCCGCATCTTGACAAGATCTCCAGGAGATTCGTGTGCACATTAAAGGCTGAGAAACATCACTGAGGGTCATATTACATCATTCAAAAGGTGCATTTTCCTTCATTCGCCAAAACACTGATTGGGCACACCTTCTGTGTGCAAAGCTCTGGGCTCAGTGCTGGGGCTCAAAAGAGAAATGATGTGTCACATCTGAGGGGCCACAGGAAGGATGTGTGCAGGCAAATAAGTACTTGCAGCATCTCTTGTAAGTGCTGCGATCGGTGGGAATAACAGGTTGTGGGAACAGGAGAGGAAACTGGAAAGAAGCCTGAAAAGAAACTAAGAAGGACCTTGTATATGGGTGTGGTTTGTGGACGTGGACCTCAGACAGCAGGCGCTAAAGGGACTCTAGTGGGGTGAGGGAGAGACAGCCACAGCTCATGAGGGGCTGATTGTGCTGTTGTCAGCAGAGGTGGAGAGAATGGGTGGGCAACATTTGAGAGATTTCTCAAGTAAAATCAAGACAACATCATGGAGAGTGAAATGGAGGAGGAACAGACTCCCTTGGGTCTGGCTTTGAAGCTGAAGCTGGGTGCTAGGATTTAGCTGCAGAGAGGCTAGGTAGGTGTAAATATGAAGAGAGAACATTTCAGAATAGCCCAAACATACACTCAGAAGTTGTGGGGTCAGTCCGTCAGGTCTGGTTCTTACTGCTCAGTGCTGTGGACAGTGACGGGGCACGCCCCTTCCAGCCAAGTGCATTGGGCACACACACACATTATGGTGAACCAGTGTAAAAGGTAAGCCCAAATCTATTTTTCTGGTTAGGAAACAAAAGTATTCCCCAGTAGCGGAAGGTCAGGAAGGAGACTTCTGTCTGTAAGCAGAGACAATAGCAGAGGAGTTACCTGCACAGACCTGGCAAAGGGCAGACGGAGTGTCGGCAAGGCCTGGTTTCTGTCACTTTCAAATCAGTCTGGGAGGGAACTAACCATTCCAAACTCAAGAATATTCTCGTAAAAAAGCACATTTTGTTTTTCTCTAATTCTAGTTTTCACAGTTGTCCCATGACCCCAAATTCATTTTTAGAATGGGTTTAATTACTGAATGTTTATTTTTCATTATAACATCATTTTCAAAAAGTTAAAGAGCATAAAAAGTATACAGAGAAAACCAAGTTTTCCTCCTAACCTATTCCCTGGTTCCCAGTCTCCCTACCTAGAGGCAACCCCTCTTAACAGTTTTCTTGTGTATTCTTCAAAGGTAGCCTATGGCCATTCCAATATATAAACGTGTGTGCATGGGTGTGTATCCCTCTTTTAAGGTGATCAAGAGTCCCTTCCATCTCCCAGACAACTTTCTAGAGAAAAGAATGAATGCCCCTTCCTTTCATTCTGCTCTTTTGACCAACAGTTGCCTTCCTAGAAATATATTTACATGTGCATCAGGGTGCTGCCAGAGTGATTGTCCAAGCAATGAAATTCAAAGAGTAGAACATGGTGACCACCTTTCTGGGTATGTTGAAAATGGTCTCAGGAACATCAGTGGCAGTCCCCTTAATTTACCTCTTTTAGAAAGAACTCAATGTACAAAATTTGTTCAAAATTTAAGCATGTAAAAATATATCCTGTCTACCAGCCAGCCCCCCTATTTTGAAGTAACGTAACACCCAGACATAACTACTATATCATTTTAAAACACTGCCTTCAATGCAAAGGTGGCGATTTTTTCCAGATGAATTGTTGGACTGTGTATACATAGTTTCAGCAACTGTTTTTATCATGTCACCGCCCTAGTACATTTTCCTTTACTCTTTGTTGCATACCTAACAAGTCCAAGCACCTTATATCTTATTTTATAATTTACTGTTTAATTCCAATGCTTTAAAAAATTTTCTTTGTAAGAATATAATACTGATCAAAAAAGAAAATAACAAGAATCACCCATAACACCCTCACACAGATAAATCCCCTTTTTTGTGTGAAAATCCTTCCAATCTTTCCTCACTGGGATGATTTGTATACATTATTTTATAACTGTAAATTTAAATCCCATGTTATTAAATTTAGAGTGGAATATTTGAAAAAACATAAAGAATAATGGAAATAATTTTTTAAAACCCTGGTAATTCCACCATCCCTGCTCCCTCCCAACATGTCATGAGTAGCATTCATCCATTCAACAGATATGTATAGATAGTGCATTTACAATTTGCAGGACATCAGAGAAAAAGCGTAAAAGCTCCTCCCTTCTGCCCCACTGTATGCCACAAAACATTCTACAGATTTTGTTTTTCAGCTATGCTATAATTTAACCGATTCCCTATTTTTGGACACTTGGGCTGGTCCATAAATTGATTGTGTAAGCATAACTTTTTATGACTTTATAATATTTTAGAAGTGTCGTAATAGATATAACCTCTCCAACAGCCTTCCCTATCATTGGACATTTCAGTGATTTCAGACTCTTTTTTCTGGTTTTGTTTTTGTTGTTATCAATGAGCAGTACAGCAGTTAGCAACCTTACACATAAACCTTTACTGAATATTTGTTTTCCTCCTTCAAAAATAATTTTTCTCTAATTATTAAAGCAATACATGCTCAATATAGAAAATATGAAACATTATAAGTAATATAACAGAATCAAAGTATCCATAGTTCCATAGCACAGAGATGACACCTGGGTATGTACGTGTTGGCTTGTTTCCTTCTAGCTTTTAGAAAGTACATAACTAAGATACATGTACAATTTTTATTTTTCACAAAACTGAGCTCACAGAGAATTTGCATTGGAATATGTTTTGGTGTCATTAAATACTATACACAAGCATTAATTTTTGAAATTTTTATTTGGAAACTATTTCAAATTTTTAAAAGGTTCAAAACTGCAATGGTACAACAAACACCCACATACCCTTTACCCAGCTGTTAACAGGACCAAACGATGGATTGTTAATATTTGCCCCATTTGCTTGATAATTTGTGTACACATGCTCCAGGGCTCATGCTTGCTTGCTAACTTGCTCATTTTCTCTCATGCACAGAACTTTGTTTTTGTGAATCATTTGAGGGTAAGTTACATACATCATGGCCCCTTACCCTTCAGTAGTCATGAGTGTGTTCCTAAGAGTAGGGAGGGTCCCTTATGCAGCCACTGTACACTTCAGTGGACCCAGTAATGTCCTTCAGAGCACTATTCTCCTCCAGGACAGGATGAAGGCTCTGGATGAGTTATCATATCTCTTGTTTTTCTTTAATCCAAACCATTTCCACAGCCTTTCTCTACCTTTTATAACATTGCCATGTTTGGAGGATTTAGTCTCCATTTTTTTAAAAAATTGTTTCTCGTGTTGTATTGGTCTGAAGTTTCCTCTTCATTAGATGGAGGGTCATGCCTTCTTGCCTAGGAAGCTGCATGGGCGAGGTGTGTGCTTCTCAGGGGATCACATCTGGAAGCACACCCAGTGTGAATGTCGCTCACTTGCCTGCGAGCTCACTGTGACCGTCCGGCCCAGGTGTGGCTGAGTTCCCCCACTGCACAATCACTGGTTTGGTTTAGTTTGGTTTTTCTCACTTACAACTAATACGCCATCTGTGGGGAAACACTTTAAAACCATGCAAATATCCTACTCCTCATCAAAATTCCCCATCGATTTAGCATCTGTTGATTCTTGCCTAGTTTTAATCACAATGGTTTCAAAATGATTTTCTATCTCCAGCACTCCTGCCACATCTATCTCTCTCATCTTTCCACTGTGAGCAAGAGCTCCTTTCCTCTTTATTACTGGTATAGACTCATGCATTTCTTTCTTCCCAGTGGTTTATAAATCAATACTGTACTTAACTATTTTGGTTGCTCAAATTGTCTCAGATTTGACCAGTGGAAGCCCCTTTAATCTGACTGCTGTATTCTTGTGACATACTTCTATCATTTTTTTTAAAATTTCTGGCATTGTAATAAGATATTCCAAGCTCATGTGTTACCTACCCTGCCCCAGCCCTAGAATCTACCCCCTCATTGCTGAGCCCTGGTTGTTTTGATGGGGAATGGTATTCAAGACCAGGAAGACCTGGGTACTAGGTGTGCTCATGGCCACAAGGTGACTTTGTTTTTTGGCCTTCTCAGAAATATACAGGACAAATATGCATGTATATTTTTACAGACACATGATACACAAATATACATACATAATATACATACATAATATACATGTGCACATAAACATGCTTCTGTACATATTTTTAACATCATGAGTTCACATCCAGTTACAATATATCCCCATAGGATATCTTCTTGCCTTTTCCCATGCCATATTTGCATGTCCCTTCCTGTGCAGTGAGTACCTGGCACCCAATAACATCTCTTTCTCTCCTCTTTCACATATACATACACATTTATTCATTTGTTCAATCCTAGACAATACATGTAAAGTAATTTCAAAATTGCTTCACCCATACCCATAAAATAAATCTGCTAAAAAATGTGGGGTAGAATTCATTTGCAATTCTTGTTCCATATGCCCCAGCATCACTTGGGAACTTGTTAGAAATCCTACTGATTCAGAAACTGTAATCTGTGTTTTTACAACTCTTGAGTGATTCTAAGGCATGCTAATTATTATGTAAAATAATACTTTAACCATATTCTAAATTTGATACCATAACACAGGCCCAGTACAGACTAATAAGGATCCATCTGTCACAGTGTGGGTGTGGGTGTGGGTGTAGATGTAAAAGAAAATAAACCCCCAGCCCTTTGTTTCTCCTCCTGATACCAGCCCAGGAGGGTAATCAGGAGGCAGAAGGGATGGGTGGGTGTGAAGTACCCTCACATGCCGGAGAGGTGTGGCTGCCATCCTCATGCCCCTGTATCCCTCTGCATTAGACAGTTGGCAGTAAACTCAGGAGGAGGTTCTGTCAGTGCTAAAAATCTCACAGTGATTGGTCTGATCCTTTCTGCCATTCTCATCCAACTTGCTCTTTCTTGAGAGTCACAGAACAAAGCCTTCTGTCTCCAGCCCTGAGCAGCCTGGATGTATCTACCTCTGGGTCTGCTACAACCCCAGAACTGTCTGCTGCTTTTCCTCTGCAGACAGTCCACAACAATCAGCACGGCTGGTTTTTACAGAGAGGGAGAAAGTCTAGACCTTTCCAGCCCCACTGAAAGATCTTACCAAGCAGGCTTCCTTAAACCTGAAATCAGAGCGATCACCTGGTGCTCTTCTTAAAATACAGATTCCAGCCTGCTCCTAAAATTCTCATTCAGCCTGTATTTATTGACAAGTGTGCGGGGTGATTCTTTGATCATGTCAGGATTTGAAATAATGACCTAGGAGCAAGTGGTTCTCCACCTATATCGGGCGTATAAATTAGCTGGAAAGCTTGTTTGAAATGTATGTTTGTGAATCTCTTCCTCTCAGAGACTCTAACTCAGTAGGGATAGGATGGGTTTCTGGAATCTGCACTTTGAACAAGCTTCCCCTTCATGCTCCTGGTGAGGTCACTCTACTTGGCCCACACCTTCATCAGAGTTCTGGACTCTAGACCCTGCTCACTCAGAGTGTGGTCCTGGGACCCGCAGGGCACCACCTGGGAGCCTTTATTTGTGCAGGATCTCAGGCCCTGCCCAGACCTGCTGAATCAGAATCTTCATCTTAACAAGAAATCCAAAAGACTCAAGTTTGGGAAGCACCAATTCATAGCAGCGGTTCGCAGCCTTGGCTGTGTCCTAGAATTATCTGGGGAATTCCAAAAATCCCAGGCTGAGGCCTCTGCTAGACTGAATAAATCAGTAAGCATCTCTAGAGATGGGTCCCATGCGCCAGAGAAGTTTCTCAGGTGATTCCAAGTTAGAGCCAAGGCTATAACTTCTGAGGGTCCTTCCAGCCTCTCCCACTGCAGAATTCAGGGCAGCCCTGAAACCCCGGGGGAAGGAATGACATCCCTTACCCATGGATCCAGGGCACCAGCAGCCAGAGATCCTACTCAAAAAGTCCAGTGACTTAGCAGTTTCCAGAAGAAAAAGGAGCAAAAATATATTTCATTTCACCTTATTTATAAAGCATTTTTCATCTGAGTCCTTCAGCCCTTGCATTTTAATTTCTCCAAGACTGGGGTCATTTCCCTGGGGTCATCTCATTAATGTTATGGTTTCTACCTTGAAAACTCTGTGTGGATATTTGCCAACATTATCCATAAACAAGATCCTTATCGGCTTGGTATTTGACTAAGGCATATACGGACCGATCACCACCCAGACTTGGCAAGGACAGACACAGTATTTCTCCGCTCTCTGGTCCCAGTGCACCCACCTGGGCACTCTTCTGGCTGCGGATGATAACCTATTCCCCGCTAGTTTCAATGCCTCAGCTCAAATTCAGCCCCTCTGGACCTACTGCCCTTCCAGCTCTGTTACTCCAGCCTCTTTCCTACCCAACCCTGACCCACCTTCTGACTCAATCATAGGAGTGGTAACAATACCAGCTTCCTTCGGTGGGGGCTCGGCCCCCCTTTTCTCACTTCTCAATAACAAGTCAGAAATATCTCCACAGTGCCATTAAATTGCTTCAAGATAATTATCCTGCAAAAGGATTAAGGAGATCTCATGGAACTTCATTCTATGTACATATTTTTGAAAGACAGGCTTCTGTCTTGGGTGTCTCCATTTTCTATGGGGCCACATCCAACTTATTTATCCAACAAGGATGCTGAGTGTGCCAAAGAAATAACCCATGGTGTGCTCTCACAGAACCCCTAGTCCAGCGGGAAAGACGGGTGGTGAATGACTAATCACTGGGGGGCTCTATGGGCACTGGAGACAGCTTTTCTCCCTGGGTGATGGGGACTGGTGGGGTGGAGGGGAGAAGGCTTAGCAGAAAATGAAATGCTCAGGCAGGGCCTTATTACATAGGGGATTTTTGTATAGAAAAGAAAGAGAAGGAAGGACATTCTGGTGAGGGAACAGCTTGAGCAAAGGATAGCAGTGTAAGAGCTCATGGTGTATTTAGGACTCACTTCTGAGCAGTGTGACTCAGTGTGGGTGGTGGATGACAGCAGTGGGAAGTGAGATGGGAAAGGAGGTTGGGTCAGAGTGCCAAAGCCCTTGAATATCATGATGGAGCAGCTTCCAACAGCCCCCCTCCCAGGCTTTTAGGGAATTGTATAATACATGTCACTGGGAGAATAGCATTTACAATTTGACTCTACAGACAGCTTCCCAGAAATACAAACATGTAAAAACCACTGATTTGAAATTAATTGTGGAAAATGTCTGATGACTTAGTGAAAAGTCAAAATTACTGGTTATATGTGGAGAAATTCCATTTCAAAACTTTCAATTGCTATGAATATTATAAAGTTTTATGTATGGCTACTAATTAAAGAAATGGAATTAATAAGCCAAGACTTACAATTCACAAGAGGCCTACATGAAATAATAATGCATAATAAGCATGTAATTTACCAGGTGTGCTATTTGTTTTGACTGTTTTGCAGAATCAACATAATCATTAAGGCATCAGTATCACGTTTTCCAACTATTGGGGCCCAAACTATTGAGGGGCTGTTTAAGATGAGGGATACTGATGTAATAAAACTCCAATGGATCAGGCATTAACAGAAGTTCAGGAATTTAAAAATCAGAATTCCTGAGCCAGCCTTTCAGAAAACAGCCATATTACCTTTTGTTACTAGCCACACAAGCAGTGCAAAGCAATGGTTTCTCTTCCCTACGTCCCTCTGAAGGTGCAACACAGGAAAAGAGCTTCGTGGAGAGAGAAGTCAGGTGGTGGATGTCTCTTTATCAAAAACCTTGAACCTGTGCTCAGGAAAATGTGTGTGTGGATGACCTGCAAGAGGGCAGTACAAGTATCTTAGGGGTATGCAAATGAATCCATTTGATGAGGAGTCCCAGGTCCCCTTTCTGTCTCAGGGTCAGCCTGTGCCAGAGGAAACAGAACAAATGAGAGAAGACAAAGTTTGTCAGGGGAAGAACTAAGAGAGTACAAAATCACACAAAAGGGCAGTTTGAGGGGCCAAGGAAATTGAAGCTGGTATGATTCTCTGATGTCCTCTCAGTCTGTGCCTGAGGAATACCCAGGCCACACCTCCTTGTCTCCTTCAGGACCATCCCTTAGCCTCTGAGCCTTAGGCTGCCCACCTGTACACTAGGGATAATGATAGTGCCTATCTCCCACAGCTGTGGAGAGGCTCTGCAGGTGCTGTGTGGGTGCAGGTGATACACTCCCCCAGGCTCAAGCAACCTCTGCCCTCCTGTGATCATTAAGTCCAATAACCCTACGTCTTGGGCTACAGCTGTGGAGATTTACCTGGAGAACAGAAGTTGATGGAAATATCTTATATGCTGACTCCAGAAATACTCTAGGTAGCAGATGCATGGGAAGGCAACTCTCTGTCCTGAACAGCTCTGTTAAAGAGCAAACAAGGTGAGACAGTGCCAGGTTTCGGTGACTTTTCCAACCTGAATTTGATGGAGTAGACCTCTCCTGGCTTTAGCTCCTGCCCTGTCTTTCTTTTGACATTAGGTCAGCCCAGTTTCCTTCAGCATCCTCTCAAAGCCAATGTCCACAGGGAGACAGCTGTCCCATGCTCCTCAGCACCACAACGGAACCTGGACTCGCTCTGGTCACTCGCCCAGGCCAGCTTGAGTGTGCTGTCCCCTACACTGCCTGTACTCTGTCTCAGCCTCCAGACACTTTTCTGGGTGGGCCAGCTACAATACTTTCAGCCACAGCGAGACAGGTCTGGCTGATCACTGGCCTGCTGCCCAGTGGGCCAACTGCTCCCGCTCTACTCACCTTGGCTGTCAGTTCCTGGGCTCCCTTTCTTAGGCTCCTGCCACTTAGCCATCCTAGGAAAAGTTTTCATGATGTGTCCACCACACTGATACCTGCCTGCAGGGCATATGGGAGCTGGAAGTCCCCTCCTTAACCAGCTATGTACCCTTACGCAAGTCACAGAACCTCTCTGACATTGTTTCTTCACCTACAGAAAAAGAATAATGCCCATTTCTACCCCACCTCAGTTTTGTGGGAAGCACATGGGAAGGTTTAATGGTGTTTTAAGCACCAGAAAGCAAGATACAAGTGTGACTTATAGTGATCAATCCTGAGTGGATTGATCAATCCTGATTGACAATCCTGAGTGATCAGTCATCTGCTTTTTTTAGACCTTTCCTGCGCATGCCCAGAAAAGCTTCCATAGGTGTCCTAGCTACGTACAAACTTACAGACATAAGCAGAACTAGCCTGCGTCCCTCAGGTTGTATTGGTTCCTCCTCCCTCTGCTGGCATCACAGATTCCAGACAATCTCTGCAGCAGTTCGCTTCCCATGCAAAGGATGCCCTTGGCCATACCAGTTAGAACTCTCTGGAGTGGCTTTTCTAATTGTACATTATGCTATACCATCTAAATCTGCCATTAAGAGCTGCCTCCTTCCACACACTGGGGGCCTGGCTTATAAAAATATGCACAGTCCAGCAAAATTACTCAAAGAAAAGCAAATAACATTATGACCCTGGACTCCTGGAGTCTGAGCTGTGATCTGAAGCTGCCGTGGCCCATTCAGTGGGTCTTTATCTCCACAGTGTGGGTACTGGCCTGTGAAATGGGCTCAGGAACCTGCCATGTTCACTTCCATAGTTCCCCCTTTACATCTCCACTGACCTCTGTCTTATTTTGCTGTTCTATTTGCATACTCGCTCCTCCACATATATTGTCTTGTGGAGTTTACTTTGAAAAGCAACTTCCACTGTCAAGGGAGGATTTTGGGGAGCTGAGTAGATATGAACAGCCGACCCCCTCTTGTCCTGCCGCAGTCCAGAAGAGGTTCCCTCTCAATGTCAGACAGCCAGTGAGCACAGAGGGCTTACCCATGTATGTGCCCAGCTATTTCTTAATAGTTCAATAAGATATAATTTATATACCATATAATTCATCTATTTAAAGTATATAATTCAGTGGGTTTTAGTACATTCACAGAGTTGTGCAACCATCACCACAGTCAATTTTAGAACCCTGTCATTACTGCCCCCCAAAAGAAACCCTATACCCATTAGTGGTCACCCCCCTTGCCCCCATCACCCACTCAGCCGAAGGGAACCATCAACCTGCTTTCTGTTCCTTTAGATCTGCCTGTTCTGGCCCAGCTGCTTTTTTATTCATTTGTCTCTACCCCTGAAGCCCTGAGCTTCCCTGAGAGTGATCAGGGATGTGCCTGGTAAGCCCATCAGGAGTCCGGGTAGAATTTCAGGGTGTGCTTTTGCCTTACTTGTGTACTCCACCTGCCCCCAGAGGCACTGCAGCAGCAAGGGGCTCAGGGCTTAGCAGCTACCTGGACCTTCCTCCTCCAAATGCACATTGCAGCTCCCCCGAGTGACTTGGGACATCAAAGGCTCACCTGCTCAAGAATACCCCGCACTGCAAATTGTGGTTCTCAGCCCTGGCATTGGCCTTCAGGGTGACAACATTGGGTCCCTTGCAGGCCCCTACTAAAATGCCATCCTACCTTTAGATGGCAAGGCATTTGCATGGTGCCCTGGGAACCTCAGCCTTTCCACTTTATTCTCTGGCCCACCTCCTTGGAATCATGTTAGGACAGCAAATACTTGGACAGCTGTTTTGAGGGAGAATGTATTTGGCCATAGTCTAAGGACTCACAGAGCACAGGCCACATGCAAATAGGGAAGCTGCAAACATAGAGTCTCCTTCCTCAGTCCATTAGATTCACCAATAACTCTGATTTGAATCACCCAAGCCTGGTTCTTCCCCAGGCCCCTCACTCCTTCCATCCTGCCTCTCTAGGGTTCTCCATCCAGCCTTTGAAGCCAAAACTATCCTCTCCTCAGGTTAAGGTTCTCAATTTTCTTCAGCCAATTAAATGCGATACCTCACAGAGTTGTTGCTAAAATTAATGTCTCTAAAGTGACAAACATGTGGCTTACCACTCATGTGGCTCCGTTCCCGTCTTACTCTCAGATACCATGACTCTCTAGAAGTGTGTCCTGCTCTTCGCTTGTCCCTATGTGCATCCACCCCACCAAAAACACACACTCCATATTCCTCCTTACCATAACTACAATAAGTAGAATTTTCTGAAGGACTTTCACAAATTATGTCTAAGAATAACTCAGTTTATGAAGTCCAGTTTTCTGATCTTACCTGATAATATTGCTTAGTAAGCACATGGGTCTTATTTCTCTTCCTACCCCATCTGAAGGTGTTCTGTCCCACAGAACTGCTCTCCTCAATCCTCCCAGCCATCTCTGCCTGCCAGGAGTAGATGGAGGTAATGGAGGTAGTCCATGAAGAGTCTGACAAAAGAGGGAATGTGGCCGGGAGCGGTGGCCCAGATATCCCTAGAGCGAACAGCTCGACCCTCAGACTTCTCCAGATGCCCACTTAGAATGTAGAAGCCAGTAGTCCTGGACAGGGTCTGTACGGCCTACTGCTTCCCCCTGGAGTGAAGTTGAGAGCTGTTTATACACATCAAGTCATAGGGCCACACCTAGTAGAGACTGTAAGTTATTTAGTCCAGTCCCTTCGTTATACAGTTACAGAACCTGAACCCAGCTTGATGAAGGGATTTAAGCAAATTGTTCAACTAATTAATGACAGAGCTAGAACCAGAACCCAAAACTTTGACAACTAGTTATAGAACCTACCTCACTCATAGGCCAGACATATAGCGTACACTCCTGACTATACCTGGACTCTCAGTGTACTTTTCGTAAGTACTCATTGAAGCATGCATAGCTCTACCACCCCAAGCAGGCAGCCTTATTCTAATCCACAGTTCCATCCTATGTGAAGCAGCCGACTCTGGAACAAATATACCAAGAATGTCAGAAAACAAGTGAAATAAATTGTCCTACAATTTTAATGAAAAAGTAGAAACTCAGTAAAAATATAAAGTACCTATTGTTCAATGGCTCATAGTCCTAGGTGGGCAAATGCTTAACTGTACTGGGGGTATATGGCAGTCGTTGTGGTAACTGTTTTAATTTCTAAAGTCCATAAGCTCATAAAACTGAAGCAACTGTGAGGGATGTGAGTTTGTTGTATCACCTTCGTTCAGATGGGTGTAGAGCTGGATTATTTGCAGGGCTGGCTGATGTCCCTGCAGAGCCATTACCTGCTCATTTTGAGAAGCCATAGGATGGAGAGGATGCAATGGCAAAGTCAACGTAGTGGCCATATATTCTAAAAGTAAGGTCACCCTGGAAATTCTTTAACTGAGGTAATGACCGACTTTAGAAACCAGGAGAGACCAAACCCTGTAGTCATGAATTCAATGACTCACAGGACTTTCACATCCCCAGGGCCCTAGAACCATCTGCTCATTTAAAGGATGCAGAAGAAGAGATCAAGTGATGTGTCCAAGTTCATACCACAGGCTAGAGACAGACCAAAGATTCTATCTTAATATGCACATTCAGTATGTATACTTGCATCTTGGCTTAAGAAGGAAGGAAAGATTAGAAAATTAATTTACAAACATTTAGAATACCCAATAGTTTTGATGATCATTTCAACATATAGTATCTTACTTAATGCTTATTACAATCCTTTGAGGAAAGGCCATTGTCCACTATTTTGCAGCTGGGTAAACTAAGACTTGAAGAAGGTGAGAGACCTGCCCAAGATCATGTATCTATCAGTGGCCACAGAGCTGAGACTTGAGCTTATGTCCTCTGCGCCCAGGTTCATCTGAGAAATTGCAGTATAAATCCATCTGGCTTTATAAGTGTCTCCCAGGCCAATATGTCTGTGCCCACATATTCCTAGACTAATTCTTGGCAGACTCTGCATAACTCAGTCAGCACTTTAAATGGTGTTCTTTGTATCATTAAATCAGGAAAATGGATGTAAGCTGACAAAGGAGTACTTGGCTCACAGCCAATTCTAGGATGTTACTATATACCATGTTTTATAAAGGGTGTTCTGAGACAGCTTCTTAAATGCTACAAAGACTAGTTGTTGGTTTCTAATTTCCATCTGTCCTGGACAGTTTTGATAATACAATAAAAAATGTATTACTATGAAAACAATAATCACAGACTGGAATGTGTCGGCAGTGTCAACCTGCCATAAAAATTGCTAAATGCTTATTCTCAATTTTCTGTAATTGTTGCAAGACAGTAACAGTGTACATAGCAGCATGGGTCTGCCAATCACATTTTGAGAAACACTGTTCTAAGCAACACCATTCCTGAGAGAAATTCCCTGAGTAAAGAGTTCCTTAATCAAATAAGTTTGGGAGACCCCATAGCTAGAAAGCATCAGTGCACAATGGCATATCAAAGGCTCTGAGAAGTCTTGCATTAAAGAAGCTTGTTTAAGCATTAATTAACTCAGCATTTCACAAAGTAACCTCAAAACCCACTGTTCATGGAATGCCTTTCAGCATCCTGCAGAATTCATATTTCTTGAAATGCACTTGGCTGTGACTTGCCGGCTATGGGCAGAGCACAGGCCCCAGGCATACCTGAAATGAAAGCCTCTGTCTTTAACCCATGTTCTCATGTACTGATTTTTTTTTAATTCTTCATAATCTTTTATTTGTGTGGTACATAAAGTAACATTTTGTCTTGTACCATCTTCTATGCTACTTTAAAAAAATATATTTAAGTTGAGGTATATACAATAAAATACACAAATCTTAGTGTACAGCTTAATGAACTTTGACATATATTACACTTATGTAATCATTGCCCAGATCAAGATACCAAACATTCTCTCCAATTTTCCCTCTTTACCTGTTTGACCCATCTCCTCACCCCCTCATCTACGACAAATACCACTTTGCTCTCTGTGTTTATGAGTCTATTCTGTTTATTTGTTTGTTCATTTGTTTTGTTTTTTAGATCCCACATATGAATGAAATCATTTGGTATTTGTCTTTCTCTCTGACTTATTTCATTTAACGTAACACCCTCTAGGTCCATCCATGTTGTTGCAAATGGCAAGATTTCATTCTTTTTGTGGCTGAGTAATTTTCCATTGTCTATATGTACCACCTCTTTTTTACACATTCATCTATGGATGGACACTTTGGTTAATTCCATATCTTGGCTATTATAAATAATGTGGCAATAAACATAGGGGTGCATATATTTTTTTAAATTAGTGATTTTGTCATCTTTGGGTAAATTCCCAGAAGTGGAATTGCTGGGTCATATGGTATTTCTGTTTTTAGTTTTTTGAGAAACTTCTGCTTTACAGAGTGGCTTCACCAATTTGCAACCCCACAAACAGTGTAGGAGAGTTCCCTTTTCACCACATTGTCCCCACTGCTTGTTACTTTGTTTTTTTGATATTAGCCATCCTCACAGGAGTGAGGTGATATCTCATTATGGTTTTGATTTGTATTTCCCTGATGATAAGTGTTGTGGGTCATCTTTCATATGTCTGTTGGCCATCTCTATGTCTTCTTTGGAAAATGTCTATTTAGGTCCTCTGCCCATTTTTTAATTGGATTATTTGGGGGTTTTTTTGGTGTTGAGTTGTATGAGTTCTTCATATATTTTGGATATTAGCCCCTTATCAGATATATCATTTACTAATATATTCTCCCATTCAGTGGGGAGCCTTTCCATTTTGTTGATGGCTTTCTGTGCTTTGCAGACACTTCTTAGTTCGATGTCGCCCCACTTGTTTACCCTCACTTTTGTTTCTCTTGCCTGACACCCCAGAAAAAAATTACAAATGCTGATGTTCAAGAGTTTACTCCCTTTGTTTTTTTAAGGAGTTGTATGGTTTCATGTCTTATATTTAGGTCTTTAGTTCATTTAAAGTTAATTTTTGTGTGTGGTGTACAAAAGTGGTCCAGTTTCAGTCTTTTGCCTTTAGCTGTCCAGTTTTCCCAACACCATTTATTTAGAGATTGTCTGTTAGCCCATTGTGTATTCTTGCCTCTTTTGTCATATATTAATTGACCATATATGCATAGGTTTATATCAGGGCTCTCTATTCTGTTGCATTGATCTACATGTCTGTTCCTGTGCCAGTACCATACCGTTTTGATTTCTATAGTTTTGTGGTATAGCTTGAAGTCAGGGAGCATGATACCCCCAGCTTTGTTCTTCTTTCTCAGAATTGTTTGGCTATTCTACGCCTACTTTTCCCTCCCACATGGTACTCATTGTGGGTGACCTCACCCATAGAGAAGATCAAAGTCACCTGTCTGAGACAGCCCCCACTACACTTTGCCACTTCATTCTGCAAATAGATCTGCTGGCCCACCTTCCTGGAGGTGACCATGACAGGTTGTCTTCCTCTTCAGTACTACCTTTCACAAGCAATTGGAATCCCCTTCCCTTTAGCCCACTTCTGTGATAAATACTTCTCTATTTTTAATGCAAACTGTACACCCAAACAAGAAGTGGAATTTTCACATAAAACACCTGCATTGCTGTTCCCTAATCAATAGTATCTCTTGTCACACCCCACTCCCACTCCCTTACCCTCTCTATACCCTGCACATTTGGGTGGACTCTCATCACCTCCAGCTGGAGGGCCCTACCTTACAATGAATAATCTCTACCCTGAACTGTATTCCATTGGACCCCAAAGCATTGCTCTCACTCACAGTCAATTGCAGATTCAGCAGGGCCCCCTGCTCTGAGAGGATCTCACCTCCCAGGTTCTAACACTGTGACATCTGTAGTGCTTGAGAGCTCAGGAAAGAACTTCCCAATGGCATTTCCCCAACATTAGTGCTATACAGGAGATTTAAGGACAATCCCTACCAAACAGGGTTCTGTTAAGTAAGTTGGGGAGACAAAACTACGTGTGCTAACACTTATTGTGAATTTTGAGGAAAAGGCTATATACAGTAACAATTGAAATGAGAAGAGACCCCCTGAACCAGCACCAAACCTAGAAGCCTGAGGGCCACATTTGGGGACCTGCCTGAACAGCTCTAGCAGCCAACAAGCAGCTTCACGATACAGACCCAAAGACAGGAGCAGGAAATGGGTCTCCTCAGTGGGCCATAAGGGAGGAGGGGACTCCAAGAGCAAGACTTTCACAAAGAGCAACAAGAGGCCCAGAGAGACCCCAAAGGTGAGCACGCCTAATGTGACAGGTTTAGCTCCAGTGGTTAGAAAGCAGGCTTCACGCCACTGCAAGACCTGGTTCCACTAGAGAGTCCTTGGAAAACTGTTTGATGGGCATGCTAGGACACTGTATACAGAGTTTTCTGACATACAGATTCCTGGAAAACAAACAAGATCAGAAAGGAAACAAATGCATTTCCCATTTGTTTAGTTTTTTAGACTCAGTTAGTCCCTTAGTCAACTACCAAGGGCAGACTGTAAACCTTTTGAGGGCCAGGACCACTTCTCACTGACAAGATTTTGCATTTGTAAAGCACCTCAGTTAACATAAATCTTTACACATACTATTTCATATATACTTACCACAACAAAGCAAGGTAGGTATTTGTATGTCCATTTGGCAGATAGTGATAGGAAAACTCAAACAGTATCACCAGAAGCCCCGCCTTTCTGCAGATGAGGATCTGAGGCCCCGGGTGGGTTAATTGATTTATCACAAAGAGCAGATGCTTGCAGAGCCAGGACCCATTCCAGAACTCAAAGAACTGCACCTCCTCTTAATTCTCCTTCCATTTGTCACTTCCCTCCCCGCCCACCATGCTGCTATAATTAAAGGCCAACAGCCAAAAAGGGATCCTGAGGAATGGCTAACAAATTTTATTAGCTCTGCCTTTCTGCTCTCAATTCTCCCAGGCAGTTTGTCCTAACAGCCTCTGTGTTTCTTTGCAGCATGCAAAAGGAAAGAGCAAGAACATGGGAAGGACAGAGGCAACACGCCCAAAAAGCCCAGGCTGGTCTTCACAGATGTCCAGCGTCGAACTCTACATGCAATATTCAAGGAAAATAAGCGTCCATCCAAAGAATTGCAAATCACCATTTCCCAGCAGCTGGGGTTGGAGCTGAGCACCGTCAGCAACTTCTTCATGAACGCAAGGAGGAGGAGTCTGGACAAGTGGCAGGACGAGGGCAGCTCCAATTCAGGCAACTCATCTTCATCAAGCACTTGTACCAAAGCATGAAGGAATACCACAAACTAAACCTCGGTGGAAAAGCTTTAAATAAAAGAATTTTTAAAAGACCGGGACCTCAAGATAGCAGGTTTATACTTAGAAATATTTGAAGAAAAAAAAAGTGTTATTTATAGTCCAAAGAAACCAAAGACTTAGCTCACCTGCATTCTGACTTTGTTCGGTGACACACACTTGAACGGGGCGATGACTTGGCAAGAAAAGTTCTGAGAGCGGGGAAACACCACTGGATCTCACACCTTCAGTCCATGATCATTCTCGCTGTGCTTGGCTGTTTCATGGTTTGGAGCATAGTGATTTTGAGCCATTGAGTGGACATCTCTTAAGATTGGACTTTCTCATCTGTTCCGCTGTGCCACAAAGGTGGACGGCATCTCAGTACTCTGTGTGGTGGGTGTGCAGATGCGCACACAAGCACGCACACACTCGCTCACACACGCACCACCAGTGGTTAGGGACTTAGGCAGGGCTGGTCTTCAGGAAGGGTTGTGCCGTAGGAGCGCAACCAACCAAGTTAAGGGGTTGTCTGAGTTCATTGGATCAGGAGTGAGATTGCGTTCGCCTAGCCTAGCGTTTGAACCTGCCAGGCCTGCCACCTAAATGCAGATTCAAACCCAGCAAAGAAAATTTGAATGATACCTAAACCAGTGCATTCTCTTTGTTTGTTAAGGAATGTTCAGATATTTTTTAAGAAAGGAAACAAGAGTCCATCCATTAAAAAAAAAAAACAACTAGGTACCAAAGAACACAGTATTATAGTGCAGGTATTTTATTGCAATGATTTTAATAACCAAAGCTATTTTTACACAAGATACTATGTAAAGTTATACGTATGAACTGATCTAGCTATAACACACATGCCACATAGAATCATGACTATTATTTATGACTCTTGAAGCATTTGAAATATTAGTTTTCAGAACTGGCAAGAAAGAATGTAGCTTCAGGGAAGCAATTAATATCATTACAAAGAGGTCACTGCAGTGTACATGTACATCCAGATGGCATACTCCCTTCTGGGATCCATAAATGACACCTTTAGTAGACATATAGATGTGATTCTATAATCTGCTCATAGCTGAGAAATCCTGGGGATTCTTCTGAATTAGTACCCTATTTGTAAACTAGAAGACTAAGTTTAACAGGGCAGGTAACTAAATTAGAAAATTTGCTCAAAGTAATGCTTTTTAGTTAAAAGACTACTGAATAAAGGACTCAGTTCTTAGGCTAATTGGACTTAATTTGCTTTATGCATTTGACACCAAATACCTTTTTAAAATACAATCACACAATAAAGTGAGCAGACTAACATTATTATTAAAATAGACTATCCAGTATTTGTAATCATCCTAAAAATGTAATCAGGTTGATTTTATTTGCCAATCCAGATATTTTATGACTTGGGCATCAGCAAAAATTGCATATATACAAGTGAGAAATGGTAGAAATGCATACAAAAAGCCAGAGTTTTACGGAAGACAAGACTTTGGGTTCTAGAGGTATTAACTATTTATTTCATTACACATAGCCACCAAAGTGTACTACATTCTTTCTTGCTACTGCATTAAGCTGTAACTTTTGTAACACAGATTCCACTCTCTAACAAGGAAAGATTCCAGAAACTAGACCTGAGCCTCCAGATACAAAATTATTAGGTTTTATTTTTCTAAGTCACTTAACCAGGGCTATAAATACCAAGGCAAATTCTTTAAAAAGATAATATTGTTGTATTAGCAGTACCCAAACGAGGCATTTGATTCCCCGCAAAAAATCTGCCTGAATGCAATTGAATCGTAACTAATATAAGTGGACTATTTGTACTATTAAGAATTGGGTACCTGGTTAATTACCACTCCTAACTAGAAATGTAAAATTAAGTGCTATCTCAACATTAAGTTGTTTAATTGAGATTCATTAAAATGCCAAAGAAAAAAATTAAACCATCTCAACACAAAACTAAACTCTAGGATCCAGTCCCAACATCCGCCTAGGTCTAGATGGAGAGATGGAGCTAAACTAACAGGCCTCTTGTGTCTCCTTGATGTCTGCTACCCACTGAGAAAAGGGAGCCAACACAGACTTTTCCTTTGACAAAACTGCTCCTTTTCCTTGACACATTTTATCTTAGAATTTTTTTTATCTCACCCCAAATTCCAGCTTAAGGTTTTCCCTTATAAATATGGCACAATCATAGTTCAGCTACTAAAAGAGACCATGTAAATGGCCACCCTTCAAAATCTGCTAAAAATATAACCTTGTCAATGGCTTCCCCAAAAGGGAAAAAGCTGATTAACTTTTTCTCTCTCCAGGAATGCAGGGGACCAGGGATACAGCTATATAATGTGTTTATAATTTAGGAAGAAGGAAAGCCTTATTTATTCAAAACATGAGAATTTTAAGTGCAGGGAAATTCAAGCTGTGTCTACCCACAACCTTATCAAATTCAAAATTCCAGGAAAAACAAAAGTTGAATTCAGACAACCATGGTTTTTGCTCTGTTTTTACTCCCTCAGATTAATCCAACTGCATTGTACATTTTCAACTGATTATTTTGGTACAAGGGAGACCAGTCTCAAAGAACATTATTACATTTTTAATATTTCCACCGTAATGTTTTTTTTAATAACCAGTGATCCTATTTGCTAACACCAAAGATAATTTTCATACCAGCATTGAATTTGCACCCATTATGCAATTTCAGGGCCTAGAGATATATTTTCTCATAAACAGATGCACAAATCAGAGCCTGAAAAGCAATCTTTTTACTTGACTATTTAAACACTCTCACAACCTTTGCTTTTTAGAAATCATAATGGACAAACTCAGCTTCTCACAAGCAATACACTTATTACATCATGTATGACTGATTCTTTATTGCTTTTGACTTGGCATGTAGAGAGGAAATGCTTCCATTCCTGTTTAGTATAGTACAAATTTATGGCTCAGGTTTCTTAACCTACCACATTCAACAGAGCAGATCATGCACCACTTGTTCATGCATCATTTCTCAATCCCTTTGCAAAATTCACCTTAAAGGGTATCATTTTTTTGGTATGTTTGTTTATTCCAAAACTGCACTTCAAATAACATGTTTTGGGTTTTTTTGGAAGGATGGAAGTTAGACTGTTTGGGGCCTTAAATCATTCAGGTCCTCTCATGACTGGAAGCTTTCCTGAGGGGGCCAAGAGAGAGAGTGGGAGGTATGAAGTCTGGACACTCCAAAATCCCAGATTTCAGTAAATGTTCAGGTACAATAATTCTGAGTGTCAGGAACTGAGTATTCCAGTCCCTGGATGCAGCTGGAATAGACCCCCAAACCAAAGAGAATGTGTGGAAATTCAGAAATGCTAACTGAACATGTTACTCACTCTGCCCCAAAACAGGCATAATTAACTCTCCAGGTGAAAAAGTAAAAGCACTCTACTGCTTTTGGACTCATGCCACTCCCATTGTGCCCCAGGTGAATGACCCATCTTTGCAGGTTAAATGCAACCTTTGCTATACCAAAGAGTCCTAGGACTTTTCACATGAGCTATAAAGGCATTTTCCCTAAGAAAGGTCCTCCCTTCTTTGTACATAAAGGATGAAAACTATGCATTTAGCAAACAAAGAGAAAGCACTTCTCCCTTTCCTACCTGGTTGTTTAGGGTGCATTCAAACCCCAGAGGCCATTTTGAGACGCAACTGGCTTTCTGGACCATTCTTGTGGTGTGGTTAGCTTTACAGTACATTTGGTAACTATTTCCTAAATAGTAAAAGGACAAAGAAGCAGAAGGTAAGAAATAGCTACTTCCACGTGTAAAAAAAAAAAGTGTAAAGATCTACTATTTATAGTGTGAACCAAAGACGCTACCTCACTCAATTTCCATTGGTGATTTTAATCACATTGATGATACCAAAGAATACCAAAGATATTTCGTGCACGGCCTTGGTCTGCAGAGGGAACTCTACCCTCCCCCTTTTCCCACCTCCTCTCCCTCCTCACTATTCACTCAGTGTGTAAACTTGTCTTCATTCTTAATAATAATGATACGATAATGATAACAACAACATTATGAAATACTACTCTTATTACTGCTAGTTCTTCTTGTAAATCTCTAGGCAAACCTGTTGTGAACTTTGTAAACTCCTAGGACGAGTGCCTTGCTTGAACCAAAGTGTTAAACCGCTGTTAACCTCTCTCACCTTATACTCTTTGAATACCTCAGCCTCTTAGAAAGGCCACTAATGAAAAAAAAAAAGGAATAATTATTCACCGTGGTGCTTTTTCCGTGCAACCATGCAATGAAACTTTCTTTGATACCAAAGGATGACTTTTTTCCCCCAATTTCTTGCTGATAAACCAAAGCTCCTCCTCCTCGTTCTCTCTAGAGCCCCGCCCCCCCCTCACCGAGTCCCTTCACCAGGCAGGCCGTGCATCACTTTTACCAATTCCTCCAAATACCTCATAGTAATAAAGTTTTAGGGTTATGTTGTATAGAGAGTCTATGTGATAAGGCAGAACTTACTAGTTTGATAATTGTTAAGGTTACTTTTAAAGAAAAACTTTATAATTCTTATTTATTTTGTAGTTTGTATGTTTGGGATGTTCCCCCCTCCCCCCTTTGGTTTGGGGTTTATTTTCTTGGCAGAACTGCTCTGTTGCTCATGGAAGACTTAATTTCTGGAAATGTTCCCCAAGTGGGTTAAGGGTTGTGTAAAAATGCAAGAGTGGAATAAGAAATGATTTTCATTTTGATAGTTGCTTATGAAGTTTTTGTGTTTCATAGTAAATTTGTTTCCACAGGGTAAAGAAATATATATATAATCTCTTTTTTGTGAAACTGGTTCCTATTTTTCTCTATAATGTGCTGTGATTTTTTTAATTTAATGACATTTTATATGAACTTATTTAATCACTGCTTTAATTTATGACTGTGTAGTTTTTAAACTGTATATAGTAGAATGGAAATCGCCAAAGCTTTATGTTACAATCTTTTTGTTCTCGATGCTAAGATAAGCGGAAGGCAAGAGCTTCTCTTAACTGCAGGGTGTATCTTTAGCTTTTTCTTAGTGGGCACTTCAACGTGTGTTGTGAACACTGCCAGGTCCCCCCCATAAAAACTTGTACATGCCAAAAGGAATGTTTTAAGGTAGTCTTTTTTGCCACTTAGAAAGAACAAAGGCATTATTCGTGTTCTTCCTTTAATTTATTAATATTATTATCTTTTTTTTTAGAAAAGATTACTTTGCAGGTTAGACCTGAAATTCCAAGGAATTTAAGACTTGTTTAAAGTTTCAAAGCACCGGCATTTGTGAGATATCTTTACTACTATTTTTTCTTTAAACCATTCACACGGGTATTAGAAGGAAATAGTGTAAAAACTCAAAAGAGACAAGCTAACTTGAATTTGGATATCCTCGTAGATTTCCAAGTTTCTGAACTGCTTCAAGTCAGGGGGCAGGGCATGGAAATGCAGTCCTTTTTGCAGAGGTGAGAGGAAAGTATAAAGCTTCACGTCCTTACAGAGCAAGTCAAGGCTGAGGGGCAGTTGACCCAGCCCCTGCCCCACTGGCCAACCCACGGAAGAAGCAGAACATGATTGCTTGGCCCCAGTTATCAATCAAGTTAAGGAAAATATGTCATCCTTACATATTCCTCCCCTCTTCTGTTTCTTGGAATCTGCTACCCACAATTACCCTCTCCCCTTCCCATAGCCCTCCACCAAAACTGGAAGAATTCTCCTTATTTGTCAGAGGCCTGGGGTGCATGTACCCCAGACCCGTTTCCATTTGTTTCTTCTCACACTTCATCATCCCCCTAGTTTTCTTGTCTACACTAGAGATAGTCCCTGCCACGGGCACCCTTTAATTGAGGCTGTTCAGATACTTGGCCCTGCTTCAGGTCAGCACACACACTGTTCTCAGCTGACTGGTGGCATCCTCAGAAGAGCCGGTGCCCACGATTTTGTTTTATTTTGTTGAAATAAGTTGCTTCAACTACATGGCATAAATCATAGATGTAAATACTTTTCCTCTCCATACAAGGAGTTTACCTTACTTTCTTTTGCAGGGGTATTTGGGGTGGGGAAGAAAAGGGAGGGCTTAGACTTTGGATCAAATGTTGCGTTTTCTTAGAAACATTTTTATACTCGTTATGTATTTTAATAGGGCAATAAATCAGCTCTGAGTTGCAGGATCATTCAGTGCTCTGTTAGTTAGCATTGACTATTTGTTTTTAATACAAATGCTGTGCAGTGAGTTATAGATAGCCCAGGAAAATTGTTGAGGGAGTAGACTTTTACCATCAGCAATGAAACGCTGAACAGAGTTGTATTCACAAAGTCATATTTTCTGTTTCTGTGTTAGCCTTGATTTATTTTGTGGTATGTTCTGCATTTATTACATAATCATTGTGGGCTCATTTTAGATATGCCGTCTGAATCAAGTGACAAGTATTTTTTAAAATAAACTTTAAAACATTCTTTCACTTGCTTCGGTAGTTGTCTTCGTATCTCCCTGTGTTTCTTGTCCCTCTGAAGTCAGCCCACCTGTCACTCACATAGACTGTCCCTTCCCCTTCTATTTTCAGTATACCTTTTACCTTAACTATTATTTGAGTGTGACTCAGTTTCCCTGTTCAAGTTAGCTTGATGGTTTATTATGTAAGGAGGGTGCCTAAGACAATCATCAGGTAAAAAGAAAAATTTTTGATTAAAAAAAAAAAAGATCAGTAGTGTAGAAAATCTTCCAAGAGCAGAGGGAGTTCTTCCTTAGCAATGAAAAAAGAAACAAAAAACCAAAAAAAGGTAAATACATAATTAAATAATTAATTTAAAAACCTAACCACAAGGGGCTTAGAAAATTTTTGATAAAAGACAAATGTTGCTGTCATTTTCTTTGTCAACTAGAAAGCCGTGGTAGTTTCTACATTGCATCTACATTTCAGACTAAATGATTATTGTACCCAGTTATGGTTGTTTGCTAATATTTTGTCTCTCTTTCTCTCTGTCCAATGCTTCTTCTGTATTTTTGTGTGTAGCAACAGAAAGTGTAATGCATTAGGCATTATTCTGGTTTGTTTATGAGTATCTCCTGTACTGCATTAAGGTTTCTTTCATTTTTTTTTAAGCTTTGCTACTGTTCTCACTTTATGCCGTGCAATATCATCTGCTGTGTTTGCTAAGCAAAAAAGAAAAAAAGAAAAAAAAGCAAGTGATGATGCCATCATGCTTTTCAGTGTTAAAATGTTTCAGCATTTATGTAGTCACCAAAATGTAGTAAATAAAATGTTGGATTTTCCAGCACTTTAAATTTAGACAGTTTTTGCCTTCTTTTGTTTGTATTTTCTCTGCAGTCTCCAGGAAGGAGCTAATGGATTTTCTTTGGAGGAAGGGTAAAGCTGAGAGGACAACCTGCTTGAGAACTAAGGCCAGTGCTGTGGTTTAAAGGAAGATTAATAATTAAAAGGGAAAATAGGAGATGTTCCCTGGTAGAGCAGGAGGCTGTTTTTAAATGGAAGGGGCACATTCTATTTGCAGATGCTAGCCATGTATATTAACCTGCTTTGACTATCAGAAGAAACAGAAATTATTATTAGAGAGGATAGGCTTTAAAAGTCCTCTCCAATAAAATAAGATATGCATGCATGCTTGTGTGTGTGTGTATGTACGTGTGTGTCAGGAGCTAGAAGATGGCTGAGAAATTAGGACCCTCTTTTCTTGAATAGAATATAGTGATCGATTAAGAGGCCTGGCTCTGGAAAAAGAGAAGTAAGTTTTGGAATTCCTGCTGGACTGATTATTAGCTGTGTGATCTGGGCAAAGTATTTAACTTCAATTATGTAACTGCCCTAAATCTCAGTGTCCTCATCTGTAAAATAGGGATCAATATCTATATTACAGGGTTGCTGTGAGGTTTAGAAGTCGGAAGTAAGTGAAGCTTAGTACAGTGTCTGGCATATGACAAACCTCAATAAATTTAGCTATTTTTAATTATCAGTCCATATCTTAAAATGCAGGGTTTTTTTCTAGTTAAAAAAAATACTAATTTCTAAGTCACGTATTTCATTTTTTAAATATAAGATCAGGACTGCTTTCTTGACATAATTCCAGTGATTGTATTTTCCAGAGGGAGGAGATATGCAATAAAGATGTAAAATAAAATGTGTTGAGCCCTTCTCAAGTGGTCTAATGGGTTTACCCTGAAGAGGTCTCCAGTTTAATGTATAAATATCAGGACACCAGAAAGGAAAAAACAATTATCTGTCTGGAAGTTCTCGAAGGGCAAATGGACTTTGACTTTACAAAGAGGAACGGTCTCCTGGAGACATCTCAAACACTGTCCCTAAAGGCTTCACCTGTTACCTCTTTAGGCGAGTGGAGCTAATTTGCCTAGATTTTGGAAAGCTCCACAGGAGACCCTGGTGGGGTACGGGTACCTGAGGAGGACTTTACAACTGAAGCTGGGGGGAGGAAGCCAGAAGAACAATGCACCCTTGCACCTGAAGTCAGTATTTCTCTTCCATTTAATTAAAGCACTGAAAATAGAGTACATACTGACTGCAGATGGTAAATAAATATCTATACATTTCAATTGGTTTAAATTCCTTCCAAAGCAGTTTTTCCTATTTCCATCCTACTGCTCAGGGTCCTCGCTTGCAGGGACTACGTTCATGCAGAACATGATGCCCTCAGTAGACGTGCACATGAATATGAATGAGGTGATGGGAGAGAATTCACCTTGCTCTCTTTTCAGGTGTTTAAAATTTTACTCCCACTGCCACCCCTCTGATATGTTGCCACGAGAAGTCTCCACAACCAGGTCATTCACTTCCCACCCCCTGAATTTTAGTCAAGCTGCCAGAGTCAGAACCACACAGTATTTATTACATGAGCCAGTTCCTTAGAAAACATTAGGAAGGAGTATTTTTGCCGTTTGCTTCTTCTTTAAGGTTTTTATTTTAGGAGGAAAGGAGTTAGGTCTCAAAAGCTCTCTTTCCAAAACAGCAAGAATTTCAGTCTTAAGATACAGCATCTTCTCTGAAGCAGCAGTCTAAGAAAACAGCTATTACAGGCTGTCATCCTGAGAATGACATCAGCAAGTCGGCTGACTATGATGTCCCCAGTTCATATCCCCATCTCAAGAACAATTTGGCACCCATCCAAGGACAGAAGTGTGTCTGTGGGAAGGATGGGATCCAGCACCATACACCAAGGGACCCAGGAGAGGACTCACCCACCCACGCCTCAGGCAATAGGCATACACCCCTCAGTCCCAGCTGCGGACCCTGCAGTGGACCATGAACTGGCTCCAGCCCCCTCTTGACCATGTCCAGGAGCCTCTGCAGAACACTGTCTCAGACAATCACCCATGGGCAAGAGAGTATTTGTGGAAGTCTAGGAGTCCAGCAGAAAAGTTCCAGCATACTCTTGGAGCAAAAAATATATGAATTTAGATGCATTAGAAAGGGTAAGACAAACAGTATGACTTTATCCCCATCTCCCTTCCCCCAAAAGAGAACTTCTTGGCCTCTGATTTCTCCTATAGTGGAAAATGATTACATGTGAGTGAATACCCTACTTCCCCAGCTGTGCAGGACACTGCCAAAGAGGCCTATTTCTCACACCCCATCCAGACTACTGAATCATAAGCTTACAATTGGCGGTGGGGGAGAGAAGGCAAAAGTGGCTGGGAGAATAGCAGAGAGGACTCTCAGAGGGCATTAAAGAAATGTAGACCTACTCACACTGTCATGAACTCCACTGAAAAATTTACTGGGGATGTCTTGCCCACAGATGCCCCCAACTGACAACAGAAAACCAACCAACACTGTGGAAAATAATTAATTCACAAAGGAAAGCAGGAAGAGAGAAGGAAAAGAACAAAGGAACTACGAAACAGCCAGAAAACAATAAGATGTCATTAGTAAGTCCTTACTTATCAATAATTACTCTAGGTATAAATGGATTAAATTCTCCAATCAAAAGGCACAGAGTGGTGGTGATCATTTCACAATATATACAAATATTGAATCATTATGTTTTATACCTGAAACTAATACAATGTTGCATGTTAATTATATCTCAATTTTAAAAAAGGAAAAAAAGGCACAAAGTAGCTAAATGGATTAAAAAAAAAAAAGACCCAACTATATGCTACCTACAAGAGACTCTCCAACTTCAAGGACACATATAAGTTCCAGGGATGGGATGAAAAAGGATATTCCATGCAATGAGAAACCAGAAGAGAGCAGAGATAGTTACATCAGAGAAAACAGACTTTGACTCAAAACCTGTAACAAGAGGCAAAAAAGCTCATCATATAATGATAAAGGGATCAATTAATCAAGAAGATATGATTGTAAGTATATATGCCCCAATATTGGCACCTAAATATATGAATTACTAACAGAATTGAAAGAAGAAATAGACAAAAATAAAATAATAGTAGTGAACTTCAGTACCCCTCTGTCAAAAATTTGATAAGCTCTGTGGAATAATCTGAGTAAGACCTGATGGCTAGAACATTCCCTCACTCAGTGGGCCAATCAACCTTCCCATTTGAGGTCTGTCTTATCTCCCAAACCGATAGCTCACCATTGCACTTAGGATAAAACTGATATTCTTTATATTCACATTGCTTACCATGGCCTATAAGGTTGGCTATAAAATTTACCACTAAAACCATATTCTGGGCAAACCAGGACACACAGTCACTTAAAACTCTGTATGAGCTGGTTCCTTAATGACCTCTTAAATATCATTCCATCCTCCCCAGGTTTGCGCTCCTGGCCCTGGCCTGCCCTAGATTTTGAAGGCTATTCCTTGTGTCTGCAATGCCGTCCCTTCCTTCACCAGGCAAGTAGAAAGCCAGATATTCAATAGTATAGATACACAGATTTGAACATATATATTTACCAAATATGCATGTACCTCAGTTACTACCCATGTATGTCACACGGTGCTATCTTCCTTTCTTATGGAACTAATGATACTGCATCTTAATATCTGTTGACACATCTGTTTCTCCCACGAGTCTATGAGCCTCTTGGGTCTTTTCCATCAGCACCAGCATACTAACTGGCACATGATAGGCTTTCAATACATTTTGATGGATTTTCATTAAACCCAGCGCACACACACACAGCACAAATACACAATAGGTAGGAACCAGGAGATATGCGTCCCACTTTTGGTTTTGCTCTCTATGATCCTCGACAAGTCTCTCAATCCACTGCTTCTCAGATTAATATGCATACAAATCACCTGGGGTTCTTAAAATGCACATTCCGATTCACTAAGTCTGAGGTGGAACCTGAGATTTGGCATTTCCAACAAGCTGCTGGGCAATGCCAAGATGCTGGTCCACAGACCACATTTGAATAATGAGATCTTAACTTCTCTGTGCCTCAGCTTCCTCTTTTGTAAAATTGGGGGTAAGACTTAGAAACCCTTCCCAGCAGGGCACATTCTGATAAACCCACAGACAGGGCTGGGCCTTCAGACGCTGAGCCCTGAAAAGATTGTGATGGGCTTCTTTTCACCCACCTCTTCCCCACCATACCCCTGATACTAAACCTAAAGTACATGGAAGGAAGTCCAACAAATTCTCAATTTTTCCCATGGTAACTACTTTAATGCTTTTCCTAACAGATCAAACATCATAGTCTTTCCAAAATTTGTTCTCCAATTTTTGGCTATCCCTGCATTGCTGGTCCCTTAAGTGTGTGCTTGGACCATCAGAGTAATAACCCAGCTCTAATCCCAAACAGCAGGCTCAAAGTATCTCCTGCCATATGCCCAGAGTATTCAAGGCACCTGAAACACTTGGGTGTCTGTACATTATAATGCTCTGGGAAAGGCTAAGACCAGCATGGGGGCCATCCGTTCACAAGAAGTGACTATTTTCCCTTACCTATAATTCTATCTTATATGCCAGGTGCTTCTCATACAAACATTCGATTGCTCAGCATTTGCCTGACTCAAGGATAGCCCCATCTGTTCACAGTTTCTCAGCATCCAGGGCTGCCATAGACAGCTGTGCCCATCAGAAGATGGGGCTGGGAAGACTTTTTCTTAGTCTCCTTCCCTCAGGCTGAGGCATTGGCTACATACTCCCAGGTTGCCTCCTCATATAGGGGTTTACTATAGAGAGAATAGAAAGGTAATTTAGTTTTTCCTCTAGCACAGTGATTCTCAAGCAGGGATGGTTTTGCTCCCCAGGGCAGTACTAGCAAACCAAATTCAGCAACATACCAAAAGGGTGATTCATGACTGAGGGAGATTTTATCCTAAAACACAACATGCTTAACATCTGAATATCAATTAATGTAATATGCCATATTAATACAACAAGGAACAAAACCTACATGATTGTCTTAATAGATGCAGAAAACACATTTGTCAAAATTCAATACCTTTTACATTATAAAAACTCTCAGTGAACTAGAAATAGGGGGGTATTTCCTCAATCTGATAAAACACATCTATGTAAAATTCACAGCTAACATCATAGTTAAGGGTAAAAGACTGAATGTTTTCCTCCTAAGTTCAGGAATAAGACAAGGATGTGCAATATTACCACTTATTTCAGAAATGTCCTGGAGGTTCTAATCTGGACAATTAGGCAACAACAAAAAAAAGGCATCCAGACTGGAAAGGAAGAAGTAAAACTATCTCTATTCACAAAAGACATGATCTTATATATAGAACATCCTAAGGGATCTATAAAAAGTTATTGTTAGAATAAATAAATTCAGAAAGGTTGCAGGATACAAGATCATTATACAAAATCAATTGTATTTTTGTATGCTAGCAATGAACAATCTGAAAATGAAAGTAAGGGGAAAATTCCATTTACATTACCATCAAAAAGAATAAAATACTTAGGAATAAATTTAGCTAAAGACATGCAGGACTTGTACACTAAAAACTGGAACACATTGTTGAAAGAAAATCTTTTTGATTTAAGGTATCATTGATATGCACTCTTATGAAGGTTTCACAAGAAAAACAATGTGGTTATTACATTCACCCTTATTATCGAGTCCCCCCCATACCCCATTGCAGTCACTATCCATCAGTGTAGTAAGATGCCACAGAGTCCCTAGTTGTCTTCTCTGAGCTACTAAGTAAATTAAGATATGCAAATGATAGATCACCACATTACAAGATGTTCAACCTCATTAGTCATTAGGAAAATTCCAATCAAAACCACAAGGAAATACTACTTTCTGCCCACTAGGATGAGAATAATAAAAAAGACAATAACAAGTGTTGATGAGGGTGTACAGAAATTGGAATCCTCATACATTACTGGTGGCAGTGTAAAAAGGTGCAACTTTAGAAAACAATTTGGCAGTTCCTCAAATAATCATAGTGTTACCATTTGATCCAGCAGTTTCACTTGTTGGTATATAACCAAAAGAACTGAAAACATGTTTACACATTTAAAAAACTGCATACAAATGTTCATAGTAACATTAGTCATAATAGCCAAAAAAAGGAGACAAGCCAAATGTTCGTTAACTGGATAAATGGGTAAACAAAAGATTGTATGCCCACATAAGTAACTGATATTCAGCTGTAAAGAGGAATGAGGAGCTGGCCCGTGCCAGAACAAAGATAAACCTCAAAAATAGAATGCTGAGTGGTAGAGCCAGACACAAAAGGCCGCATATTATGTGATTTTAGAAGAGCAGAAAAAATTTCCCTTCTTCCCCTCTAGGTTCTTTGAATGGTCTAATAATTGACATGACAGATTAACAGGAGAAAAACAAATTTAATTACATTAGTGCAGGAGCCCCAAAGATACTCAAGGGCAAGCCTGGTAGCTGAGGCTTCTGTGCCATCCTGCTCTAAAGAATGGCACAGGCCTGGGGCTTCAAAGGGGAGGAGAGTAATTCACAGGACGAAAAGAAGAACAGATAGTTGTTAATTAGATGTTTGCCCTGGCACACAGGTCTTTCAGATAAAAAGTTATCCCTGGTCATAGCTTTCTTTCTGGGCCAGGCCTCCTATCTAAATTCTTGTAGGTCGTTAAGGGAGAGAAAGTTATTCTTGGATCTGCTGGGTCTTGATTGACATCAACTCAGAATAATCCATATGTCAAAGGGACGCTTTTTGGTGTTGCATTTTCTGCTCCCCTTCAGTTCTATTTATATTAAATGTTCAAAATAGACAAATCCATAGAAAAAGTAGATTAGTGATTGCCAGAGGGAAGGGAAAATGGGGAATGACTGCTAAGAGGTATGGGGTTTTGGGGGGATGAATAAAATATTCTAGAATTAGTGCTGATGGTGGCACGATCTTGTGAATACACCAAAAACCACTGAATTGTACACTTTTAAAAAAGGTGGTTTTTATGGTATGTGAATTATATCTTAATAATGCTGTTATAAAAAGTAGTTATGGAGCTTGTTGAAGGGCACAGAGGCAAACTTAAAAGAGTTCCCAAAGGCCTAAGCTTGGACAATTTGAACAACAGAATTTAAAAAATGATAGTATTGGATTATAACACATAGAATAAAATAAATATCCATGAGTACATATGGATATGAATACATACATTCCATACAGATGTACATACATAAATGGTGGAGGGCAGGGACAGCCCTTCCTTACAGTTGAATTCCAGTTTAAAAATGTAGTAGAGATGGAAATAGATGAACACCATTAGGCCAATGCCACAGTAATAATTACTGCAGGCAACAACCATTGACGAATGCTAAAACCAGTAGGCGAAAGTATGAGAAACAGGATGTGTGCAAAATCTCAGTGTATCTCCCCACAGTGCACTACTGTTACATAGGATGGCAAAATTAGGGGTGGCTGGTTAAAGAGTGAAGGGAACTAACTGTGTGTACTATTTACTTTACTCAAAGCCTAAAATTATTTCAACATATAATGTTTAAAAACTTTGATTTAAACAACTGTTTCTAGAGTCATTTTTCCCTAAAAGTACAGTTGTGGACCCCTTCTTTGCTTTATGGGTTACTAACAGAATAATGTGAAAAGCAGCCATCCAGGGACTTAATACAGCACCTTGTCTCAGAAACCTTAGGTTTTAACATTTTCCATACCAGAGCTCCTTAGTTATATACACTTTGGCCAGTAGGTGACAGCACTGGACCGAGTTTCTCATCAGCAAAACAGGAAGAAAGAGATTAAAGAGGAGGAGGTAAACAATGAGATATCCAAGACTCGGAAGTTGAAGGTGTCATTACATGATATACAGTCATCATAGGGAGATGCCATTTTTATGGACACTTAAGTGATGAGGCACGAGGAAAGAACTTGTAAACAGTGATGTAAGGCTTGAAGGCAAAATTATCCACCCATCCTCTCCTCATCGCCGCCCCCACCCAGCCTGGGGCATCACAAAGGAGCCCTGTAGGGCCTGCCACTGGGTCTTAATGCCCCACTTAATAAATAACAAAGGGGACTTGCAAATTGTTTAACATTCTCCAAGAATGAATTACAGAGAAACGATAAATCATAATTCGTTGGGGAAGTTTAATGAAAGTAAGATTATTACCCAACTTTTTGTTGAATTTTCTTAGAATTGGGGACCTGGTAGAAACTGCTCAATGCTCTTTCTTCTCTGCACACCCCGAACTGCTCCCAGCAGTCTGATTCCCTGAGGGCAGTTATCTCGGTGCCGAGCGACAGGGAGGTCAGTGCCCCAGCTGGCAGGTGCCAGAGCGGGGACTTAGAGCCAAGACTTGAGTGAGTCCAGTCCGACTTCCACGGAGCAGAAACCCCTTCTACGCTCCCGCGTCTGCCCCGGGAAGCAGTGGGCTCTAGGGCGACAGGGATCCGGGTTGACTTCCGGCAGTGCACTCCAAGCATTCCCTGAGGTCGGCGAGCTGTGCTGACTGAGCCCAACCCTCCCTGCGATGGTTAAGACATAAAGTATGTATTTTAATAATGTTGTGTGTTCTGATTTTCCTAGACTGGGAACGTTTGTCCCTCATTCCACTACCCCACCCATCTAATCTTTTCTTTCTCCTACTGAAGCAGGAGGATAATGGTTGTGAAATGTAAAACCCAAAGCTTTTGACCAGCTTCCTGCTTCTTCTGAGGCTTCTCCCAGAGTGACCTCAATCACTAGGCCTGAAACCAAACAAATAAAAAGACAAATCTATTTAAAGATACCCTTTGTACCCCTCCTAATCCATAGCCAGTCTAAAGGCCAGAGAAGCATGGTGGTACTGAAAGGGTATCTCGCCGCGACCCTCCTTACCCAGAATGACTCAGGAGCCACGGGCCCACGCGAGACAGAGAGAGAGCAGGGGAGAGAGGGGCAGGGGAGACAGGGAGGGAGAGAGAGAGAGAGCAGCGAGACAGAGAGAGAGAGATAGGGGGGGGGGGGGAGAGCAGCGAGACAGACAAGAGAGAGGGATAGGGAGTGAGGGGGGAGGGAGAGAGAGCAGCGAGACAGACAGAGAGATAGGGAGGGAGGGGGGAGAGAGAGCAGCGAGACAGAGGGGGGGAGGGAGAGAGAGAGAGAGCAGCAAGACAGACAGAGAGAGATAGGGAGGGAGGGGGGGAGGGAGAGAGAGAGAGCAGCAAGACAGACAGAGAGAGATAGGGAGGGAGGGGGGGAGGGAGAGAGAGAGAGCAGCAAGACAGACAGAGAGAGATAGGGAGGGAGGGGGGGAGGGAGAGAGAGAGAGCAGCGAGACAGAGGGGGGGAGGGAGAGAGAGAGCAGCAAGACAGAGGGGAGGGAGGGAGAGAGAGAGAGCAGCGAGACAGAGAGAGAGAGCAGCAAGACAGAGAGAGATAGGGAGGGAGAGAGGGGGGGAGGGAGAGAGAGAGAGCAGCGAGACAGACAGAGAGATAGGGAGGGAGAGGGGGGAGGGAGAGAGAGAGCAGCGAGACAGAGAGAGAGAGCAGCAAGACAGACACAGAGAGATAGGGAGGAGAGAGGGGGGGAGGGAGAGAGAGCAGCGAGACAGACAGAGAGAGAGAGATGGGGGGGCGGAGGGAGAGAGCGCAGCGAGACAGAGAGAGAGAGAGGGCAGTAGCGTGGTGCCTTTTACTGTGGCAGATCCGCTTGGCCTGTTGCTTTGGGGGAGGGTCGGGATGTTTAGAGAGATAAGGCGGGGTAAGCCCAGGCAAGCCCCAGGCATAATTCTTACCGGCTTATGTGCTTGGGACTATGGGAAAATGGAGGATAAATTACTATATTCTCACATTCCTCCCTTTTCTGTTTTATAAGTGGTAGAGGATTTGGGAAGGGGTGCAGGTCAGTCTTCAGTAACTGCTTCCTGCTGATTAGGGGCGATGAAGTTCATGTTTGTATTGATGGGGGACAGTACTCAGATGAGCCCTTGGTCTGCAGTGGCGATGGCATTTTCCAGGTTCAATAAGGATCATCGTCTTTGGAGAGGGGTTGGTAATCCTGTAATATAAACTGGTTAAAGGTTTGGTTAGAAATTTTTTGCATTTGGGCTGATTGCTATGTTTACATAGGGTGGCTCAATTATAGCATTGATGGGGACCTATGTGTAGGCAGAAAAGCAGCCTGTAGGGCAAAGGGAATCCTTGATAGTGCAATCTTTTGGACATTGGGAAGACAGGTCTGGTGAGAGAGTAAGTGTTGAGACCAGGGTTAATAATCTTGAAGCATGACGCGTGGCGGTTGTAACGGAGGTCTTAGGACTCCGTGCTGGCAGAAACTTTTTCAGTGATGAGTGGAAGCGGAGATGAGAGGCGCGAAATGCGGAGAGTAAGAGGGTGGAGTAGGAACCTGTGGGAGATTTCGTGGGAGGGGAATAAGGGGAGACAAACGGCTTAAGGTAGGAGTTGTGTATCTAATGGGGAAGACCCTGGAGTTTAACTGCAGTTGGCGTGGAAAGGATTACCGTGTAAGGTCTTTGCCATTTGGAAGTTAGGGATGGTGTCTTTGTTGTTTGGAAGGGGCATGGTTTGGAAAAGTTTTTTCCTGTCTATGGTAATGGCCTTGTAGCCCGGGGAGAGCTGAACTCCCAGGTATGTGACCTGAGCGGCAGACAGCTCAGACAGAACTTTGGAGGGTGAGACCCGATAGCCGCGTTCTGAGAGAAAGTTTAAAAGGAGAATAGTATCCTGTTGAGAGGTTTGTAGGGAGGGACTGCACGGGAGGAGATCATCTACATATTGAAGAAGGGTGGAGCTCGAGAGAGTAAGGGATTTGAGGTCTTGTGCTAGAGCCTGTCCAAAAAGGTGGGGACTATCTCTAAAGCCTTGGGGAAGGACTTGTTAAGTGTTCTCTGAATATTAAAATTAACTTAAGGAATTTCCTGCCTTGATTTCTCTCTGGGACACCGGCACCTTAGTCTGGGAGCATATCAAAAGGCTGCCTGCTCAGCTCCCAAGGTGGGCTGAGGTATTGTCTATTTGCTAAAGAATCCTGCCTTTTACTATGCGGTCTACAGCTGGGTGTGCATGCTAAGTTGCTCAGTTTGCAAAATTACCTCGTCAGATCTGAAGGAGGAAAGACAGCACATAGGCCTGGGCCTTTTAGTATGCTAAAGTGAATCTTATACACAGTTACAAATGATTAGCATAATAAAACATGTGCTACTCTTCGTTATCTGGGGAACATTAACTGATCTCACTGAACAATGTTCAACAGTTTTAGTAGGGGGCGGTTTCCTAGCATGTACTTACATTGCTCTGACTGCAAATATCCTGCCTTGCTTTCTCCAGAGGCTCTCACCTTATGCTAAGCCTATGGTCCCTGTCTCATTCTCCCCTCTACAGATAGAGACTCTAGCTGCTGCTAGGGAAAAGGGGCGACGACCGCTCTGGCTGTTTCATGCTGAGAAGGGGGCGCAGTAAAGGGTGCAGCTAGGTCTTCATCACTGGTCAGTTGAGAGGGCCTCGGAAGGTTGGCGCTTCTATTCTGGGTTTCATTTCTGTTACTATTTGCAGTTTTGTGGCTTTTAGGCAAGATAGAACAAATTGTTATTAGGTTAAGTAGCAACATCTGGAGTTGGATTTTTCATTCTGGAAGGACAAACTTGACGAGACTAAGAATGTATGGCTGACTCCATGTAAGAACTTGTTCGTTATGCTTCAGAAGATTGGAGACTGACGAAAATTAGGCTTGGGGAGGATTAATGATTGTGCATTGAGCATTGACCCCCCTATACAGAATCTCATTGTTGTTAGCAACCATTTGATCAATAAATATGAGAGATGCCCTCAAAAAAATTAATTAATTAAAAAAAAAAAAGAATGTATGGCTGAGTATGAGAACTAGAAATGTGAAAAGTCTAATTGAGAATCATAGCCAGGTATCGTGGGGAAACTAGAATGTTGGATCGAGTTTTCATCTCAATGACTAGTATTAGGATTTAGTAAAGATAAGACAGCATTATTGAAACAATACTTTTCTCTAAAATCACCCTCATTTTTATTAGAAGTATCCAGATTAAGAAAATAATTAACAGTTGGCTTGATTATTTGCATAAGTGCAGCAAGAAGAGTAATAGATTACATGGGATCTTTTAAATGTGCTTTGCTGGAACTTTTTGCAAGGAATTTCAGATTGAACTTTTAAGGGCTTCTTGAGGCCAGAAAGCCAAGCCAGACTTGCCATCAGGTTGTGTCTGCAGTACCTGTAGATTTGGGTGAATGCCTCTCTTCCTGAGGTTTCTGCACCTACCAGGAAGTGACCTTCCGTACTCACCTGGTAAGGCTGCTGGGAACTCTGTAAGCAAGGTACTAGGCCAGTTCTTCTAAGGGGCTTTGTTGGCTTTATAAAGTCAATCTTAGTTCCTTAAAGCTGTCTGTTCATATCTGAGTTTACACACGTGTCTCTCAGGTATGACGTTCCAGTCAAAGCCTTGGTAATATAACCAGTGTTTTTAATTGGTCCTCTTACAAGAAAAGCAGATTCTTATTGAACTTGTGCAAATAAACATACTGCCATGAAATATAAAAATAGTCACTAAGAGTTTTTAAATTCTGGAGGGATCAGGTAGAGAGAAAGATAAAGTTTCAATTCTGCTTATAAAGGCAGTCATTTACTAAACTGTTGTCAGCTTAAGAGAAAAAGCTTAAAACACTTTATCAACAACATTTGAAACGAAAACCACAAAATTATCTTCCTTAGTTTACTTAATCCTATGTAACTAATACTTGTTCTGCTGAAATCTAGTTTTTTACTAGTTTAGGAGTAATAAAACAGTGAGTATAGATGACAAAAGACTTACAAATGACAATGGTTAAAGATCTGATGAGAGCTTACTATAAGACAGTTGTCATAAGGAAATTTGGATATTTCTGTAACACAAAACATTCAGTAACAAAGTTTGGCATCATTCCGTGACAGTGCCTTCTAGGTAATTAAGCAGGTAAATAAGCCAAATTAGCAAAATACTTTCTCCAATGAGAAAAAATTCCTCTGACATGTTCCAGGGGCCCTCTGGAAAATATCAGAGTTAACTAGAGGTAAAAGCACTTTTTTGAATTTGATTTTGGGAAGCTGTTAGAAGTTTTAAGGCACTTGCTTAAATAGTTACTCACATTAGACAAAGCTACACTTCACTTTAAGCATTTTTCTTTGAAAGATTTAACAGATACTATCAACTTAAATGACTTTAGGTAAACTTAGGCAGCTGATAACCATAAGGACATGTCTATTCAGTTCAACTTAAATTAGCATTAAAGCTTAATATCTTCTATTAGAATTTTTCGAAGTTTTAGAATGCCCAATTTTTACAAGTCTTTAAATCAATTTTTATTAATACCATCCGGAGGTAGAAAAATATCTTTCATTTACACACTTAGACACAAACATACAGATTGAGATGTAATGATACAGTGAGAGGACAGACAGAGCTCCTGGCGTGAGCCAGGAGGGGACAAGAGAGCCCGTGGTGGTGCATTGCCTAGGAGTTTTATAGGCAGTTGAGGATATTTGGGAACATGAAAAAAGCTTAGGGGTGTGGACTTTAAGGCAAGTAGGTGTTTAGGATTGCAGGGGAAACAGAGAGCTTGGTTCGGAGGTAGGAGAAAGCCTGGATATATGGGATCTCTTTCCATTTGCCCGTACGCTCACAGAAGTTGTATAAGTTGCGGAGAATTTTAGGATCTAAAGAGCCATTTGGAGGCCATTTAGACTGATTGTCTAAGGGATATTGTGGCCAGATCTCACTACAGTAGCGAAAAGGTTTGAGGTCTGGAGTGAGGTGGAGCGGCTTTAGATTATTGAGTAAGCACCCTAGCGGTGAATCTGCAGGAACAGAGGGGCCAGATCTCATGGTGAGAACGAGACCGTTCAGAAGTCGCTGAGGCGTCCCTGAGCCATTGAGAAGGTCGTGGAGAAGACCAGGCACAGTTAGGGGGTTGCCACCACCTCTAACTGCGGGGTCAAGGCAAAAACGCCAGGGAGGCTCGGTACCTGGTACCAGGAGTTTTCGAGTTGAGTAGAAACGTAAATAAAGGGAGACCGGGCCTCAGTGGATGAGGATTCTCACCATGGGGAGGCAGAGAAGGGTTGACTATGGGGATCAACCGTGACTCTGAAAGTCATGGTTGAGGGTGCCCCTGTCCCAGAGGAGCTCTTGGGGGTGCCAGACACTCAACGGTCACTTCCCAGGTTCCAAAGGGACATTTAAGTCGACCATGAAGGGGAGACTCACCAAATCAAAGGCCAGTGTTGGGCGAGAAGACGAGCGACTGGGGAAGTGGACGGTGAGCCCGTGGAGGAGGATCGGGCAGTGAGGGTTCCCAAAGCAGCTCAGGTTCCCGGAGGAAGAGCAAAGTCAATGGGAGAACCTCATCCGAGTCACAGCACCAATGAAAGGGTATCTCGCCATGACCCTCCTTACCCAGAATGATTCAGGAGCCACAGGCCCACACAAGAGACTTTATTATCTGAAGAAGAGAGTGGCTGCCCCAGAGGGAGGGGGGTGGAGAAAGAGAGAGAGAGAGGGAGCAGCAGGACAGAGAGCAGAGAGACAGAGAGAGAGAGAGAGAGAGGGCAGCAGTGTGGTGCCTTTTATTGTGGCAGATCCGCTTGGCCTGTTGCCTTGGGGGAGGGTCGGGATGTTTAGAGATAAGATGGGGTAAACCCAGGCAAGCCCAGGCATAATTATTACCGGCTTATGTGCTTGGGACCATGGGCAAATGGAGGATAAATTACTATATTCTTATAGGTACCTGCTCAGAGAGCTCCCAACAGTATTAAAATACTCTATAAACACTCACTGCCAGGCTTCCTGAGACTCCCCCACTTACCACCCCCGCCCCTAGCCCATTCAGCGCAGCAGCAGGTTGGAGGGACCATGTGGAAGTACATGGCTTTCGGAATCAGCTGGAACCAGCAGGGATCCCTGAGACCTAGGTTTGGGAGGTTTGAGAACTGCCAGGGATGGGCTTAAAGAATGCCAGCAGGAGCTCTTCTGAGTTTCCAGTACAGGCCCAGGTTGGGGCCAGAGGGCAGCTGTCTCTGGGGGAGTCTCAAGGTCTAGTCCAGAGCAGCCAGGCCAGGGAGCCAGAGGGCCCAGACCTTAGATAGTTCTTCCTGAGAAAGGACTCCTTAGAATATAAGGACACAGACACGATTCTGAGGTCTGTATGCTTGAATCACATCTCCCAAGTCCAAGTTCTGGCAATTAACTTTGGCCCAAGTCTGAGGCCCAGAGAATAGGTTACAGTCCCCAACAGGCCTTTCTGTGCTGCTCTGGAGCTTCTTGCCACATCTGCAGCTGAATGGGGCAGGATGTGGGGAAGAGGCCTTGCACTCTGTGATGCAAGAGTCTGTGGCTTTACATAACACACTCCCACGCTGCTGATGGGGCAAAACTTCATACAAGACTAGGACCCACAGAGGCAGCTCAAGTAAGCAGCCATGCATGACTGAAAACACTTTGACTTCCTCCCCAGCACGCCTCCCACCCCATTAGCAATGATAACACTTGCTTTTAAGCAAAACGAAAATGGAATGTAGCACAGCCCTGTTCCCCAACCCTGATTTTAAGAACTCAAAGTTGGGAGGGTGGGGGGAACACACAGTTTGTTTTTTAGCTTCAGTGTATCTTTTCAAGATGAGAACATCGTTTTTATAGTCAAAATAACATTTTCACATTTAACCACATTAAATTATATATTTATGGTCCTTAATATGTAATTTCCAGTTAACATTCCAATTTCCCAAATTGTCCTTTAAATTGTCCTTCATAACTGGTTTGTCTAAACTAGGAGCCAGTAACAAGACCAAATATTGAGACTTTTTTATGTCCCCGTTGTCTCTTAAGCTACAACATTCCCTTTTTTCCTGGTACTGAAGACTTGGGTCAGTTTGACCTGTAGAATGCCTGCCTCCTGGGTGTGTCTGACACTTCTTTCAAATGTGGGTTAGCTTGTTTCTCTCTCCTTTGACTTTCCTGTAACCTGGAAGTTAGATCTAAATGTAAGAGAATCAGATTTTAAAAAATTTTAAGTGCCAAAATTCTAAGTGTATTTTATAAAATGGAGAAAGCATCCCACAGAAAAGCTGAATGGCATAAATGGCAATCGCATATATTACATCAAGTGTCACACATGTATCAGCTGGTATTACTCAACAACACTACATTTTATCTTAATCTCATGAAACACAAAACCTACTTACTTATTCATTATATGGATGGGAGTCTACTTATAATTCCACCCTTAGAATTTCATAAGCCACAGATATGTGGTCTGATATGGCTTGGAAGAAATCAACATAAAAGAAAATCAGAATATTTAAAATTGTTACAGGAAACACTGTTGTCTCTTGGGAAATACATCCGTCTCTTTTCACTCTGATTCACAGCCCTCCCCTTACCCACTCTGGTTCCAGTTCCAGCCTACCCGCGTACACCACGCCTGCTCTGCCCGGTGCCTCCGGCAGCCTTCAACCCACAAGTGGCAAATTAAGAGTAACAACAAATCCAAGTAGAATATGGTTGGACATTTGAAGTTCTACCTCATTCTCAAAGTTTATAGGAACTTCTAATTTCAAAACTTGATTTATTCCAAGTACTAAATATTTCACCATGTTGTGTGAGTAATTTGTTCTATGAGTTTGTGTCTTCAGCAAGCCGCCTTAAAGTGATCTCAGCCGTTTCTTCTACCAAAGACCTGCGGTGGCTCTGGCCCACCCTTCAGACAGGTCAGCGCTGCCCTCAGTTTTCGTGACCATGGGCACTGGGCAGCTCAGGAAGGATGAGCTCTGCCTCCAAGTGCCGAGTTACCCTCAGAGTAGATTGGGCTGTAAAAACAGAGCAAGGAGGCAGAAAGCCAAAGCAGAAAGACAAAAAAAGGTGATGGGTCGGGGAGACAAGGAGCTACAACTGTGTGGGTAAAGAACAAGCGCGGTGGCTGTAAGGGCACACCTACCTTACGCGCGCCTGAAGGAGTCTGATGCACGTACTTGCAGTCAGTCTGAGGGAAGCAGTAGGGAGGAAGACTAGTTTTAATGTATCATCTTTTGTACTGTTTGAAAATTTTTTACCATGTGCACATATGACTTTTTCAACAACCCCAAGTTGCTTTCCTGTTGTTTGTTTGTTTAGGGCATTGATCTATGCTACCATTCTCAGAAGATTTGCATTTTCACGCATCTTCAGCTAAAGGCACCTGTCGGGTGATAGAATTTCAGATGGCTGGTTACCAGAGGAGAAAGGTATTTTACCCAGGAGAAAGCCCTTCCCAACTCTTCTGAAACTGCAATGACAGCTCAAGACTGTCCTGGGAAAGTGTGTGGAGGGCCTCACTTGGTTGGGGGCAGCTCTCCTAGTCAGGCAGGGGTGGCTGTGGCCTTAACGGCCCCCCTCCAAGGTGAAGCCCTGCTCTACCCCAGCCAGAGCAGAGAGAGGTATTTTTAACCTTAGTGTTGGCTTACTCAGAGGCTCAGGTATTCTCCAGGGAGACAAGAAGGCTGAGATGCGACACTTAGACTCATTTGCCCTACCTCAATGTGCTGGTTTTATGCACCTTGGAGAATTAGACTATAAAAGCTGTAATAAGTGAAAACTATTTATTACACTTCCCAGAAACCCCTTGGATATCGTCTTTCTTTTGTTTTTGTTTCTGATGCAGAAGTGCAGGTGCAGGGATGGACAGCTAACTCCACCCCAGCCCCTGGGGAAGGGGACAGAAAACGTACCTCCATATCACCTGCCTGAACTGGACCAGGAAGAGAAACCAGCCGTGGGGCTGTTACAAAAGAACTAGAATTACAGGTAGGTTACTTAGGGACTCTTCAGAAGGTGGTGTGCATTAATCATAAGATCTAATGGCACGTGCATGAGACAAGTCAACAGGAAATTGATCATGTTTCTGTGAAATACAGATAAAAGTTTAAGTATGTGTGCTACACAGAAATTGTGGGATTGTTCATTGTTTTCTCACCAATTGAAAGAGTGAAGGGGTAATGATTTACAGGTTATTTAACAAAAGACATATCACCTAAGTAAATATATATCCCTAAGTCTTGCCAATGGGTTTCAGCCCCAGGCAAGTTCTCTATGGATTCAGTGTGACCAAAGGAATGACAGTAGAATGTTCTTGGGGTGTGTGGATAAAATGAGAGTTCCTGTGGTCAGGATTCTCACCTGGCCCTGGTTGACTAGCTCACTGCATACCTGTGGGCAATACATGGCTGTTGACTCTATAAAAAGAGCTCCGCCCAGTGCTCTGGGCATGACATGGTGGCAGGGCTGCAAGGCTGCAGGAGAGCAGAGCAGAGGCTGGAGTGGTGGCAGCACCGAGGACAGAGGCCCAGAGGATAGCTGTGCAGGACGACTGTGCAGACAGAGGGGCCCAGAGGACAGCTGTGTGGGACAGCTGTGCAAAGAGGCCCAGAGGACAGCTGTGTGGACAGAGGGGCCCATAGGCAGAGACCAGCTTGCTGCATGCAGACTCGCTCTGAGTGAATGGGATTTTAGTGACTGACCTGCCACCTGAAAATAAAGTTGGGTATAACCCTTTCACCCCAAGAACGTTTTGCTGTCATTTTCTTTGGTCACATTGAATCCATAGTGAACTTACCCAGGGCTGAAACCCATTGGCACAACAGGGTGAAAGGGTTATATCCAGCTTTATTATTTCCATGGTGGCAGGTCAGTCACTAAAATCCCATTCACTCAGAGCAAGTCTGTATGCAGCAAGCTGGTCTCTGCCTCTGGGCCTCTCTACCCATACAGCAGTCCCCTGGGCCTCTTGGCCCGCACAGCCACCCTCGGGGCTGCCACCACTCCAGCCTCTGCTCTCCTGCAGCTTTGCAGCCATGCCACCATGTCACCCAGATCACTGGGCAAGGCTCTTTATATAGAGTCAATAATGATGCATTGTCCACACCTGCACAGTGAACTAGCCAGTCAGGGCCAGGTGAGAATCCTGGTCACAGGAACCTTCATTTTATCAACACCCTACAAGCCGCCAGCTACGCAAGTGTTAGGCTAGGAAATAACTAGTCTGGACCCATTTGGGGATAATTGTCTTCCCTTAAGAAAAAAAAGGTAAACTTAAGTAGGCAGTGAGTTTAAAAAAAAGAAAGTACACCATAAGAAGGTAAGTCTGTAGAGGCCATCAAAATTCTGATGATGAGGCTTTGTGATACTTTAATTTTAAGGCCTTTCAGAAAATGGAGCCCCTTGAAGAATCTAAATCACATTCATTCCAGGTTTTTGGGTTCACACTGATCTAAGAATAAGCTTGCTCCTCGCAGTCTCTCAGATCACAGAAAACCAAGAACTGGTTGCCGTTGTGTTACTGACATAGAATGCTCCCAGTTGCAAGGCAGGACAGTGTTTTATAGCTGTCTGTCTTGTTACAAATTCAGAATGCCTATTTGGAATCTCGGATAGAGCTGGAGGAAAGGAGGGTCACTTCCAGATTTCAGAGTCACCTCAAAAAGGGTAGCCTTGCTGACCACCCCCTTCCATTTGGGTCATCTCTCCATCTCTCTCTCCTGTTCCTGCTTTCCAACTACAGTTCTCTCTTCTCCCCTTTGGATCTGTCTTGCCAGTGGGTTTCAGCCCCAGGCAAGTTCATTGTGGATTCAATGTGACCAAAGAAAATGACAGCAAAATGTTCTTTGGGGTGAAAGGGTTTATTACCCGGCTTGTTCTCCAGCTGTAGGTCGAGCACTAGCATCTCTGCCTCCACCCAGAGCACTGGGCCGAGCTCTCTATATAGCGCAATAATAGCTTATTGCCACCAGTTCCATCATCAGGTGGTTTGAGTTCAGTGAGGATCCTGGCCATAGGAACCCCAACTTCCCCACACTCCACTCCTCCAGGATTCTTGCCTTACAATCTACACCCCTTCAGTCTTCCACAGTGGTTCCTGTGCGAGAAAGCTGGAACGCTGGAACCAGGTTCCACAATAGCAACAGAAGATAACAACAACTTAGAGATAATAACAAAAATTAAGATACAACAAGATTTTGATACAGGTAACAAAAATTATAATAATCCTCAAGCCAGAGGAAGTTCCCAACCTAGGGACGATAAGACACATGTTTTAATGACACCAACATAGGCAAATCTTGTTCATCAGGTAGGATGCATGCAAGAGAGTGGTCCTGTGATAGGACTGTAGCAGGAAGGGGGTCCTTTCCAGGTCTAGTATACCATACTTTCACTCCTTTCCCCGTGGGGGTTACTGAAGGGTCTATATATAGTGCTACTGGAGGTGCATGCACTGGCCACAATGATAAAACAAAACTTCCTGGTAAGACGCTCCTACCTTCTGGCCATTTAGCATATACTACTGTGATCTTTGGCAGCCACTCTGCTGTTATTCCAGGAATACACAGGAGGCCAGCTTCCAGGCCTTGTCCCCAAGGTGCCAGGAGAGCCAGCCATCGTTGGTCCATGTGTTGAAAGGTCTAAGGCCACATCCACTCAATGGAGTCTCTGGGGTTCAGCACAGTTGGTGCTGGCAGCAAGGTATTATTCTGGTGGCCGAACCGCGGCTTCAGTGATTCTTCCTTGGTTTGTACTTGCAGTTGAATAGGGGAGGCAGCCATATGTGTTAGCATGTCTGTGGAGCTCAGGGCTGCCTTTCAGGGTCTCTCATTCAAATGCCATAGCATGGTCAATAGGCAGACTAACCATCCCTGCAGACTATTGGTATCTGACTTTAGTCCAGATTTTAACAAGCCATTGTGCCTCTCTATCATGCCTGCTGCAGTAGGATTGTATGGCACATAAAACTTCCATTTGATTCCCAGCTGTTGCACCCATTCTTGCAGTGTATGTCCAGTAAAATGGGTGCCCTGATCACTCTCAATTACCTGTGGTCAGCCATAGGCAGCAAAGAGATCCTCCAGGCCTCTTTTGGTCATCTGCTGGTCTGCACAATGGGTAGGAAAAGCAACCAGAAGTCCAGCAGCTGTGTCCACACAAGTCATCACATACCGATATCTTTCTGACACAGGTAGAGGCCCAATATAGTCTATCTGCCACCTGATGAGCGGTATAGGCCCCTTAGCTATTGTCCCATGTTGCTGTGGAACTCGGTGTTAAGTACCTTTTGGAGCACACAACACACTCCTGCCAGGCTCTACTAACTTCTTTGAAGGTCAAAGGCAAGCCCCACTGACGGGCTACAGCCCACATTGTATTTAGCCCCTCATACAACAAACACTGATGCAGCCATTGGGCTATGACCTGTCACATGGTATACTGGGTGTAACCAGTGACAAATGACCTGTCACATGGTAAACTGTGATTATTTTAGTCTGACCACAGGCCCATAAGTCTTGCCACAATTCTTGCCCCCAAAGGGGTCGGTGAACAACCAGCCAGTTGGCATGGTACCAGGTTGGTAGCCACAGGGTCAAGCCATGACAGACAGCCCAGCTGTCAGTGCAGACAACTACAGGGGAAGGCTCATGGCTGATCACAAGCCACACAGCCCACAACTCTGCCCATTGGCTGCTCTTCCCCTCACCATCTTCCATCCATATTGTCTCAGTCTTAGGATGGAAAGCTATGGCCCTCCATTTTAGGGGCTGCCCATGGCTGGAGCCATCTGTGTACCATGCAGCTTCGGGTATAGGAGCTCTTCCCTCCCGAGAGGGACTGTCTGCTACTAATGGTTCAAAAGCAAGTTCTTCCTGCTCTTCACTAGTATATGTCACTGGCCCCAACAAGTGTTGGTGTTTTTCACTCAAGGGGCTACTAGAGAGGGCACTACACTGCTGTAGGTAAGCACCCCACTTGGCTAGTGTGGGTGTTTGTGCCACACCACTCCTTGGCTTTTGGATCCAGTATCCTACGCACCCCAAGATGGGATATGTGGTTATTACCTTTATCAGGGCCATTGCAGTGATGGGTTCTGTAGACAGCAAGGCGTGATACAAGGCAGCCAGTTGTTTTTCTATCAAAGTGTATCATACCTCTGCCCCTTTCCAGAGATGTGACCAGAATCCAATGGGTTGCCGAGTTCATTCAAGCCACTGCCAGAGACCCCAGCCATAACCATCCTCAGTGACATGAACATCCAGCTCACAGGGCCTTGATGGGTCTATCACACTCAAGGCCTGCACGGCCTTGACTGCCTGTTTGCTATAGTAAAGGCAGATGCACATGTCTCATCCCAGTCCCACCTGATGCCCTTTTGTACCAACCAGTATAAGGGCTTCAGAATTTGTGCCAAGTGTGGGATAAACACTCTTCAGTAGCCTAGAAGACCCAGAAACTCCTGTAGCAATGCTACAGTTGTAGGGGTAGGAAAAGCCTGGACTTCATCTGTAACTACTTCTGGTATAACTTTGGTGCTACCTGACCAGACAACCCCCAAGAATTTGACAGACAAACCAGGTCCCTGAACCTTGGTACTGTTCACAGCCCATCCTTCCTGTAGATGTTGCTGCACCTTCTAGATCTGAAAGAGAATCAGACGTGATCATCAATATAATGGAACAGCCTCACCATTGATGGTTTCTCCCATGTAGCCAAGTTCTGGGCTACAAGTCCATGACAGATGGTGGGGCTGTGGAGGTATCCCTGTGGAAGGACGGTGAAAGTCCATTGCCTTCCCACGTGAAGGCAAACTGTTCCTGACTTTCCTGCTCAATGTCAATGGAAAAGAAGGCATTAATTAGCAAGATCTACCACGTAATGGTATGTTCCTAGTTCATGGCTGAGAATATTCATCAAGCCCCCAATAGAGGGGACAGCAGCATGCATGGGGGGTATGACTTTATTCAATTCTCTGTAATCTACACTCATACACCAGGAGCCATCTGGCTTTTTTACTGGCCACACTGGGGAATTGGAAGGACTATGGGTGGGCTTTATAATACCCACCTTTTCCAGCTCCTGGAGAGTTTCTCCAATCTCTTTATGCCCTCCAGGCCATTTGTATTCTTTGGTATTAGTCACCCACTGAGGCATAGGCAAAGCTATGGGCAGGTGCCTAGAATGTACCCTCAGAACTGCCTTCACCACATGTACTCTCAGTCTGAGCTCACGTGCAGTGGTCTGCAACCATAGACCATGCAGGATATCAATCCCCAAAATATACTCAGGGATAGGAGATATATACACAGTATACTCTTTTGGGGGTAGACACCCTATTCCCAAAGGGATTTGGGCTTATTTCACGCTAATAGCCTTACCCCCATATCTATCTATGATAGTGGGGGTCCCGGGAAACCGCTCAGGGTTACCATGAATCAGTGAACATTTAGCCCCTGTGTCCACCAGAGCCAGGACACGTAAGTTCACTGGGGACCAATGGATAGCTATTTCAACACGTGGCCTCTGGTCCCCCCTGCTCCCTCAGAGCAGATACCTTGACCTTCCTCTCAGTCAAACCGTGTTCCCCAATCACCTTCCTGTGTGGGCTCAAGTGAGGTTGGCTCGTTCTCCAGCAGGAAGTCCTGCAAACACACAAGCCGGACTCATGGCTCCGTCTCTGACCTCTGCCTCTTTGGTCTTAATGGCTGGAACTGCTGCTCTGGTTTCAGCTGTTGCCATAGCTCCAGTAAGATCCTATTTGGCTTCCCATCTAATTTCCTTCCATCTACTCCTGCCAGTATCAAATCAACCCACATCTGGGTCCTCGTAACCTTCATAGGGCCCTGTAAATTCTTCTTGTGAGTAACAGGTCTTATTTCTTTCCAGATTCTCGTTGCTTCTGCCTCTCCTAGCTCTGCTACTGTACGTGTCACCTCGCTTATGGGCTGCCCTAAGTGAGGGGAAAGAATGGCCACTAGAGACCCAAAGAGGGATGTGGGAGCCATTAGAAGCACAGTATTTCTCATCCCAGTAGGGAAAATCTCTTCAACTGGATCATTATTCTCTGGACTATAGATGGCATTTCTTATGCCTAGCTCTTATAACACCTCTTGGAGCTCAGAATATGTCTGCCATCTAACAGGAGAGGATGGTAGATCACCCGGATTGGGCCACAGAGCTCAAAGTGCAGCCATAAGCCAATGGAGGAGGGAGTGACTCTCTGGGGTCTGATGTGCATTTTGTGATTGCTGCCTCAAGGCAGGCTGCACTGTCAGGGAAGACAGCTTTCCCATCTCTGATCCCGACAGAACAACTCCATCTACCCCCAAGTCCCACAGACGCAGGAGCCAAGCTGATATTGACTCCAAGGGTTTCTGCCTAAACCAGGAGGCTAAATCCACCAGCTCAGCCTGAGTACAGGGGTGGACCATAGAGTGCTCCACGACCTGGGGAGGGGCTGCTCCTCTCCTTGGGGAACTTTCAGCTGCTGGGTTTTTATTTTCTTTACAATCACTGGGTATGCTTACAATACAGGAGGGGTCAGTGCCTCCAGCACCACCCCTTCATCCTTCCCCAGCTCCTCCATTTCTGGGGCTGATGGCACCTTTTTCTCTCCTCCCCCGAGTGCCTCCTCTGCTACAACCTCCACCTTTTCTACTGTGCCTCGCAGCAATGCTACCTCAGTCTTCAGAAGGTCTCTTACTTTCACCTCAATGCTTTGCATCTGACGTTCTCGTGCCACCTCCGCCTGTACTTCCCTCAGGAGTTCGTCTTTTTCCTTGATGGCCGCTTTCTCCTTCAGAGCACCTGGCAGCGCTGCCGTCTCATTCTGTAAGGAATCGTTTACCTCTTCAACGGCACCTTGCTGCTGGCATTTCTGTGCTGCCTCCTCCCTCATCAATGCCATTTCCTGCTTCAGGGCATCCGCAGAAGTTTGCATCTTGTGTTCTTGTGCCATCATTTCTTGGATATTTTTCAGGAGCATGTCCTTCTTTTCTGTAGACTTTTTTAATACTGTGAGAAGCAGCCAACCCACAGTCCCCACTGCCTCAGGGGCACTGTGTCTCTCAAGACACCTACTTACTATACCCCTACTGCCTCAGGTATCACCTCCACTTGCCTCCAGTCCTGGGGTGGGGCCCAGTCCTCTAGGAGGAAAGCCACTTCAGAGCACATACCCATTGGGGGACAATTCACTGTCTCCCCGTTCACACGGGCAGCCTGCTGAAGCACCCCTCCAATAAGGGCAGCCTGTCTTTTTCCTTGGTCAACAATGAACCCTGCAGACTTAGCCAATTGTCTTGCCAATGGGTTTCAGCCCCGGGCAAGTTTGCTATGGATTCAATGTGACCAAAGAAATTGACAGCAAAACGTCACTAGCATCTCTGCCTCCACCCAGAGCACTGGGCCGAGCAATAATAGCTTATTGCCTAAAGGTGTGGAAGCAGTAGCCTAGCAACAGGCCAGTTACATCATCAGGTGGTTTAAGTTCAGTGAGGATCCTGGCCATAGGAACCCCAACTTCCCCATAGGATCTGATCTGTAAGCTTTTTAAAAAATCAAACTCTAAAATAATGAAATAATTCTGAGCATGTGGCTATATCGTTATTAAACCTTTATTTTCTGCTTAATTCCTTTTTATTTCTTCAACAATATGAAATGGCACAGTTGGTAGAATAAACTTGAAATCTCAGTAATTTTAAAAATCCAAACTCATTTACACATTAAGTCCATATAACGTAAATGATTGCATGTAGTTATGGTCTAATATCTCTTGCCACCCCACAGGTTTAACTAAACAATCTTGGTTCTTCTGTCTTGCTTCTTAATTGGAAGAGGCATCTGGAAATCATTGACAAATAGGCTGCGTGTGTCACAACAGGTGACTGCATTTTCCTTTCTGGTGTGGGGCAGTGCAAGATAAATTTAGTATCTATTATTTTTGTTGTCTCTCAGGAAGAACAGGACTTGCAAAATAAATTAGAATCACTGCTCTGATTTCATTTCAGCTTTAATTTCCTTCAGGGGTGTTTCTGGAGGAAAGTCTTTTCATTAACTCCTCAGAGGCTCTCTGTGAATCAGGCCTCAGATGTGATCTTGTATTGTTAAAATGGATTTGGGCCACTTAGAGCCACAATCAATTCTGTGGTTCATGCAGTCTGTTCAGGGTAATATTGGCAGCTAATAGAGTTTGGGGCCTTTGTTTTTCCTCTTATATTCACTCATTTCATAGACATGAAATCTGTGCCTCAGGTGCCTAGGATTGCCTTGTAAGCTGTGGGAGAGGAGATTGTATAAGATTTGGCCTCTGTTTTCAGAGACCAAATAGTGGGTGACTTATTCTGAGGTAGCCTAAATGGCCATAAGTAACATATGTATAAGTGCTAAGAGTTTAAGGAGGGTAAAGATACCATAGGAGAAGATTACTCAGGAAGATACAATAGAAGAAAGAAGAGTTAAATTGGTACTTAAGAAAGCAATAGAATTTGAAGCACGTTTGGCAGCATGGCAGACTAAATACTCAGAATGGACACCCCAACAAAGCAGCTAGAGCTGCAACTAACATTTCTTTGTATCAGTGAGCAGGTAGGAAGTAAGGGAAATTTCCCAGGGGCAGAGATTAAAATGCTAGTTGAAACCAGAATGGTAAACAACAAGCACACTTGAGGGAAGCAGCAGTTACCCTGAGGGTGGGTCCAACGCCCTGCTCTCAGGAGCCTGCAGCCGTCTGCTCAGGCTGCCCTAACAAAATGCCACACACAGAGTGGCTTCAGTGACAGAAATTTATTTTCTCACAACTCTTAATTTGGGGGGACAATTCACCCATAACAGAGCCTAAGTCTTGGGTCACAGAGTCGAATCTGAGACTCCAGATTAAACAAAGGACCCTGGAAGGGGCCCAAAGGTCCCAGAAAGTAGTGCCCCTGGTATGCAGATGCAAATAAAAATTTCCTCTGTAGAAAAGCAACCTCAGTTTAGGCCCTCAGAGTGGCTACAGATCAAGCTCAAACAAACATACACTCACTGCCAAAGGTCGATAAAGAAAAAAGGCACCATGAGTGAGGATAAGCAAAAACAACAAGCAACACAGAACACTCCTCCACCCCCAACACCACACACACACAAACTTTAAATACTAGAATTTCCGGGTAAGAATATAAAATAATAAAATATGAAATATCTAAATAAACAAAAGCTGTAATCACAAAAATGGAAAAAGGAGACAATAAAAAATGTGGAGTTGATTGGAAAAAGGTCCGTATAGAACTTTTAAAATAAAAAATATAAATATAGAAAAATTTAAAAACTCAGTGGAGAGATTCAGTGGCAGATTAGAAACAGTTGAAGCAAAGATTGGCTAACTGAAAGAGCAGTCTTAAGAAGTTAACCAGAAAAAAATCACAGAGAGAAAAGATGAAACAAAAAAGGAAAAAAAAAGGAAAATGTTTAGTATATGTCTAATTAGAGTCTCAGAAGGAGAGATCAGACAGAATGAAGAAAAGCAATATTTAAGGAGATTATTGCTGTAAATTTTCCAGAATCAGGAGAGAAAAGGACCCAAAGATATAGTAAGAACAATTTATGCAAGGGAAGATAAATTCCTTAAAAATCTAAACCTAGATACATCATAATGCAATCTGCAGAACATCAGAGACAAAGAAAAGATCTTTTCTCAGGCAGATCACCTACAAAGGAGGAGTAATTAGAAGGACAGTAGACAGTGGAATAATACTTTCAAAGTTTAAGAGAAAAACAGGTGACAAGCTAGTACTGTGCCTCCATCAAAACCATCTCCCAAGAACAAGAATGAAATGAAGATGCTTTCAGAAAAACCAAAACTGAATTAGCCACCAATAAGCCTGCAATAAAGGAACTTCAAAATGATCTTATTTTCTTTGGGGTTCCCCTAAAGTTATACTCTGATTGAAGAAAAGTAGTTTATTTGAAAGGTGATCCCAGGAAACATGTAGGCAAGTGGTGAGGGAGGAAAGTAAAAGAAGCCAGAAAAGGTACATTATCAAGCAAGCCAGAATCATGGGTGACTGGAGCTTTATTCTACTGAAGAACCCTGAAGCCAGTGTAGAACATGTCTCAGAGATTTTTCTGCCCAAAGGGCAAGAGATAGGAGACCTACTAACTCCTCTCAGACCTTGGCCGAGGGCTGCTCCCAGGAGGCATTGCTCACTATACTTCTTGCCTGTACCTGGCAGCAGCCAGAATGAGCCCTCATGCAGAGATGGAGATACCGAGAGTTGGAAGTAGGGCTGACTGAGCTTGGAAATGCTAAGTGTTCAGGGGATGTGGAAGGGCCACTAGCGAAGCCCACTACCCATGTTCTGCAGGAAAACTGCAAAATGATTGTGGAAGGGGCAAGTCTGGTGTACTTCAAGGAATAATGAGCCAATAAACTAGGAAGCATGTAGGTACATCTAAACAAACACTGTTAGTATAAAGTGATAATGTTAGCACCTAATTTGCAGTCCAGCACAAAACAAAACAGAATAGAGCTAAAATATTGGCTATTTGCATATCTTGAATGAGAGTCAGATTCACTTTTATGGGCAAGAAATTAAAAGATAGGAACCATAGTTTTTTTAAAAGAATAATATTTGACCATCCGGATTGGTGGAAGGAGGACAAAGGTATGGCAGCTGAAGTCACCTAAGGGAAGAGAAGGTTGGCAGGGAGCTCGGCAGAGCAAGAGCTTCCAGAAATGGCAAACTTGGTCACAGTGGAGGAACTGTGGCTGAAGAGGTGAGGAGATGGAAGGAAGGCTGGACAGAAACCTTGAAGACCTAACATTTCATCCTGGAGGCCAGGGGTCCCCAGATTTTTTCATTGCATACCCATCCTTTAATATGTTTCGATCTTATACCCCTATATATATTCATGCTATCTTACTAATATGTACATTATAAAACATATACTCAAAAAGGATTTAATGAGATAGATTAATTAAATAAGCATTTAAAAATAATTTTTAATATTTGCTCTTCCTAAAAACAATATTAATAATGATTTAGGTGTGAGCTTTAAACTGGGCTATGAGTCATTGTTTTGGAAATCCTGACTTACAGAAGACGGGTATATTTTGACAGTGGGTTTTAGTGGATGTCATGGCTGAAAAAAGACACCTCACCAAAGTAAAGCCGACCCAAAGGAAGAAATGTTATAAATCATGATAATTCTTATTTTTTCAGTCCCACATGCCCATTATGCAAGCATTTTTGCTGAAATTTCAGCCAGGAAATTTCCATGTTCCCTGACTTCAATCAGTGGTAATAGCATACTAATCAGAAAGGGCTGATTTACAGGGGTTTTCTTAAATGAATGAGCCCAAACTCTATTGAAATTCTTCATCAGGACAATTACTAAACAAATTAGAAAATTATGTTTCTGAGCTGTAAGCAGGCCCTGCCAGGAGGCCACTGCACCCATGTGGGTGGGAGGATCAAGGACCTTCAGTCAAGAGGTGGTATAGAAAGGAGGGGCTTGGGGACAAATTTGGCAGGATTTGGTAATGGCATGTGGAGGAGAGGGAACAAAGAAGGCTAGAACTTCAAGTCCCTGGGTTAGTCTGGTTATTTCAGATTGCAAGATGCCAAAAAAATAATCAAAATGCCTCCACGAGTGGGAGTGAATTACAAGGATACATGGAAACCTAAGAAACCTCCAGGGACGAGGAACTGTCTCCACAACTGCACTGCTGACCTCATGATAACGTCACTCACAGCCTTTCAAGATACCATGTGGCTCTCAGAAGCCAGTATCAAGTCAGGGTTCGAGAACAATCTTCGTTAATGGCCGAGAGCCTCAGTTCCTCAGAACCTGTTCTTTTCTTGTGTTTTTCACCTCCTACCCCAGTGTAGAGTGACTCCCCTGCTTTCCCTGTCCGCCTTGCAGCTCTGCTCACTCAGGGCTTCTCTGGCTCGTGACTCGTTTGCTGCGATTTCCCTGTCTCCTCATTCAGCACCAAGTCACTCATTCAGCATCTCCTCTCTGCCTCACTGTAACAGTCTCAGAGGGAGAAAGCCCGACTGGTCCAGCCACCACAGTGTTGGCCAAAGGACTGAGGTGAGGCGGATCCACAGGTCACTGGCCAGCTTCAGAGGCTGCCTTTGGAGCAGGTGTTTGTGTCTGGGTGGTGGCTCATGTCTTAATGGCACAAATCAGAGCAGCCTGTGCCACCTAGGTGCCTGAGGAGCAGCCAAGGGGACTCCTCAGAATGGGCAATGGGTCTATAAACAACCTGAGGCTTAGCATACGCGAGGAGGGGAGTGAGTCAGCAACACACAGTCTGTCTGGGAGGCCGGAAGAGGGGGCATTCCAGATGGGGCTCTTCACGCAGCAGAGGCCAGTGACATGCCTGTGTATATTTCACTTACCTCCTGAAGCTTTGCTTCAGGTACTAACATAGGAAATGACAATTTAAAAGTCATTATTATTACTACTAGTAGCAGAAGTGTGAGATGCCATGTGGTTATGATCACAGACTTTGGAACTGGCCTGCCTGGAGTATTATCCCCAACACTGTCACCTACTGGTGTGTGACCTTGAGCAAATTTCTCAACTGGTCCTGTGCCTCAGTTTCCTTATCTGTAAAATGACGACAGTAAGACCCATCTCATTGGGTTGTTAGGAAAATGGAGTCAGTTAATGTATTTAAATCACTTAGAGCAGGGCAGGCATACCATTAACATTTGTATAGCATTAAAATAACATTAGTATTTCAATCATGAGTTGAACTCCAGCTGTGATGTACCCCTGTACATGAATTATATCGGCCATTTTGGTCCGATTTAAGTTTGGTTTCTGATTAAATGTTGTCTTGCACTGTTTTCAAACTATTTCCTGTTGCTCCTCATGGCTCTCTAATAGGGTGTTATACTTTAATATATATAAAACAAATATTTTCTTATTCAGAATTTTTAAATGCTGCTTTGTTTTTATTTCACAGACAATTTTAGGACTTCTTTGATAAATCACAGAATCAAATTCTGGGAAAGGCAATAATTCTTATCATAATAAATATTCTTTTTAATCCATTTGCTCTTGTTTGTTTCAGGGTATTTATTAAATTGTCATAGTTTAATTGATTTCCCTCTGGAGAAGGTCATGTTCCCTGAAACATTAGATGTCATTATTTAGAGATGAAATTTTACATGTTTATTAAGAATGACCCACAAAAGTGACCACAGAAACCAGGGAGCATGCATTGATGTTCTTTGCCTCAGTAACCTCTGGCATGCTCATGTACCCAAATTTGAATGCTGGTTCAAATTAATCTTTTACACAACGATCAATAGTCAGTAGGATTTGCTCTAAGTATCAAAATTGCCATGTTCCACTGTATTTACAGATGTAAATGTAAGCAAATCTTCATGATACCATTATGTTTGAGACTGCACACCCTGACTGCAGGACATAAATCTAAGTGGCGACAAGGCAATACACACATTAGCCCGGCCCCATCAGTCCTGGGACACAGGGTTGGCCCATGCCACCACTGAGCTAGAGCAGCAACCCATAGACCACCCTTCCTCCCCACAGCCTCGGAGAGAGCAGGATGGCACCTGCCTCTCTAGGCCCCCTCTGTCATGGCTGACACTACCAGCACAATGGCTAGCCCTCCCAGCTCATTCTCTTTTCCAGCATCATCGCTGTCACATCTTCTGCTCAATCCCGTCCCCACTGCATCTGTACAGGTCAGAGGCCACTACTGATGGGAGACAGAAGCAAGGAATTTCAAATCAGATGGGGACAGGGCACACATTTCCAAATTAAACTGAATATTGTAGGGGCTATGGAGGTGACCCATTAAGTAGAGACATTTCATTCCTTTCCATCTTTATACCAACACTGAAGTCCTTTTAAATTGGTAAGTAGTAGTCACCATCTCAGAGAGCTCAGTCGACTTGGGCCCCATGATCACCAACACCCAAAAGAGGGTCAGAGGGAATCACAGGGCTGTCATGTCTTCCAGCAAACTCACATGTCCATGTTCACACAATGTGCAGGAAAATAAGCATGTGACCCTCCACCTCATCAGTGGTGCTTTTCAAAACCGAAACTGTACTCTCAATATAATTCTAGGTGCTGAGGAAATACCAGGATGCATAAGAAATTCTTCCTGCCCTGAAGAAAAGTGCAGTCTTATTAGAAAGCCACGAGGGGCAAGAGGAAACAATTTGAAAACGGTGCAAGATAACATTTAAAAAGAGACCAAATTTAAATCAGAGAGACCAAAATGGCAGATACAATGCATCCTGGGGCATATGGTCTTGCGAGAAGCAGTTACTCCTCTGGAACTCAGTTTCCTTATTAATTTTTGTTTTGTTTTGTTTTTAGGTAGAAATAATATTAATCTGTTGCTATCTTTTGAATGATTCTGTGTTGCCCAAATGTAACAAAGGATGTGTCAGCACTTTGAAAAATTCTCAGTACTCTTCAAACATAAGGTGTCATTACTGTTGCTGTGATCCCTGGCGTTGCAATTATTAATAAACTACCTGGAGTTCAGAGAAGGGGAGCATCCTGGTACTCAGGGAAGCCTGCCCAGAGAAGGAATTATCTGAAAACCCGAGCCGGCTTTGAAGGATGTGCAGAATTCAGAAGGGGCATGAATGGCCCAGGTGTTGGGGGTGGCCGGGAAAACAGTGTGAACAGAGGCGAGCAGGAGAGTGAGAAGGATGTGAGGCATCAATCAGGTGCCCACTTCGTTGAGCAGAAGGACTGCCAAGAGGAAGAACAGAACACGTATTTGGATGGATAAGGAGACTGACCCAGGGCAGATCTTACCATCGAGGAGGAGCATGAGTCCTGCATCTAGAACGGGAAAAGTTGGCCTTTCCTTTGTTCAAGACTAGGGGTTTTCTTAGAAAAATGGAAGTGTACTTATGAGTTCAGATGTCCACAGAATTAAAATGTTTCATCCCACTGCCTTTCCCCGGCACTGTCCCTTTCTTCCAAGTGAGTGCATTCTCTTTTCCCGTGGCTCTGGTTGCCTCCAGCCTGGGGCTTAGAGAGAATAAGTACCGTGGCACCACTGGCTGAACTGGATCCGTATTACCTATGTTGTCTTCCAGCACCGTGGCTACTGTTGCTCCCCAATTGCCAACGACCTCACTCTGTGCCAGTCAGTGGTCATTTCTTTCTCTCCATCCTTCTTGACTTCTGCTGACTCTGTGCCTGGTCCTCACTCAGTCCGCGTTTTCCCAGAAGACTGTACTGTCTGCTCGGTGCTGGGAACAATTCCATCCCCGATTCCCAGGCAAATGGCTTCAGAATTCTGCCTGAAAGTTAAACCACTGACCCATTCATACTTGTAAACTGGTGTTTACTTCTATAATAGAAATACATCTAAGGTGGCTAAAGAGGGCTAAGATTCGCACTTCGTTGTTAATGGTTTTAATTAATTTTCCTCTTACCATCTGCCTCTGAACTGCATGTGTAGTCATGAAGGGATGCTTGTTTTGACAAGTTTAGATGGAAAGAAAGGTCATCTAGAAGATGAGAGAAACATGCAGGAGGGCTTGGTCAGATGAAGAGCAGACCGAGGACACCTGAGATGAACCTAATTTTCACACTTTTGCCAAATCTCAATCTCACCCATGCATACATACCTAAGTTCCCCTCCAGCACCCCCACTCCCACCCAGACTTTTCTCCCCCTGATTGACAGCCTCAGAAAGGAGACATGTTTCAATCCGTAATTCCTTAGGGCAGCTTCAAATCAAAATAAATATGCATTACTTTCTTCCCTCCAAACAAGTCCTGTAGGGTTCTCAGGAGGGCATCCTTGGCCTCTTTTCAGGATTGATCTCAGAGTTGCAGTCACAAATGTTCAAACTGTAAACTGAGTTACATCTGCCTCCCCCACTCACCCAGCCCTGAGCAACAGGGAGTGAATGTTACTCAGCTCTGTCCTGATTAAAACTTGGGCTCATTTGAACATATAACTTCCAGGACCCACCTGTCCTGGAATGTTCTTCTGAGAGAATAAGACTCAGTCACATGACAGCCAAGAGAACACTTTCCTCCTTCTTCTCAAGGTCCATTGTTGACCCTAAAATAGCAACTTCTGCCCACACTTTGTCCTCTTGGGAAGCAAGAAAGCTGCTTCCAGCTCTGCCCTTTGGGGAGGAGTGACTGATACAACCAGACACCACATAGGGTAAAGTTCTCGGAGCTTGCTTACCCTCAGGCTGTGACCTGCCTGTGCATTCTCCTCTCTGATTTTGTTCCCATGACACAAGCAGATCTGGACAGGGCTCAGGGTCGACTTTCAGAGGCTGATGTCTCCTTGGACCTCCTTTCTGAGTCTGATAGGGAGTCAAGGCAGAAACTCCCTTTCCTGTAGAGGCAGTTCCAATGTGCTCTGTGGAGCAGCTCTCCACCTTCGTGGGTGGGACTAAGGCCAGAGGGGCAGCTCTGCTCTCTAGTCCAGCATTGCCGTTAACAGAGGTAGTTTCATTCCCACTGGACTTGTGTGCCTATTTCTCAACTGATTCATAACTAGAAAGGAGGAAGCATGTGATTAGCCGGGTCCCTAAGATCTCAGACATAAGTTGAGGAGAATGGCTTAGCAAAGACTTCTACTCCCTTGCCTCTCCATGCCCTCTGAAGAACAAGAATATATTCTGATATGTTTTCTTAGAGATCTTGTCTTCACTTTCCCTTACCCCTGTTTGACACCTGGGAATTGTCAAATATGTTCTTTGAGCTGGAAAACACCTAAAGTTGGAGATGAGGACCTAGTCGCCCACAAGTTATATCCTGTCCCCTGCCCTTCAGTGTTCCTTGGGTTGTGATTTGGGGCACACTGTGGACTATCAGGGAATTTGGAATGCTCTAGGGGCCCTCAATCCAAGATACACTTCAGTCTTTGTAGTCTCTCTACTAGTTATCAATATTAAGAGAAAGAGTGGGCCACTTTTTAAAATCCATACTATTCTTTAGGAAAAAGCTCTGTGGGAATACTGTAATTTATTATGTATTAAAGGAGCTTTTCATAAGACTAAATATTTTTATCTTTCAAGCAAACATTTGATGGGTTACTTTTAAAGAAAAATGTTTTTGTTTCTCATATTACAAGTGCATTTAGAACAATAACTCTAGAATTCCATTACATTGTCAGTTACTGGGTGCAAACCATTACTGCAATGTTTCATAAAAAGTAATGAAATGAAAAAATAATCATTGTTTTTATGACTGGAATATTGGCTGGCTGGCTGTCATGGCCACATTCCAATTAGAATAATTATATTCCATCTGCCTATTTTTCACCTATGATTCAGCTGGATTGATCTGTAATAGGAAAAGTCATGTCTTGGACTTTTGAGGACTCAAGCTTAGTAAAATCTCACCTCATTCCACTCTGGAAGTGGACTTTAAAAATTAGTGATAAAACAGGTTTAGTAGCCTCATTTTGCTGCTGACCAATTTCTTAGCCATAAAGACTGAGGAATGAAATTCATTAGCATGACTGAGGTAACATGATATTTAAATAGAAATCACACATTTTCCTAAAGTATGTTGCTATAAGATGTTGCTGTTAAAAAACATTTCCAAACAAAAGTGTTCTTATATCTAATACTTGGAGTAAGTGCTTAATATCTGCACTATGCTGAACACATATGAATGGGTGACAATTCTCTTTGAAAATAGCTGAGAAAGGGTGTTGCTCAATCATGAAAAATAATACACACTATCAGAAGTCTGAGATTTCCCATGTCTGAGGGTCCATCTCCCCTAATCCCACTAATAACCCAGGGTTAAAAATTGGCATCTTCTGTTGCCTCCTTTCTTTTTTTGTTCTCCCACATCTTGGTAGAAATCTTCACTGCATGACCTTCCCAACTGCGGTCTCCTTTTCATTCCTGGGTCACAGTCCTTCACTGGGACTTCGGTAGGAGTTTCTCATGCAGTGCAGCACTGTTCTCAGACCCAGGCAAGAGAGGCCCCTGCCTGGCCCTCCTCTGGCTGTGTCAGGACACCGCAAAGCTGGAGAACATCCCACCTGGAGTCCCAGCTCCCACCTCCAGACCACTGTTGGAACACTCCTGTTCAGATCCTGCAATCCTTTGTCACCCATCCTCCCTGCAGTGAATGTTGCAACCAGCATGTGCACCCTTGGCCTAAAGAGTGGCCTGAGGAGCTATTTGAAGGGGGTGTGCATGTGCGCTTTGGACATGGGAGAGGGCTTCAAGAGCTAGCTGGTACCAGAGAAAGCAGAGGCGATGGGCTCTGGAACAGGGGCTGGGAGCCAGATTCAGCTTTCTCTGAATGCCACATTTGGAATGCAATTTCTCAGAATTTAAAATTCAAACCTGGCTCTCCAGGTTGTTATGAAGTTATATTTTCCAAGGTAGGAGGATAAAACATATCTTATTTAAGAATTGGTCACTTTATTTACAACTTTAATTTTCAGGCATTTGGTGTATAGCCCTCTGTATTTTGCCCGGAGCACACAGCTAGGGTTAGTAAGAGGCCTGCCTAACTGGTTTCCCTACACCCAGAATTTTTCAAGACGAACATTAGATCATCTGACTCATTAGCAAAATGGGGAGGAATCAGTGGTGTCCTTAGGTTTTATGTCTAAAAATCTTTAGAAATATGCTTTGAGGTTTCACCCTTAATTATTCATTTTGTATCATTTCCAAAGCGGTAAAAAAGCAGGTAGTTTAAGCAACCTACTGCATTGATGAGTCCATCAACATCTCAAGCCAACCAAATTACTAAAAAGTCGAGAGTCACATTTCTATGAATGGGAGAGCCCCCTACTAGCAGAGAACAAGCAGACCCACCCACCACCTGCCTGTGCATAAACCTCCATATGGTGCATTACCTCTTTTGACCCTGTAACTGCTCCTAGGGGACAATATTATCTTCATTTATAGATGAGAAAATAGGCTTGAAGAAGGTAAGTTAGTAAGTTGCCTAAAATTACACAGCTAATAAATAGCAGAGTCTCCTAAGGCCTGCTTCCAAATGCTTGCTTCTAAGGGGTACCGGATCCAGACTTACTCTAAGACATACAGAGGCACTGTTTATATTTGGCCAAACTACCCTAAGAAAGTACATTTGGTTTCCAGTTCTGGTTTGGCAAGGACAAATGTTTCCTGGGGAAGTTGTCCAACAGAGGAAGGCCTCAGTTTCCATCTTTAAGATAAAGGACTTAAAGCAGATAAACGCTAAGGCTTCTTCCAGCTCTGTGGTTCTTTTACAGTCTATACCTCAGATTGCTTTTCACATTTGGAAAAGCGGCCCTGATACCCAGACAACATGGTTGTGTTATATTAATGAGTCGGTATCAAATGGCCTCAGGTGTCCTTCAGCCCCGCCCCCAACCCCCACAGGTTAATCACATCAAGTGGCACCAGTTTAATCAGAAGTTAAAAATGAACACTGGTACAAAATGGCAAATCAACAGTACTTTTTTTGTTGCTATTTCCAAACATTTTTAGGGACAAGACCACAGGGCATAATTTTCCACAGTATGCCAGTTCCAAGGGATATTAATAGGATCTCCTTGAAAAGGAAGTTTTTTGGTCATTTGGTTAAACAATATCAAACAGGCTTTGTGGCGATTCTTTAATACTTATATGGATTATTAATTATTAATCACCAGGAGGAAGAGTTCTCATTTCCAGGAACTAGTGCTCAGATACAGTTTTGCGAAATGTCATTAGAAAGCCTTTGGGATCTACTGACTGTTGCCAGCATCTGAGAATTTATTCCCAAAGCGAAGTGAAGCTTTTGATGACAGCTACATGTACTAAATGTGATATAAGATGATGAGGCTACTTATTTGTTTTGTAATAAACCCATGGGCAAGAATTTACCTGTCTACATGTCAGTTCTTCAATATTCCCCTAAGAGATGATATACTTAAAGCAATGCCCAATCAAATCTGCCACCGTCATGGTGGAATGATACTGTTTGTTTTAAAAGTTCCAGAAGTGGTCTTCAGAAATTGAATTCTGGACTGGATGTGACCCACAGAAAGAAATGTTCCTTTTATTTAATGGTTCTGTGCCTCATTTTTTAAATACAAAAATAGCTTCATTCATCGACGTTTTTCATCCAACTTAACTCCTAAGGACTTTTAACTATTTTTGAAAGTCAAATCTATCACTGTGGCAGATTGTATTTTCCAAAGAAGCCTATAATTCTATCCCACATGTTCTTTTTATAAGGAGACCTTGAGCCAGTTCCTAAAAACACCAGGCCCTTCTGCCTTGCTCTCTTGGGACACTAATTCTCTGAATCGGGGCACCACGCTGCTGTCCAGAAGTCCAAACAAGCCTGTGCAGACAGACCACGTTGAGAGACCATGTGCCTAGCTAACAGCCCCCTTCCACTGCCAGACATATGAGGAATGAGGCCCCCGTAAGGTTCTAACCTTCAGCCATTGGCTCACCCCAGTCTTCTTCCCAGCTGAGGACTCAGAATCACACAGCAGGACAAGCTGTCCCCTCTCTGCCCTTCAGAGTCCCTAACCCACCGAATCCATGATCATGAAATAATCATACGTCCCTAAGTTTCAGGGTGGTTTGTTAGGTGTAACAGTAAATAAATACCCATCAAAGGATAAAATTTGTTCCTGCTGAGGAAATTCAAAGGAATGTGCCAATAAAGTTGTATTTTATCAATCCTTAGAATTTAAATTTGTGATCCTAGCACCTTGGACCTCTTTGTGTTAAAGTTTTTGGATTTGGTACCCAAATTACCAGCATTTTAACATTTGAATTGCCCAAATCATATGTATTTGTTTAATAGAAAACTTCCTGGGATTTTAAAATCCTACAACTCTCAGCTTGTCCAACCTCATGCCTAGAAGCAGGGCCCGCAAGATCAAATGCCTTCAGGGGCCTGACAGGTAAAAGAAATGAGTCAAGTAGAGACTTGGAGGCCTGGGGGAAAGTAGAATGTTCCAACAAAGTTATTGGTGTGTGACTTCTCCTAGAGAAAAGTGACCTGGTTCCTGTTTCCCTTCTGAAACTTTAAAGGAAGCCCTATAGGCCTATTGCAATCCCTGCCTCATGCCAGATCTCTTTTACAAGCTCCAAAGGATGTGAATTCAAAGGTTATTCTCAAATTAAACTCACTGAGCCTGATAAATATGCTGGTGCCCAGGGCAGTCTTGATTAGACTCCTCAGCAGAAAATTAATCTGAGATCTAGAAATGGACCATTTGCTCCATGGGACATGGGATCAATCCCATTAAGTTTCCAGGATTACATCCTTTTATCAGTTCACAACTGTGGCTTGGATTCCTAAGAATTCTGGGTTCTGTGACTGACAGCTCCTCTCCCCCACCTATACTTCTGGTATGTACATTCATAGCAATCTGTGAACAAACAAGAAATTTCTTAGTTGTTTATTGTTTTTTAAGATACATTTTCAATTCATTTATCATTATTTTAACGGTTCTCTTCCATTCTAGAGAGGAAGCTTCCCTGGAGAAGCTTTGCCTGTGTTGTTTGCTGTTATATCTCTTGCATTCAGCAAGGTGCCTGGCACACACCGAGTACGCAATACTTAGTCAGTGAATGAACAGTATCCCATTCACTTAGTCAATGCATATACCTTAAATACCTGCAGTGTATCAGGTATTGATGTTATGAACTATATAAGCCCATTCTGCCCTCATGGCACTTATAATCTAGTGATGGGAGGGGACTGGAGAGATAGCCAAGTAAATAAATAAACTCAATAATTTCAGGCAGTGCTAATAGCTATGAAGAAAGCTAAATGGTGTCCTGTGATTGTGAGGAAAGTCAGGGGAAATCTTTTGAAAGACTATTACTAGATGAGCTAATGAATGACAAAGAACAAGATGTTTACGGAAAAGGAAGAACAGCAGCTACGGGATAAATGTTTCAGAAGCAGAAATAACCAGTGCAAAGGTCCTGAGGCAGAACTCATTGAACTTATTTAAGGCATATGGTATGTTGAGTATGCATATAGCTACAGTGCAGTGGAGGGGGGTCACATACTGGGAGATAAAGTTGAAATGTTTGGCAATGGCAGAGCAGGGAGGGCCTCGTAGGCCATGACATAGTGAATCCCAGGGGTGCAGAGCAGCAAGCTCTAACAAGAGTCAAAGGAGCTGGCAGGCCCAGGCCTGTCCCTCTTGGACCTAAAGACATATATGAATACAAACACAGCAGAAACAGAAACTTCACTAGTTGCAGCTGCAGTCTCCCAGGTGCTAACTCTCACACCAGGCAGCTGAACTTCAGGACAGGTGCCCTCACTGCTGCCTTTCTGTGGCACCAGCTGCGCAGGACAGCTCGCCAGGGAGGGGCCGGCAACTCAGTAGCTCCAGAAATTTGGGAGTTTTGAATTCCCGAGGGGCAGATATCAACCTGGTTCAACATAATTATCATTATAACAATAAAAAACATTCCGAGCTGCTTTATTGTAGGTTGGATGACCCAGGCTGCAGGATCAGGAACTAGGCCTTAACAACAAACTCCTTGGGGTTAGCCAGGATGTGAGAGTCCCAGGGCCCCCTCCACCAGCAAGCAGGGCCGGCCACTCTGCCTCATGAACTTCCCTCTGGGCTCCCCGCCCATGACTCCACCCTCTGCCCGCCTCTATTACAGCTCCTGCTGTCTCCTGATTCCCAGGTCCTCATCTCATCTGTGGCTGGGGGCACTTCTGGCCCCTGTGGTCAAGACCTAGCAGGTATGTTTCTGGGGAAGGGAGGCAGTACAGAGGGGGGAAAGGGTAAGGATATAAAAGCTGGAAAGGTGGGTGTGGGGAACAGTGGTGGGGCAAAGAGGTCAGAGATTAGGCAAGATTAAGGGCCAGATAGTTTGGTAATCTGATGAGTTGAGAGAGTTATCTGGAGTATACAGGAGATAAACTGGAAATTGGGTTCGATCCTGGGAGGGGTGAAAGGGACCTCTATACATTTTATGTTAAAAATTTAGTGTGAAAAATAATCTTTAGCTTGGGTTTTGTAACCAGCTGCTTGGTCCTTTAAGAGAGACAGCAAAATTTGAGCTTTGGGGCAAAGTTCTGTAAATACGTGAAACATTTTATGTGAACTTCTCATTCAGTACTAACCACCCTACTATATAAAGGCCAATGATTTTGCAATGGCAGATGGTCATCAAGAGCCATGCAGGTTAATAAATACTGGGAAAGGGAATCCAGGCCAGTTACCTTGCCAAATGTGAAATTTCAAAAAAAAAATCACAGGGTTTGGGAGCTAAAAGGGAACTTAGGCATCCTTAGATGTCCTCTGATCTAGAGGGGGCCAAACTGTCCAACTTGTCTGGACGCGATTTGCATGTGGAGGCATTCAGGGAGGGCACACTGTCTCCATCGACCTTGCCCTCACCAGTGCCTCAAGCTTATCTCATATTAGCCAGCTTTACAGAATTGTCACTTTGCTGGGCGCTAGGGGATCTGAGGTGGCAACCCCGAGTAAACTAAGAAACCTCACTTTGGCAGGGAGGAAGGGAGAAGGCTCCTACAGTATGTTGATGAAACAATTAGCTGTCTGAACATTTGGAAGTGACCTAGGGCTAAAGTAAGAGGCTTGGGAATTTGTTCAGAGCACCCGGAATGGAAAAAAATTATACAATTTTAAACTGGTGCTATGTTCTTTCTTTCCAAAGCAGTTTAACAGAAACTAACTATCCCTTCTGTCCCAACAATTTTGTGAGATTTTAGAAATTTAACTTTTCTTGCCTTTACAGATTGAGAAACAGAGGTAGACCAAAGTGCCTTAGTTTAGTAACCATACCATATTTAAAAAACTTCCAAAACCTGAGCTCTGTTGTAAAGTCAGTCTGACAAGCAAAATTCATAAATCACGCAAACAAGAAAGTTTGTGTCCTTGTGTAATAACAGTGATCCTGTCAAGTGTTTTGGTTCACCAGGAATCCTAAAATTAACTTGCTAGCCAAGGTGGTAAGAACTTCTCCTTTCCTCTTAATCTCTTTTCATCCCAGGAATTAATTTCTTTTTCTTTTCTCTCTTTTCCAAAACAAGAAAATCTATTCTTTGTTTTCTCTTACAGTTGTTGATTGCACTGATTAGCTAGCTGATTACATTTTAGCATAAGTTCATTTCCATGTTTATACTAATCTGGCCAGGTATTTGCATTTGAAGACTATTACAAATGAAAGGCATTGCTTGCTGTTTAAAGGACTTTAAGACAAGACCCAGGTGATCAGTTTATTTTGGGTGGGGAGTGGGAATCCGGTAGCCTTTACCATTATAGCTGGATCTGAAAGTGTACTTGATTTCATCTTTTCGAACCTGAAAGTCATCCTCCCTTTTTCCTCTCTTTCCGTTGAGGAAGAGGGTTTGGAGCTGGTGAGTGGGAGAAGCTTCTGGAAGGGGTAGGTTGCTCTGGTTATAAAGTCACAGTTCCCCTCACTGCTGAGAGCAGGACTGACCTCAGCTTCATTCAGGACTGACCTTCCCTTCATTTTGTTCTTTTTTTATTTTGTTCTCATTATTACTTTCTAATTTAATCTTTACTGGGCTTTTCCCAGGGTAACTCAACGCCTTTCTTGAAGTCCCAGGAAACACCCCTAAGCTTCCAGTGGTCTTGCCCTCTGGTGACAAGATTTCTGTGAGGAGGGAGATTGTGTGAATTTGGGACTGGGATTTTCCTGGCTATCCAAAGCAAAGCTGTTTTCAGGGGCTCACATACAGAAAGGCAAATGAACTTAACAATGGCATTTTGGGTCTTTAATGTGCATTTCTTACAAACACACTTTCATTAAACTCGTATTTACTGAAACATTGTAAGAGTAGTACTGAGAACTTCTGTTTCCCCTATACCCAGATTCACCAGTTTTTCAACATTTGCCACGTTAGCTGCATCATTCGCGGTCACTCTCCCTGTTCCCCTTCTCTCCTGGCCCCACATTCCTCCCCACTGTTTCCCTACTACTTTCTGGTCCAGCTGGGAGTAGGTGGTGAATGCCATGCCCCTGCAGTGTGTATTTCCTAAGAAGGGCATTCTCTTACATAACTGCAATATAATTATGGTCCAGATATCTAATGTTGATACAATAATATAATCTACAGTCCGTGTTCCACTTCTGTTAATTATCCAGATAATAACATTTTTCCCTTACCACATAAAGTTACATCATGTCTCTTTAGTCTCCTTTAATCTGGAATAGTTCTTTACTCTTCTTTGTCTTTCATGACATTGGTATTTTTGAAGAATGTGGACCAGTTATTTTCTATGTTCTTCAGTTGGTTTGGTGTTTCCTCATAATTGGATTCAGATTATGCATCCCTGGATGAGTTATTACACAGATGATTTTGTGTTCTCCCCAGGTACAGTATACCTGTCTCCATCTGTTGGGTGATGTTCATTTTAACCATCCAGTCCTTGCTCCATTTATTCACTGTAAATTTATTACTTGTACTCTTGCAACCAATGAGCAATCTTTGGGAAGACAGACCACGCAAAATAGCCTGCTCCTCATCAGACTTTTTCCCCTAGATTAGCAGCCATTCTGTTCAAGCCAACCTTTTCCACATTTGTTCTAAAAAGGTAGTTTTGCAATTATACCACCACTGCCTCCACACTTACCCAATGACATCTTTTGTAAAGAAGAGTCTTCACTTCTATGCCATTTTTTAAATTTGTGTACAGTTTTCATGATGCAGTTCATATACCATGTAATTCACCCTTTCAAAGTATGCAATTTGGCAAGCTTTTAAAAAATTATGGTAGAATACACATGGTATAATATTTACCATCTTCGCCATCTTTGAGAGTACAGTTCAGTAGTATTACATACACTGATGTTGTACAGACGTCACCGTCATCCTTTTCCCTAACTCTTCTATCCTGTATGTATATTGTCACATTTTGCTTATCCAACCATCAATGGATACTTGGGTTCCTTCCAAGTTTTAGCTATTGTGAATAATGCTGCTATGAACATGAGTGTACAGATTTCTCTTCCAGATCCTGCTTTCAGTTCTTCTGAGTGTATACCCCAGAGTGGAATTGCTGGATCATATAATAATTCTATTTTTAATTTTTTTGAGGAACTGCCATACTGTTTTGCATAGTGACTTACGCCATTTTACTTTCCTACCAACAGTGCACAAGGGTTCCAGTTTCTCACATCCTCATCAACACTTGTAGTTTTCTCCTTTTTTGATAGTAGGCATCCTAATGGGTATGAGATGGTATCTCATGATGGTTTTTATTTGCATTTCCCTAATTAGTGATGTTGAGCATCTTTTCATGTGCTTATTGGCCATTTGTATATCTTCTTTGGAGAAAAATCTATTCAGGTCCTTTGCCCATTTTTGAGTTGGGTTGTTTGTTTTTCTTGTTAAGTTTTAGAAGTTCTCTATATATTTTGGATATTAATCCCTTATCAGGTATATGATTTGCAGATATTGCCTCCCATTTGCTGGGTCACCTTTTTTGCTCTGTGAATAGTCTTTTGGTATACAACATTTTAAAGTTTTCTCAAAGTCCAGTTTGTCTGTATTTTATCTGTGCCTTTAATGTTGTATCCAAGAAATCACCATCAAATCCAGTGTCATAAAGCTTTGGTCCTATGTTTTTTTCTAAGAGTTGTTATCGTGTTACGTCTTACATTTAGGTCCTTGATCCATTTTGTGTTAGTGTTTGTATGTAGTGCTCGATAAGGAAGATAGGTACTTCCCCACTGCAGGAAGCAAGGGAAGCAAAATCTTGTAAGTTCTGAATCTGGCTGACAGGTAAATGGGTGTCCGTTGTGCCATTCTCTATTTTTGTGTTTTTGTTTGCTTTGGTTTTTGCTACCCCACGCTCCTGGGGTCCCCCATTGAAGCCCTGCCCACTCTGAATCATCACTATCTGGGGACAGGTCTGTCTCCCCACTGGGTGGTGAACCCCATGAGAGAGGGGCCTAGGCTATCTCGGTTGCCACCATGTCCTCAGCATTACCCAGCACAGTATGGGAAATGGACAAACCAGTGAGTGAGCATATGCACCGTGTAGAGAAGTCATCACATCAGTTTAAAAGAAAATACTAAATATTGTATATCAGGTTTCTACTGTGAACCAGGCCTGTGCTAACTGCATTGTTACTATTAAGAGTTGTGATTAGTTGTAACAACACTAAATTTAAAAAATGAATCATAACAAGCCATGAGATTATTTGCTTTTCTCTAAGTCCTCCACTCCACCAGTCATGCTCCCTCTGTGGGTCCTCCTCCTCCGGTACTATTCCTTCCATCTCTCCTCCATTTCCAGCTCTTTGTCTATTACTCTTCACTCTCCTTCAGGAAATAGATGACTTAATACAATGAGCCAACTGGATCTCACAGACATACACAGAACACTCTACCCAGTAACAGCAGGATACACATTCTTCTCAAGAACACATGAGACATTTTGCAGGATAGACCAGGTGTTATACCACAACTTAAGTCACAATAGGTTGAAAAATATGGCTATCATACAAAGTGTCTTCTCTGACTACAATGGCTATAAAGTTAGAAATAAATAATAAAAAAACAAGTGTTTATTCATGTGTTAATGGACTTCTGGGTTTTTCCTAGTGTGAAACTACTGCCCTTAACTCATTGTGAACATTTGTGTACAGGTCTGTGTATATGGGTCAGGGAAAGGATTTTTAACTATGATTCAAAATCCAGATGCAACTAAAGAAGAGGCAAATACATCTGAGTACACAAAAATTTTGAATTTTTCATAAGAGAAATTAATACACAAGTAACAAGTTGGGAGGAAAATTGATACACAAGTGACAAGTAAACAATTGAAAGAAAAATGGCTTACTATGAGTGAAATGAAGTATGTTTTAAATGCCATTTTGATGTCTTGTGATTGCCAATTCATGACTTTTGCCAAGTTTTCTATTAGATTTTTGGTCATCTTTCTCTACTTTAAAAAAATTCTTTATGTATTAGGAATATTAGACCTTACTTTTATATGTGAGACAAATATTTCTTCCCAACTTGTCACTTGTGTATCAATTTTCCTCCCAACTTGTTACTTGTGTATTAATTTCTCTTATGAAAAATTCAAAATTTTTGTGTACTCAGATGTATTTGCCTCTTCTTCAGTTGTATCTAGACTTTGAATCATAGTTAAAAATCCTTTCCCTGACCCATGTTATAGAAAAATTCACCTGTGCTTTCTTCTAATGTTACTATGGTTTCAGTTTTTACATTTGAGTTTAGGTTCCTGATACATTTAAAGTTTATTCTTATATGTGGTATGAAGAAAGGACCTAATTCATCTTTTTCTAAATGTCTATCTAGTGATATGGCAATGATAGAATTCCTTTTTTTTAACCCAGTGATTTTAAAACATCACCTTTATCACATATTGTATTTCCATATGTACTTGGGACTATTCTGGATTTTCCATTCTATTACACTGGTTACTCTGATTCATGTGCCAGCACTGCATTGTTTAAAGATAAGAGGATTTTTGTATATTTTAATTATCTGGTAGGACTAATCCTTTCCTCCTTCCCCACAACAGATCTTCATTTCAATGCTTTCTAACTATTTTTGCATGTTTATTTTTCTACATGAACTTTAGTATCAACCTGTCTAGCTCCAAGGTGGGTGGGGAGGGAAGCCTTTAGTGATTTCATTAGGATCATGTTAAAGTTTTAATTTAGGGAGAACTGATATTTTGATGATGATTAGATATTCTATGAGCAATTCAACTTGTTTTCCTTAAGGTATTCTTTTGTTAAATAAATATGTTTGAGGTAAGTATATTTAAAAACTGAACCAAAGATTAATTCCATGAGACAGGTTAAAAACAAGTCTGTTTTGCTTTCTTTCCAATGAAGGAGCACAGCAATTTAAAAATAATAGTAAGATGCTGCTTGATTATGTTTAATTGTGTTCAGGAATCTTAAGCCTCTTGGTTTGCAGCATTAAAGTTTGCTAGACATCACTTCTTTGAGTGTGCTCTAGGTTAATATGAAGGGTAGTTGCCTCTAGGTGTCAATAATAAGCCTAATAAATCTAAGACTGTTTTTTTTCAGACCCTTAAGAGTCTGAAAGCTGTGGGCTCTCTTTCTGCCAAAGTACGGTCACATTTTTCATATGGGAAAAGAGGAAGAGGAGTCCCTGAAGCCAATTCTTGGATGCTAGTTTTGAACTCCTACACTGTGGATTATGTACAGCAGGCTTACAGACCCAGAGCTGTGTAGGCAGCACCCTAGATCTGGGCACTTTACACACTGACATTAATACATCCTCATTCATGCTTCTCTATTACCTTTGGGAGATTTGGGGTTTAACATAATTTGGCTCTCAGCAAGCTTCAATTTGGCCTGCAAAGCCAGATCAAGAAGATCAGTGTCATCCCTGGGAAAGCAATAGAAAAGAGAATAAGTATCTACCTTCTTCCTCCACTGGTGGTCAGTCAAATCCCATACTAAAAATTTTAATTTATATTCTAAAAGATTTATTCATTGAGAATAAAGTACATGATGGCTCCCCCCATACATATTCTGAGCCTTAAGGAAGAGGAAGCTGTGTTTGGGGAAGCCCAATGTCTAGTGTTTACTGTCCTTCAGGTTTGGAAATCTCACTCTGCAGCTGACAGTTGTAGATGACAAAGGCAAGAAGGCAGTGACAGACCAGCTGATGTCACATTCAGATTCTTGCAAATACTAAATCCAAATGCCACAGTAGGGGGCAAGAGTAAAGCACCTCTAGAATTCTGGGTCATGGTGATCCTTTGAAGACTAACCTGGGGATATTTCCACTTGATGTCACATTCTAAGTACTTGCACAGGGTGCCTGCTGGGAAGGTGAGGCAGATATGCATAGACAGATCATAAAAGACCTTGTTTACCACTGTACAGTCTGGATTACATTCTGAAATAGAGGGGACCACTCAAGTGGAATGACATGATTGGATCTGCTTTTTGGTTAAATCACTCTGATTGTTGGAAAGTGGAGCTGGCGTAGAAGACATCTGAGGCAAAAAGAGGAGGCTGTGTCAGAGCAACACTGAGAGCCTTAAAAGGCAGTGGCAGGCAGAGGTATGACTGAATGGATTTGAGGGTAGCATTAGGAGGACCCGTCCAGGATGACTAGAGACACTCACAAATATGTGAGAGCGTCAGGCCTTGGAGAGCACACCCTGTGACTCCCTCCGTCCCTAGCCAAATGATCTCCTCAGAGATGTTGTTCCATCTCATGGCTGACTGCAAAAGAAAGAAAATGTTCTGCTTCAGTCCAAGGGATGCCACTGAAGACACAGACAAGAGGAGAGGAAATAGGAAGTAGACGTGAGAGAGGTGTTAGCTAACACTAAGGTGGCAATCATATTGCAATATATAAATGTATTAAAGCAATACACTGTACCCCTTAAATGTATACAGTGTTATATGTAAATTATATCTCAGTAAAAATGAACTTAAAAGTAAAAATAAAATTCAGTATTATGAATGAAGCAGCTCTGAATATAATGTACAAATGAGAGGGATATATTCATTCATTTATTTTAGGGATTAAAACCAAAACAAAATGCATACTGATGGTTAGGAGGCCAATATTGTCACCATGTTCAGTGATTTCTGAGCCATTGGTTTAAGCCAGGTTCTCAGTGGTCCAAGGCTGGGGCAGGCTTCTGCTAACACAGTATGTTTGTGTAGTGTGCTTGTACTTTCAAAATATTTCTATTTTCATTCTCCTTTTTATTCATCCAAGAATAACTTTCTTCTTCTTTCCACTGGGTCAACTGACAGTTTATTTTGGACTCTATTAAAACCATTTTTCAAATGGTTTTGCCATGATTTGAGCTTCCCAAAACACTACCACTTCTGCAGAGTTGACCACGTTTGTGTATTTTACTCAGTAATAATAACTTACATGTAGTAAAGTGTAGACAGTGCATGAATCTTAAACACATTTGAATTTCTACATTTGTATATCTCTGGATAACCACCATCAAGATAAAACTATAGACTATTTCCTGCACCCCATGGGAGTCTCTTGTGAACTTTTTATTCTATTCCCTGAAGACTAATCACTATCCTGACCTCTAGAAACATCTTTTAGTTTTGCTTGTTCTTAAACGTAATATAAATGGGATCATATACTAGAACCCTTGTGTGTCTGACTTTTTTCACACAACATGGTATCTGTGAGATTTCTCTATCTTGTTGCTGGACCAGTCGCTTCTTTTTCTAACTGATGAATGTGTCACAGTTATCTGTTTGTTGATGAATATTTGGGTGGTTTCATTTTTTCGGTATTATGAATGAAGCAGCTCTGAATATAATGTACAAATGAGAGGGATATATTCATTCATTTATTTTAGGGATTAAGAATGAAGTTGCTCTACCATAAAGCAAGTGCATATTTAACTTCAGTAGAAACTAACAAATGGTTTTCCAAAGAGATTGTGGTGTTTTGCACTCCTCGCCAGCAATGTATGTGATTTACATCCTTGAAAACAGTTGATATTATCAGTCTTCAAAATTGTAGTCTCTCTGGGTTGGAAATAGTGGTCTGTTATTACTGTTTTACTTTGCATTTCATTGATTAGTCCTACAAAACCCTCTTGAGCTTAATTCATATGCTTACTGCCAATTTGGATAGCTTCCTTTCCCAAGTTCCTGCTCAAGTCTTCTGCCTAATTTTTCTCGGGTTGGTTGTCCTTTCTTACTGATTTGTAAGAGTCTTTATTTAAATGGTGGTTCAGAATCTTTGGTCAGATGTGTGTTTTGAAAATATCTTCTTCTAGTCCATGATTTACAAGCAAATTTATTTATAAGCAAATGGAATCTCATGTTCTTAACCTAAAGAAATTGTTAAGAAGACTGAGGAAAAAATTCTGAGGCATATTTCATCATGTTCTTATGAATTATAGAAGTGGGTCCCATTCTCAGATCTATTTTCTAAACAGGTATTCATTTAGTTCAGTTCAACCAACCATTTATGGGGCATTGGTTCCCACCCTCTAGCAATTCCAAAGTGTGTAAGATAGTCTAGTCATTTTAAATGTATAAATTAAAATATATAAGAATTAAAAGGAATCCAATAATTTTGAAATACAAAATATTTCTTAATTATGATAAGTGTTCCATTGCTAGTGCACCTAAAAAAAAGATCTAGTGGTAGATCTAATAATTATCAAAATTTCAAAGCAATAATGAGTAGAAATGATATCTTGGAGACATATGTTCCAACTGTAATGTGAAATGAAAATATCTGTAATTTCTGTTGATGACAGTGACAGTTCTGCTCCTACCATTGGCCTGTTGCTGACATTCATAATTGAAGGCAATACTAAACTTCAGCTAGATGTTAGTATAATTAAAAGTATTTTTCCACCAAATACACAGACCCAGTGAATTCTGTATATGCATTCCAGATTTCAGTGTCCTGTGATTAGAAGTATACCCTGGTTGCTAGGATAGGCAAGAGGAAGGGATAAGCTGGAGGCAGGGAGGCCAGTTAGGAGGCCATTTCAATGGTACAGATGAGACTCACTGTAGGCTGTGGTGGCATTTAGAAATAGAATCCCGCTGTGTGTTGGGAATAGGTGGAGAAATGGTTTAGAAGTGGGAGAGAGGGATGACTCTAACTCACTGAGGTTCTGAGCTTAGGTAAGAGATATGATGGCAGTCCAAGCCACACTCGCTCTTAGCTGGATTGTAGTTAACAGACCACTGACCAGCTAGTAGTGTGGGTCCTTGCCCTACTATGGTCTAATTTCAAAAGAGCTGTCAGAGTGAAATTTTTAAACATAAGTAAGGTTACTTAATGTCTCCTCTCAAGCCCTGTAATAGCCAGAGTCTCTATAACAGTCCTTAAGGCCCCATTTGATCTGGATCTCCATCCTCTCTCTGACCTCATCTCCTGCTGTCTTTGTCTCCTTGCTCCCATTCCTCCCCCATTCACTGTGTCCCAGCCATGGTTGCTCTTCTCAAACATAAAAGGGAAAGTTCTGCCCTAGGCCTTTGCACTGACTCTCCCTCAGTCTGGAACAGTCTCTCTTTAGATAGACACATGCAAACTCCCTTAACTGGTGAGGCCTACCCTGACGACCCTATTTAAAATAAATAGCCCCTCCTCAAGTCTCTCTTACTCTGCTCTATTTTTTTTCCCTGCATTTCTATACCGTATCACTTAATTAAATTTGTTGTCTGTTTTCTCTCACAAGAATATAAGCCCCATGAGGACAGGGATCTTTGTTTTGATCACTGTGGTTCCAAACATCAAGAATAGTAACTGGCACACACCAGGTGCTCAATCGATATTGTTTGAATAAACAGGGGATGGTGATGCATCTCTAAGACAGCAAAGGCAGGAGAGGAGTAGAAGCTTTCAGGGAATAAGTACAATGTTATTGATTTAATATATTGAGGAAGGCTCTGTGGGTCATCCTGATGGATGCAGATAGCTGGGTGGTTTGAAGTTGAGGGGAATGGATGACTGGTACAGAATTGTAGCAATCAGAGCTGATTAGCATGTGGGAGATAGATGAAGCCTGGGCTTGTTCAGAGAGTACCTGTAGACGGAGGAAAGAAGAAAGCTGAGAAATTTGTGAGGGAAACTAATGTTTAAAAAGTAGTCAGAAAAGAAGTGATAGCAAAAGAAACAGAGCTATCAACAAATATAATTATTTAAAAGTGGAAAAGTATGGTGATCAGGAAAATTGGTGAGACAAAATATATTTTAAAATTTTAGGTTTTAAAAACGTGTCAGGAGTTTTTCTAATTTTGGCAAAAGTGTTGTAAAACAGTGCGGTTTTGAGTGTGCTACAAGTGCTTTGTTTGAGCATTGTTTGTATTTTGTATTTTCTAGCTGATCTAACAAAAAGGCAGCAGGTCAAATTTCTGTGAGTTCTTGAGTCTTAAAGGAGAACTGGTAGTCATCTCCTTTAATTCTAAGCAATTACATATTAAAATGTACTCAGCTGGAGGCTTAAGTGTGAAATGCAAAGAGACTGATGTGAAAATTTGAAAAATCCTAGGGTCTATATTTGAAGAAAATTTAAATCTTCTTTCATGTCACTGTTTTTTTTTGTTTTCATGTAAGTCTAACATTTTTCATTAGATATACTTCTAAGTGGTGATTTTGTTGCTATCATGAATAGATCCCTTTCCCCTAACTTTTTCTAACTGGTTATTATTAGAGTATTAGAAGCTATTAATTTTCCAAATGTTGACCATGTATTCGGTCATGGTCCTGAATTCCCTTATTAGTTTTACTAGTCCAACTCTCACCTCTGAAAAGGTTTTCTTTCAAACTTTCCATTTACTGGTACCTTATGTTTCTTTCCCTGTTTTAGTGTGTTGATTAAAACCTCAAGTATAATAGTGGATAGTAGCGGTGGAAGAAGGGTTTTTATCTTGTTTTTGACTTTAAAGGGATACTTCCTTTGAATGTTTCACTGTTAGGTATGATGCTTGCTATATCATTGTGGTAAATTCTCTATAAGGAAGTTTTTCTCTCTTCTATGGTCTTTAAGGCACTTTAATAGGAATGGTATTACATTTTGGTATGTCCATTTTTCAGCAGAAGATGATCATTTGGCTTCTATTTCCTTTAACCAGATAGTATGGTGTTATATTAACAGACTTCAAAATGTCTAAGCAGTCCTGTATTCCTACAATAAACTCTCTTGGTTATGGTATAATATTCCTTTAATACACTGCCAGATTCTATGCCAATCCTGTATTTGGGATTTTTGCTTCTGTATTCTTTTTTTTTTTTAACTTAATTTTTTATTAAGGTGTGATTGATATACACTCTTATGAAGGTTTCACATGAAAAAACAATGTGGTTACTACATTTACCCATATTATCAAGTCCCCACCCATACCCCAGTGCAGTCACTGTCCATCAGTGCAGCAAGATGCAAGAGATCCACTGTGCCCTTCTCTGTGCTACACTGTTCTCTCTGTGATCCCCCACACCATGTGTACTAAACATAATACCCTCAGTCCCCTTCTCCCTCCCTCCCCACGCACCCTCCCACATCCCTCCCCTTTGGTAACCACTAGTTCATTCTTGGAGTTTCTGAGTTTGCTGCCATTTTGTTCCTTCAGTTTTGCTTCATTGTTATACTCCACAAATGAGGGAAATCATTTGGCATTTGTCTTTCTCCGCCTGGCTATTTCACTGAGCATAATGTCCTCTAGCTCCATCCATGTTGTTGCAAATGGTAGGATTTGTTTCTTTCTTATGCCTGAATAGTATTCCATTGTATATATGTACCACATCTTCTTTATCCATTCATCTACAGATGGACACTTAGGTTGCTTCCATATCTTGGCTATTGTAAAAAGTGCTGCGATAAATGTAGGGGTGCATATGTCTTTTTGAATATGAGAAGTTGTATTCTTTGGGTATATTCCAAGGAGTGGGATTCCAGGGTCAAATGGTATTTCTATTTTTAGTTTTTTGAGGAACCTCCATATTTCTTTCCACAATGGTTGAACTAGCTTACATTCCCACCAGCAGTGTAGGAGGGTTCCCCTTTCTCTGCATCCTCACCAGCATTTGTTGTTCTTAGGCTTTTCAATGCTGGCCATCCTTACTGGTGTGAGGTGATATCTCATTGCAGTTTTAATTTGCATTTCCCTGATGATTAGTGATGTGGAGCATCTTTTCATGTGTCTGTTGGCCATCTGAATTTCTTCTTTGGAAAACTGTCTCTTCATATCCTCTGACCATTTGTTAATCGGTTTATTTGCTTTTTGGGTGTGGAGGTGTGTAAGTTCTTTGTATATTTTGGATGTTAACCCTTTGTCAGATATTTCATTTACAAATATATTCTCCCATACTGTAGGATGCCATTTTGTTTTGTTGATGATGTCCTTTGCTGTACAAACCCTTTTTAGTTTGATGTAGTCCCATGAGTTCATTTTTGCTTTTGTTTCCCTTCCTTGAGGAGATGGGTTCAGGAAGAAGTTCCTCATGCTTATATTCAGGAGATGTTTGCCTATCTTGTCTTCTAAGTTTTATGGTTTCATGACTTACATTCAAGTCTTTAATCAATTTCAAGTTTACTTTTGTGTACGGGGTTAGACAATAATCCAGTTTCATTCTCTTGCATGTAGCTGTCCAGTTTTGCCAACACCAGCTGTTGAAGAGGCTGTCATTTCCCCATTGTATGTCTGTGGCTCCTTTACCATATATTAATTGACCATATATGGTTGGGTTTATATCAGGGCTCTTGAGTCTGTTCCATTTGTCTATGGGTCTGTTCTTGTGCCAGTACCAGATTGTCTTGATTATTGTCGCTTTGTAGTAGAGCTTGAAGTTGGGGAGTGTAGTTCTCCCTGCTTTATTCTTCCTTCTCAGGATTGCTTTGGCTATTTGAGGTCTTTTGTGGTTCCATATGAATTTTAGAACTATCTATCTTCTCTAGTTCGTTGAAGAATGCTGTTGGTATTTTGATAGGAATCACATTGAATCATTGAATCTATAGATTGCTTTAGGCAGGATGGCCATTTTGACTATATTCTTCCCATCCATGAGCACAGGATGTGTTTCCATTTATTGGTATCTTCTTTAATTTCTCTCATGAGTGTCTTGTAGTTTTCAGGGTATAGGTCTTTCATTTCCTTGGTTAGGTTTATTCCTAGGTATTTTATTCTTTTTGATGCAATTGTGAATGGAATTCTTTTCCTGATTTCTCTCCCTGCTAGTTCATTGTTAGTGTATAGGAATGCCACAGATTTCTGCATGTTAATTTTGCATCCTGCAACTTTGCTGAATTCAGATATTAGATCTAGTAGTTTTGGAGTGGATTCTTTAGGGTTTTTTATGTACAATATCATGTCATCTGCAAACAGGGACAGTTTAACTTCTTCCTTGCCAATCTGGATACCTTTTATTTCTTTGTGTTGTCTGATTGCCATGGCTAGGACCTCCAGTACTATGTTGAATAGAAGTGGGGAGAGTGGGCATCCTTGTCTTGTTCCCAATCTTAAAGGAAAAGCTTTCTGCTTCTCGCTGTTAAGTATAATGTTGGCTATGGGTTTGTCATATATGGCCTTTATTATGTTGAGGTACTTGCCCTCTATACCCATTTTGTTCAGAGTTTTTATCATGAATGGATGTTGAATTTTATCGAATGTTTTTTCAGCATCTATGGAGATGATCATGTGGTTTTTGTCCTTCTTTTTGTTGATGTGGTGGATTTTCAAATATTGTACCATCCTTGCATCCCTGGTATAAATCCTACTTGATCATGATGGATGATCTTTTTGATGTATTTTTGAATTCAATTGCTAATATTTCGTTGAGTATTTTTGCATCTATGTTCATCAGGGATATTGGTCTGTAATTTTCTTTTTTTGTGGTGTCTTTGTCTGGTTTTGGTAGTAGAGTGATGGTAGCCTCATAGAATGAGTTTGGAAGTATTCCCTCCTCTCCTATTTTTTGGAAGACTTTAAGGAGAATGGGTATTAGGTCTTCACTAAATGTTTGATAAAATTCAGCCGTGAAGCCATCTGGTCCAGTGGTTTTGGTCTTAGGTAGGTTTTTGATTACCAGTTCAGTTTCATTGCTGTTAATTGGTCTGTTCAGATTTTCTGTTTCCTCCTTGGTCAGCCTTGGAAGGTTGTATTTTTCTAGAAAGTTGTCCATTTCTTCTAGGTTATCCTGTTTGTTAGCATATAATTTTTCATAGTATTCTCTAATAATTCTTTGTATTTCTGTGGTGTCCGTAGTGGTTTTTCCTTTCTCATTTCTGATTCTGTTTATGTGTGTAGACTCTTTTTTTCTTGGTAAGTCTGTCTAGGGGTTTATTTATTTTGTTTATTTTCTTGAAGAACCAGGTCTTGCTTTCATTGATTCTGTTGTTTTGTTCTTCTCAGTTTTATTTATTTCTGCTCTAATCTTTATTATGTCCCTCCTTCTACTGACTTTGGGCCTTATTTGTTGTTCTTTTTCTAGTTTCATTAATTATGAGTTTAGAATGCTTATATGGGATTGTTCTTCTTTCTTCAGGTAGGCCTGTATTGCAATATACTTTCCTTTTAGCATAGCCTTGGCTGCGTCCTACAGATTTTGCGGTGTTGAATTATTTTGTCATTTGTCTCCATATATTGCATGATCTCTGTTTTTACTTGGTCATTAATCCTTTGGTTATTTAGGAGCATGTTATTACACCTCCATGTGTCATTTCTTTGCATAATTTATTTCTAGTTTCATACCTTTGTGGTCTGAAAAACTGATTGGTATAATTTCAGTCTTTTTTAATTTACTGAAGCTCTTTTTGTGGCCTAGTGTATGATCTATTCTTGAAAATGTTCCATGTGCACTTAAGAAGAATGTATATTCTGTTGCTTTTGGGTGTAGAGTTCTGTAGATGTCTGTTAGGTCCATCTGTTCTATTGTGTTGTTCAGTGCCTCTATGTCCTTACTTATTTTCTGTCTGGTTGATCTGTCCTTCAGAGTGAGTGGAGTGTTGAAGTCTCCTAGATGAATGCATTGCATTCTATTTCCCCTTTTAATTCTGTTAGTATTTGTTTCACATATGCTGTTGCTCCTGTGTTGGGTGGATATATATTTAGAATGGTTATATCTTCTTGTTGGTTTGACCCCTTTATCATTATGTAATGTCCTTCTTTGTCTCTTGTTACTTTCTGTGTTTTGAAGTCTATTTTGTCTGATACAAGTACTGTGATTCCTGTTTTTTCTCTCTGTTAGTTGAATGAAATATCTTTTTCCATCCCTTCACTTTTAGTCTGTGTATGTCTTTGGGTTTAAAGTGAGTCTCTTATAGGCAGCATATAGATGGGTCTTGTTTTTTTTATCCATTCAGTGACTCTATGTCTTTTGATTGGTGCATTCAGTCCATTTACATTTAGGGTGATTATCAATAGGTATGTACTTATTGCCATTGCAGGCTTTAGATTCATGGTTACCAAAGGTTCAAGGTTAATTTCCTTACCATCTAAGAGTCTAACAACTCACTTAATATGCTGTTACAAACACAATCTAAAGGTTCTTTTCTTTTTCTCATCCTTTTTCTTCCTCCTCCATTCTTTTTTTTTTTTTTTTTTAACAAATAACGAGATAATATTTATTTGTTTCTCTGACATCTGTGGCACTTGCAAGTAAAATTAAATTAAAAATCAACGGAGAGATTTCAAGTGACACAAAGAGCCATGGTCCAGTAACTGGCTTCCTCACTGTGGCCATGCTTTAGCACCTAATGTGCTTTCTGTGAAAGTTCCTGAGGAGGAAAAAATCATTACTCGGCTCAATAACCTAATTTGGTTTCAAATAATTGACTTTGTAATACTCAGATCCACCCCGAATAGATTAAGATTTGCTAACATTGTTTCCTAAGGTAAACTAAAGTTTCAACAACTTTCTGAAAAACACAGCACTTCTAGAGTGAATCCACTCTCTCTCCTGCTTACTTGCCTGCCACACCAACCTTCCCAAGGACTACCTGAAGGCAGACAGCTACCACTTCAACAAGCTTTACTAAACACTTCAAAAACATTTTACAGCCTCAACTTTTAAGAGAAATTATAACTTACATTATATGAAAAAGCTTTCAATTTTAATGTAGATGAAAAGTTCAAGATTTCTCAGTTCAGCTGTATTTTACTTCTTAAATTTGTTGAGCTTAATTCTAACTGCATAAAACGTAAAAATAAAATGTATTTCTCTCCTGAGCTACACATGGTATACAGTACAAGAGACTTAAAACCTTTATGTACAGGTACCAAGGTAATGCAAATAATTAGGTTAAGGATAATGTAAAGTGACACCAAAAATAAGTACATTAGATCTAAATAAAAAGTATATGTACCCAGCTTAACTCTATGCTGTTTCTCTTCTTCACTTCTAAGAAAAGTATCCAGAGTTCGTAGGTCTGTCATGTAGTCTTCTTTGTCAGTAGGGGAGTTATAGACAGTGGGTGAAGAACGGTAGCGAGATCTCAATCCACTGCTCTCCACTGGTCCAACAGTGGTAGGGTATGGAGGAGAAGGAGAGGGACTATAGCTTGCCAACTTATTATAACCACTGACGGGTGAGTAGGTCACTCCAGGGCTATATGAACCACTGCCACCTGACGACAGACCTTGCAGCTGAGGGCTGTATCCCGTTATACAGCTGGTGGTGAACTTGGGGCTGGTACTGGGTGAACGAGATGGGCTGTAACTCAATACACTCTGACCCTGAATTGAAGGAGAAGGTGGAGAAGGAGGGATTTGGGTTGCTGCCAGATCATGTGCAGGAGTCTGTACAACAGCTGTTTTCAACCCTAAAAGTGTTTGCTGTCCAGGGCTAACAACTAGACTTGTTGGTGCCACAGTATATTTGAAATATCTCCAAAAATCAAATAAGGCATTTAGGCTGAAGAGAGAAGCAAGGGCAAGCTCTATATACCAGAGGGGCCAGTATGTCACATTATAATATGAACTAATCAATTTTCCAGTCATTTCAGTATATATCATTCCAACTATGGATACATTTAGGAGTCCCCAAGCTAAAACCACTTTCCTAGCTTCTGTTTCCTTTCTCATCTTGATGGTTCTGTCAATAAGGGAAGCACTAGGGCTTGGCTCCCCTTGCATCGTGCTCTTCGACCGGAAGCCGCTGGCTCGCGTCCCTCCCTACTGCGCATATCTCCTCCATTCTTTATATATTAGGTATCATATTCTGTATTCTTTGTCTGTCCCTTGATTGACTTGGGGATAGTTAATTTAATTTTGCATTTGCTTAGGATTTAGCTGTTCTACTTTCTTTACTGTGGTTTTATTACCTCTGGTGACAGCTATTCAACCTTAGGAACACTTCCAACTATAGCAGTCCCTCCAAAATAGACTGTAGAGATGGTTTGTGGTAGGTAAATTCTCTCAGCTTTTGCTTATCTGGAAAATTTTTAATCCCTTCTTCAAACTTAAATGATAATCTTGCTGGATAAAGTAATCTTGGTTCGAGGCCCTTCTGCTTCATTGCATTAAATACATCATGCCACTCCCTTCTGGCCTGCAAGGTTTCTGCTGAGAAGTCTGATGTTAGCCTGATGGGCTTTCCCTTGTATGTGATCTTATTTCTGTCTCTGGCTGCTTTTACTAGTCTGTCCTTATCCTTGATCTTTGCCAATTTTATTACTATATGTCTTGGTGTTGTCTTCCTTGGGTGCCTTGTGTTGGGAGATCTGTGGATCTCCATGGCCTGCGAGACTATCTCCTTCCCCAGATTGGGGAAGTTTTCAGCAATTACCTCCTCAAAGACACTTTCTATCCCTTTCTCTCTCTCTTCTTCTTCTGGTATCCCTATAATGTGAATATTTTCCGTTTGGATTGGTCATACTGTTCTCTCAATATTCTTTCATTTATAGAGATCCTTTTTTCTCTCTGTCCCACAGCTTCTATTCCTCTTCTCTAGTTTCTATTTCATTTATCATCTCCTCCACTATATCCAACCTGCTTTTAATACCCTCCATTGTACTCTTTAATGATTGGATCTCTGACCTGAATTCATTCCTGAGTTCTTGGATATCTTTTTGTATCTCCATTAGCATGTTGATGATTTTTATTTTGAACTCCCTTTCAGGAAGAGTCATAAGATCCATGTCATTTAAATCTTTCTCCAGAGTTATATTAATTTTACTCTGGACCAGGTTCCCTTGGCATTTCATATTTGTATATGGCACCCTCTAGTGTCCAGAAGCTCTACTCTCTGGAGCTGCTCAGCCCCTGAAGCAATGTTGGGGGTTGCAGGGGAGTGGTATTGGTGCCTGGGGGTAGGGAAGAGCTGCTTCCCAGCTGCTATGCTGGTCTCCACTGCCTGAACCAGTAGGCCCAGCACACAGGTATAAGCATTTGTCCAAGAGCAGCCAGCTGTCAATCCCTGCTTTCTGCAAGCAGCTGGAATCTCAGTCTCTCCAGGAATTCTGCCTGTATTAGCTTTCCAACCCCGTAATCACATGAGTATCATGAAAGCACCATGAAATGCAGGTTTGTGCTCCCACAGCAGATCTCTGGAGCTAAGTACTCAGCAGTCCCAGGACTTCCACTCCCTCCCTGCTCCATTTCTCTTCCTCCCGCCAGTGAGCTGGGGTGAGGGAAGGGCTTGGATCCCACTGGGCCATAGCCTTGGTATGTTACCCTGTTCCATGAGTCTCCAGGTGTGTGCAGCCTGTTGCAGTCCTCTTTCCTGTTGCTCTCTCAGGATTAGTTGCACCAACTATATTTTCTAATTGTATACAGTTTTAGGAGGAAGCCTCTGTCTCTCCTCTCACGCCACCATCTTTAATCCTCCTTTTGCTTCTGTATTCTTAAATGAGATTTGTTTCTTGTGGGTTTTTTTTTCCAGAGTTGGGAGACAGTACTTTCCATTTTGGTTTGTTATCAGGATTATGTTGTTCTCGGAATGAAATGGAAAGCTTTTTATCCTCTTCTTTGCTCTGGACAGTTTTTGTAGCAAAGGAATTATCTGTTGTTTGCTGGTTTGCTAGAATTCTTTGGTATACTCTTCTGGGCTTGGTATATTTCTTTCCAGAGTTGATCTTTGACTTACTTTTCTGTTTCTTAGATGCTAATTGGTCTAGTTAGGTTCTCTACCTTTCCTTGATTCCATTTTCTGGTTTATATTTTCTATAAGATTATCCACTTTGTATTAATTTTGAAATTTGCATGCAATTATATAAATTAAATTTTGTGGTAATTAAGATTACTTGCTGTAGCTGTAGTTATATTGTCTAATTTCCAGTGTTGCCTGTGTTCTTTGCTTAGAGAACTGCAGACATTTACACTGCAATCTATTGCATTGAAACAACAGGAGATAATTTCCATAGCAGTACTATAGCATCCAGACTGTCTCACAACAATTAGAAGTTCAGGTATTTAGAGATTTGGTTATCTTGCAAGAAAAGCCTGAAAAAAATCTGAATGATAGAATATAACTAAAAGTGTTTCAGTGCCTTGATGGATGCTGTAAGTAAAATAATAGCTAGAGTCTGAGAAACTCTGAAGAGCTTAGAATGTTCTCCCAACTCTCTCCTGTCACTGGACCATCTTATCTTCATGGAAGGCTTTCCCTCTTAATGTTAGTCAGTCTAAGAAATATAATATTAAAATTTTTTGCTTGACTATTGAATTACCAGCAAGATGTATCAGTGTCAATTCCTTGACATTTCGGTTTCACCAAACACCAGATTCTATCTTCTCCATTTTTCTTCAATCTAGTTTAATGAATCACCTATATTTTTATTTTCAGCCTTGTTATCTTGGGCAATCAATTTCCAGTTTATCTTTTACTTAGGCCGAGGAAAAGTGTTCAGCCTTTTTACTCAGGACTCACTTTCACTTGTAGGTGACGCATTAGCACTGTTGCAAGGTGAAAGCATAAAAATGTTATCGCTTTGTTCTCTTCTACAGTTGATTTTTGCAAGCCTCATCTTGTTTCTATGCTTCTGGCTCAAATCAGGGGTCATGTTCTAGTTAATAGTTTATAGTGTTGTTCACTCTTTTCTGTTGTTTGCTTTGTTTCAGATGTGGTAAATCTTAGAAAGCTCTGAACTAAACTTTATTCTGAAATATATGTAGGTATCCTTAGATTAAAGTGTTAACACCTGGGTATTAATGTACTCTTACCAATGTAACATATTTGGAAAACTATGAATAGTCAGAACAAAAGAAAACAAATGTAGGCCACAGTCTTTGGAGTCATATTAAATTTAGGTTTGCCATATAGTACAAATTAAGACCCAAGTAGTCTAAGTATCCCAGGCTAGACCACAGCACGGTACAAGCAGGAGTCAATGACAGTCTTGTTCACTACTAAATTCCCAGTGCAACTACATGTCTGGCAAGAGTAGGTAATCAGTACATATTGTTGATTGAACAATTCAATCCAGTTCAGTAATGTATTTTAACATTTTCACTCATGATCTGAAGACAATGCAAAATTGTGTTAGATGCTTTCAAGTTTCAAGTGTCAGAGATGTTCAGCTTGCCTTTGTTATAGGGGCTTATTGGGAAGATTCATGGCTCCATAAAAGGAAGACAAGAAAATCTTAACAGGTATACATCCCAGCTTCACAGAAAAAAATGTTCTAGTTAATAGTTCCCATTATTTGGAACTGGCAGCACCTCCCGCAGCCTAATTGCAGCTCTTGGCTTACAAGCACTTAATGCTCTTCCACAGCTGGGTGTTCATTGCTCCTTCTACCCTTGCTCACCATTAGGGAGGTCTCCATGTCTTCTCCAGCTGCTACTAACTCTGTGTGTCTGAAGCACGTTGCTACCCTCCCACCACCACCATCACAAAGAATATGATTAGCCTGTCACTAACCAATATAATGGATTCCTGCTGGCTCAGTTCTCTAGCACTGAACCACTTCACAGGCCACTTGCCAGCCTATAGACGGTTGCCTTCAGGTCAGGTATTGATCCTAGGTTTAATGACTTGTAGCCAGGGGAGTGGGGTCACATGGCAAAAAGGAGGCCACAAATGAGACAGATACCCCGAGGCACATTGCATGGCCTAGTAGTACCTTACTATGAGGAACAATAACAAGAGTCTGTCCTGTATCAAATCTAACAATCCAAGCAACTATACTGGATTTATTTTATATTCATGTGGCCACATCTTTGCTGTTTCATTTCATTTGCTAGACAAGCTGTCAATATCTAGTCATGTTTTCTAGAATGATCATGGTGCATACTAATGAAGAGATAGAAATAAGCCATGATTTATTGAGAGGAAAATGTCATGTATATAGCACACTGAAGAGAAATTCAATACATGTACACCTATGAATAAGAGCTGAGAGGGGTTTCTTAGGTGACATTCCTACAAATCAGAAAAGATTTCTGAAGTACAGAAAAACAACTTCTGTGGAATCTTTGCATGTTGCATTTTACTGGTACACTTCATGAGATCGTGGATAATGGCCTTTCTGGGATATAGTACAAATGATGTTGAATTCCCAAACTGTGTGCTCAGGGTAAATCTCATGACTCTTCTCAGAATTATGCCACATCAAGCCAGGGTGGGGTAGGGTGGAGTAAGTGGTCCAGGCAGAAATGTTCCCCTCTCTCTTTATGTATAGCTAGTTACCACCCAAATTCTATCACTTCTACCTTGTAAGTCTCCCTGCATTCTGTCTTCTCTACTCCATTCGCGCTGCCTCTGCCGGAGTGCAGGTCTGCTTACTCTTGTTGGACCACTGCAATGACTTCTTGCCACCACCTCGCCCACCATCCTCTTTCTATCGCCATCTTCCACTTTGTTGCTGAAACCGTGTTTCTGAAACAGTCTAAGTATATATTTATTAAAATCACTTGTAGTTTTCTGTCATCCACAAGATCAAATTCACGACTATGGCTGTATTGGTTTGTGGTAGCCACAATAATGCTGTATCATGAATCTGCTGTGAAACTAGTGGCTTAAAACAACAATTTATACTCACAGATGTATGGGTTGGCTGTGGTGGTCCTGCTAATCAAATCTGGGTTGATCTGTGGATCAGATGAGGTGGCTAAAGTTCATTCCACTTGTCTCTCACCTTCCAGGGACAGCAGGTAAGCCCTGGCATCTGCTTTCCATGGTAATGGTAGAGGCACAAGAGAGCAAACAACCAAAGCCTCTTAAGGTCTAGTTCAAAACTGTCTCTTCACCTCATTCTAGTCATCAAAGCAAGTTATGTGGCCAATCAGGAGCTGGGAAATACATTCTGACTTATTTACTGGAAGAGACTGCAAGTTACCTGGGAAAGCATGGATGTGGGGAGGAATGAAGAATTGGGGTCAATGGCAAAAAAAAAGAAGGCTCTGTGTAATGTACCTTTCACTCGCATTTAATCAGACTTTGTAATATAGCATCTTGAACAAAATACGCTCTAATATGCCATACTGACGTGCTGTTTCATCTGTTAGGAACAATGTCCCCCATCTCCACCCCACCCATTTTGCCTGTCTGATGACCTCCTCTCATTCTCCAAAACATAGCTTGTATGTTCACTTTTCCTTCTTTAGCAACCCCTTCTTCTAGAGAGAAATAACTTTCCTTCCTGTTTTCCTTACACATGAATTATTTTGCTGATATTAAACTTACAGTTATTTATTTTTATGGCTACCTCTTTTTTAGATTAATAAAGCCTTTTAAGGGTAAATACTTGCTTTTATGGCCTCTGTCTAGGGCCCAGCAAAGTATTAGGCATTTAAGTTCAATGAATGCTGAAATGAATTAACTTTACATAAGACAGAAATGACATTTTAGAAATAAAGACCAATTATATCAAGTTGCAAGTACAGAATTTTGCCCACACAATTTGGAAAAGAAGGCAACTAATCTTTCTGAAGTGTGGCAATATAAAATTATTCAGGTACATACAGCAGACAGATAAAGAAATCACTTCTAGAATTCTCTTTATGCTTCATTGAGCTTTTGGGTTCTACAGAAGCAGCAGAAATTTGACATGTTAAAAATATATTACAGATTACTCTGTCATGCTTTATCTAGTACATGTGAAGAATTTAGTTTCAATTATAAGTTTTCCCATTTGTGAAAAGGAGTTGGAGATTTTTCTGCATTATTTTTGTGTAGTCTTACCAGACCTTTTTTTCTTTCTTAAAAACATAAGATAATAACATAATAACCTAAGAAAAGAATATTCTTAGAAACTTTTTTGAAGGATAAAGCTCTACTCAAAACTTTTTTTCTGAAATATCTGATCATTTAGTTTATCTTGTACATTTTGAAACAGATCCCTGCTATTGTTTATGTCTACTTTTCAAGTTAAATAGTATGGATTCCTTTTTTTTAATCATGGAAAGCACTATTGTAGAATTCTCACTAGGATGCAATGAACTGATATATTCTGATGAAAGATTTGAAAGAACAGTAACTTGATGGTCTAATTGTGTCTCCCAGCTCATGGAGCATTTAACAGTTAAGTGAAGTCCACCCATCACTACTTCTGAAAATAGCTCAAACTCTGGGGTAATGTAGTTAGTTCTATATGTGATCCTTTAATAGGCATGAAGAGAAAAATAACTTCTATGGAAACTCTACTGAATTAAACACGTATGTTTTGAAGTGTCATTCACTGCTGTGCCTACTATGTCTAAGGTGTGCTCTCACCATTTGTTTCATGAGGACGCATTGAACTCTTGATAGGATTAGAGCAAGCAACAAGTTTCCTTAGCCCAAAATTTGAAAGTCATCACTTGGTTGAGGAGCATGGTTGATTTCCAAATACCTTTTGTGTTGTTGCAACTAAGCCATTAAGTCTCAGAGCAGTCCTAATAGAAATATTATGTGAGCTACATATGTAACTTTACATTTTCCAGTAGCCACATTAAGAATATATTTTTTTGGCTTAGTCCATAATCTTTTCTTTTTATTAAAGCACCATTGATATACAATTTTATGATGGTTTCACATACACAAAACAGTGGTTCAACATTCACCCGTATTATCACCCCCTCCATGGTGGTCACTGTCTATCAATGTAGTAAAATGTTAGAGAGTCATTAATTGTATTCTCTATGCTGTACTACCATCCCAGTGACCTACCTATGTTGTGATAGTGAATTATAGTGTCCTTTAATCCCCTTTTCCCTCCCTGCCTACCCTCCCCAACCCTTCCCCTTTGGGAACCAGTAGTCCCTTCTCAGTGTCTATGAGTCTACTGCTTTTTTTGTTCTGTTTCACTTTGTTTTTATACTCCACAAATGTGCGAAATCATTTGGTATTTGTCTTTCTCCATATGACTTATTTCACTGAGCATAATACCCTCTAGATCCATCCATGTTGTGGCAAATGGCAGGATTTCTATTCTTTTTAAGACCGAATAATATTCTATTGTGTACCTATACCACATCTTCTTTATCCATTCATCTGTTGATGGACGTTTAGGTTGTTTCCATATCTTGGCTATTGTAAATAGTGCGGCAATAAACATAGGGGTGCATATGTGTTTTTGAATTAGAAATTTTTAAAAGAAACTGAATATATCTAAAATATCATTTAAAAATTCAATATTTTAATCAATATTTAAAAATTAATTAACAGCTATTTATATTCTTTGACTTTGAGATAGTTAATTTAATTTTGCATTTGCTTAGAAATTAGCTGTTCTACTTTCTTTACTGTGGCTTTATTACCTCTGGTGACAGCTATTCAACCTTAGGAACACTTCCATCTATAGCAGTCCCTCCAAAACAGACTGTAGAGATGGTTTGTGGGAGGCAAACTCTCTCAGCTTTTGCTTATCTGGAAATTGTTTAATCCCTCCTTCAAATTTAAATGATAATCTTGCCGGATAAAGTAATCTTGGTTCGAGGCCCTTCTGCTTCATTACATTAAATACATCATGCCACTCCCTTCTGGCCTGCAAGGTTTCTGCTGAGAAGTCTGATGTTAGCCTGATGGGCTTTCCTTTGTATGTGATCTTATTTCTCTCTCTGGCTGCTTTTAACAGTCTGTCCTTATCCTTGATCTTTCCCATTTTAATTACTGTGTGTCTTGGTGTTGTCTTCCTTGGATCCCTTGTGTAGGAGGATCTGTGGATCTCCATGGCCTGAGAGACTATCTCCTTCCCCAGATTGGGGAAGTTTTCAGCAATTACCTCCTCAAAGACACTTTCTATCCCTTTCTCTCTCTCTTCTTCCGGTATCCCTATAATGCGGATATTGTTCCACTTGGATTAGTCACACAGTTCTCTCAATATTCTTTAATTTTTAGAGATCCTTTTTTCTCTCTGTGCCTCAGCTTCTTTGTATTCCTCTTCTCTGGTTTCTATTTCATTTATTGTCTCCTCCACTGTATCCAACCTGCTTTTAATACCCTCCATCATGCTCTTCAACGATTGGATCTCTGACCTGAATTCATTCCTGAGTTCTTGGATGTACCTCCATTAGAATGTTGATTTTTATTTTGAACTCCCTTTCAGGAAGAGTCACGAGGTCCATATCATTTAAATCTTTCTCAGGAGTTGTTTTAACAATTTTACTCTGGACAAGGTTCCTTTGGCGTTTCATGCTTGTATATGGCGCCCTCTAGTGTCCAGAAGCTCTATTCTGGAGCTTCTCAGCCCCTGAAGCAATGTCGGGAGTCGCAGGGGAGCGGTACTGGTGCCTGTGGGGAGGAAAGAGCTGTTCCCCGCCTCCTGGCTGCTGTGCCTGTCTCTACTGCCTGAGCCAGTGGGCTGTGCACACAGGTATAAGTTTTTGTCCCAGAGCAGCTGGGTATGGATCCCTGCTTTCCACAAGAGGCCAGGATCCCAGTCTCCCCAGGAACTCTGCCTGTATTAACTTTCCAACCCAGTAGTCATGCGAGTCTCACGAAAGCACCATGAAATGTAGGTTTGTGCTCCCAGAGCAGATTTCCAGAGCTAGGTATTCAGCAGCCCCAAGCCTTCCACTCCCTCCCTGCTCCATTTGTCTTCCTCCCGCCCCTGAGCTGGGGTGGGGGAAGGGCTCAGGTCCCAAGGAGCCACAGCTCTGGTACGTTACCCCGTTTGCTGAGGTCTGCTCTTTTCTCGAGGTGTGTGCAGTCTGACGCCATCCTCTTTCCTGTTGCTCTCTCAGGATTACTTGCGCCAACTATATTTTCTAATTGTATCCAGTTTTAGGAGGAAGCCTCTGTCTCTCCTCTCATGCCATCTTTCAGCTATTTATATTCTTATTTTTAATAAGTCTTTAAAATCTGATGTACACTTAAAGCACATTTCAATGTGGACACTAAATTTTTATTAGAAATAATTGATACACATTTAGATTTCTGAAAATTTGTATTTAGAAAAAGTAGATTCATATACCCAAGTTGTCCCAAATATGCTTAGTTTTTTAATGGAATCAAGAACCAGTCATTAAATTTATATTTAAGTTAATTAAAATTAAAAATTCAATTTCTGAGTTTCACTAGCTACATTTCAAGTGCTTGGTAGCCACGTGACTACTGGCTGCTGAATTGGTGGAACAGTTCTAGAGAACAGGGATAGCCTCAGGTCTTGTCTGTGTGTCCAGGCTGGTGCCACTCAACACAAGAAATACAAAGGAAACTGAGGTCACAGTTCATCTCTGTCCTTAAAAAGATAAGATGAATATATGGTTTTAAGGTCATAAATAAAATACACATTCAGAGAAAAGACAGATGGGCATTGAGTGTGGGCTCTAGAAGACATTGTGAGGTAAGACTTTGGGCCCCAAAGGTCTAGAAGGGTTTAGATAGGAATCGGGGAGAGATTCCATGTGAAGGCAATGACAAAAGCCCCATGGCAGAAAGGTGCAGCGTTTAGGTGGAAAATCAAGCTAAATGGGCCCCATACCAGGTAGTAGTTAAGAACTTATGCTGCAAAGTCATGCTCCTTGCACATGAATCCTGGCTCTACCACCCCCTAATTGCTTGACCTTGGACATGTTATTTTAACTTCCCTTTTTCTGTTTTTTCAGTTATAAAATAGGGATAATAATACTTTATAGGGATGCTGTGAGGATTAAGTGAACTAGTACCTATGAAGCACTCAGAATAGTAGTAACTACTTAAGAGTTCAAGAAATATTAGCTGCTGTTATTAACTAAATGTAACTATTTGCCTATTTGCTCTTTGGAGTTTACATATAATAAACAAACCAGAGCCATTCTTTTTAGAACTTATATCTCAAAGCCTTGAGCCTAAGCTTACATAAACCAATTTACATTCTAAATGTGCAACCATTCTCAGTGTTTCTGAGCCTCAGTTTCCCTATTTGAAATTTTTGAAATAATTTAACCTACTTCCTAATTTTATAATTTAAATTTAATGAGCTCATTTAGGGCTCCTTCCACTTATTAACTGTAGCCTTGGGGAAGTCAACTCATCTCTCTGAGCCTCAATTTCCTAATCTACAAGGTAAGAAGGTGATATTAGGGTCTACTGTATTCATATGTGAAGTGCTGAACACAGTTTCTTCCACAAAATTGAGCTATTGTTAATTTTTTGAAAAGATCTTAAGTTTTGATGACTCAGAGACCTCCAGAAGCTCAGCAAACTTTCAGATGAAAGATTTCCATGGCTCGAAGTTTAGAAGCTTTTGTATTTCTGTGTACAACAGTCACTTCTGCAGGCAGGAACCAGAGTCATTTTTCACTTCCTTATACCTGTGGTTATAGAAGGCAGACAAACAGGAGCCTCAAAAAAGGACAAACCAGTCAACCAATTTAAGGAAAGGTGGAGGGTTGTTAACATGAGCCAATCCCTTATCAATGCCTGAGTAATCTTTCTCCCTTAGAAAAAAGTGAACTGCAATAAACATGTGAACCATGTGAAACAGTTTGCTATGGAAAAGATAGTTTGCCTTTCATCTTGTTGCTTCAGGAAATATAAATATACAGTTTGATATTTTACTATCCAAGACTAGATTTATCTATAATTCATTATATTCTTTATTTTTACAATACTTCATGATGAAACATCTACCGATCACCATATTTTAAATAGTGTATTTTCATTCGATGATTCTAACCACTTGTTCATAATTATCTTTTAGCTGTAGGTCATAAAGTTGTTCTTTTGTGATACTTGAGATATTTTCTTCATATTTGTAACTTATTTACTCTGATTTTTACAGAATTAAAGATCTCCATGGTTCGGTGACCATTCAGAACCTGAAATTTTTAGAAAACCTGCAATATGAGCAACACAGTTTACAGGCTGAGAAAAAAATTAATGGCAATATTTTTTGCTAGAGTTCTATATGCATTTCCTAGGGCTACAGTAACAAAATACAACAAACTTGAATTGCTTAAGACATCAGAAATGTATTCTCTCACAGTTCTGAAGGCAAAAAAGAAGAAATTAAGGTATTGGTAGGGCCATGCTCCCTCTGAAGTCTCAGGGGAAAATCCTCATTTGCCTCTTACTAGATTCTGGTGTCTCCTGGCAATCTTTTGCATTCTTTGGCTTGTAGTGGCATCATTCCAATCTCTGTTGCTTTACCACGTGACTATCGTACCACATGACACTATCTCCTATGTCTCCTCTGTCTTCAAATCTCTCTCACTTTATAAAGACACTAATAATTGGATTTTGACCCACCCTAATCCAATATGACTTCATTTTACCTTGATTGTATGTGTGAAGACCCTGTTTCCAAATAAGGTCACATTCACAGGTACAGGAGTTAGGACTTCAAAATACCTTTTGTGGGGGCACATTTCAACCAACACTATGTTCCTACTATCTTGAGACACCACCATAAGTGTAATGAAAATGTATCCTTCACATATGAAATTTGTACCACCTACTGATTGCCCAACTCTCTGGCTTTATTCCATTAGGAAGAAAATGCCGGTTGGTATTAGGAGTGCAGTTTGTGGGCATGCACAAGAAAGTTTATTGGTTAATATAAAGGTTGACATGCATTGAGCTCCTTCTTTGTGGCAGGTCTTTGCTTGGTGCTAAAGATACAAGAAAAAAGCACCAGTCTCTACTTCAATGGGGCTCCTTCTGGTAGTCTGAACTGGTTCAAAGACCTCAGTCACAGTAACAGCCTTGTATTAATAAAGTGAGCAAACCAGCTATCCTCATCAACTTAGTCAGTAAAAAAAACTTACAAAAGACCTCCATTAAATACATAGTTTTTTACTCATAAGTTTTTGGAATACTAGGGGAAGGCAACATGGAAAGCAAATCAGATGGAAGAAGGGTAGGGTTCTCACCAGCCATTTTGACTTCCTTGCTTCACCCACCCATAACCCCTCACCAAGTAGGAACCAGAGATGTTTGTTTTGCCCCAAGGTGCAAACACACTTATCACCTATACTTAAGAGTTACCACTGTAGGTAAGTCCTTATTCCCAACCACTCTGGACATGCTTTATACAATTACAGGATTGTTTTAGAATTAGAAAGGTAAGAGATTATTTACTGTCAGAGTCCAAACACCCCATTTTTTATAGGTGAAAGAAGGCTGAAGAATGTGACTTGACCACAGCTATGCAATTATCATAGTCAGTACTGTAAGCTGCTTGAGAGTAGTCACTCTGTTTTTGGTGACCTTTATATTCTCAGAGACTAGCGTGTGCCTAACACATAGTGAGTACTCAGTAAATGTGTGCTGAGTGAATGAAACAATAATTTGAATAATGAATGAATGAGTAAAAATACCTCTTTAAAATACTTTTTCTACTGTCATAATGATCTCCAATTTTTAAACAGATTTAAGATTCTCAAGAGCTTCAAGATAGTCTAACAAAGGTTCAGATATCAGCAGTTACTCATGTGCTGTTAAAACTTAATTACCTAAAAGAGAATTCTTTAGCTTGTGTTCCAGATTATGCAATACTCAGCTTCTGCTCTCAACATTTTTCTGGTCTTTAAACGTCTTGCAAATTAGGCAGAGGAAGAGGATCTAAATCACTGATCTTGCTGCCTGTTCACTCAGCAAGCCTTTTACAATAGCTGTTATCTGGTCCCAGCTGTTGTGCTAAATTTAGGATTTTGGACTATACGTAACTGTTCTTTCTGTCTCCCATTACCAAGGTTGATTGAGAAGCAGTTGTAGAACAACTAAAACCTCAGTTCATAAAAGAAACTATATAATGTAAAATCAATAATATTAAAGTCAAATACACCGGAGTTAGCATTTGTAGCCATTAACACAGATTAAGGAACTGTTGCCATTTGTCAGTTTCAGCTTTGTGATGCCAGGCCATTTCCATGAAATGAAATGTTGCCCTTCTGAATGTTCTGTCCTATTTGACTAGATACAGTCTTAGGGTTAAGGTTAATAATGGCAGTTGCCCATGTAACTTTACTGTACAGATCAAAATATCTAGAAAATATTACTATTTCTACAGCAATAACTGAAATAAATTTCATTTATTTGCTAGATCTGAGGCAAAAAAATGCAGTTTCCAATCTTGTACTTCACAAAAACCTTTCTGATGTAAAAGCAATACATACTGTAAAACTTCAGAAACAAAGACTACACAGCAAATCACCTTTAGACCTGTCCTAATACTTTCCTGTTATTCTTGTATGCAAAATTATTTCTTAAAAAAAATATTATGAAACCAAAGAGCATTGCAAATTTTGTACTTCTCTCTTTTGAGCTCACAACCCTATGTGTACTTAGTCTATAAACTGAGAAGCTAATAGCTTCGGCCCTTGTTGGGACTGCTTTTTTAAATTGCAGCAGATCCTTGTCATCTGTTTGTGTTTTAAGTGATGACACAACATCACAACACGAAATGTCATCATGTCACCTTGTTCTAGCACAACAACAAAATTACAGCTCCCCAACAATAACACGGTGTCAAAAGGTATCCTGCTATGAGTCAGTGTTTCAGATGTTATAAAAGTTATTTTTAGCACAGCGAGTGCCTCCGGAGCTTGGGTTTTGAATCCTAGTAAATCTCTAGCGATTTGGGAAAATCTAGGGTGAGAGGGACGTCTTGTTCTTAAACTCCCCCCTCCCTGACGTGCATGGCTGCTCACTCTCGCGTCCCGGCCACATTAGACCCAGGGTCCACCGTGCGCTGCAGTCTACTTGAGGCTCGATCACAACTCTGCGCCAGCATCGCGGGTGGAGGAGGAGGAGACTATAATTATCCTCCACGTCTGGGGCAGGCCCTCGGATGACTTCTCTCCAGCTACCCTCTGCTCTAATCGCGCAGCTTCGACTCCTGGTCCCAGACGCGCCGCGGCCGGCTCTCTGTGCAGGCAGAGGCCCGCGCGGCGTACGCGCCCCGCGCCTCTCGGGCGCCCGGAGCTGCGCCGCCCCTCGCAGCGGCCATCCAGCGCGCTCTGCCGTGGGGCACCTGCACCGAAACCCGGGACCCCAACCTAGCGCCCCGGGTCTCGCGGGCCGTTGCCATAACAACCGGGCGCTCGCCGCGGAGGCCGCCGAGGAGGAAGTGACGAGCGGTGGGTTGGCTGTTGTCGGGCCACGTGATCTGGGCAGTATTTTGACAGGGCAAACAGCAGAGAAAGAACTGGGCGAGCGAGGGGGACCGGGAGCTAGGGCGTCAGAGCTGGAGACAGCGGGCGGGCGAGGAGCTGGCAGCGGCGCGGGGCAAGCGGGCCGGCCGGGGCGAAGGGCGGCCGAAGCCCGGGGGCTGCGGGGCTCGGGTGCCCGCCGGGCAGGACGAGGGGCTGAGCGCAGGCGGCGGAGCGGGGCGGCGGCTGAGGCGGGGGTGGATGGCCACAGGGGCGCCGGGGAGCCGCGTCGGGCTTGTAGTCTCGGGCCCCCATGGTCCCCTAACGAAGCCCCGGGGCCGCTGCGCGCTGCACACCGCTTTCGCCGGCCTTGCGCCTCTCGGAGTCTGAGGCTGGGAGTGTGATGTGAGCCGCTGGGCAAACGGCGGAGAGAAGTGCCAAGAGGAGGGTTTGGGACGGGAGAAGAGAGTGAGTTAGTCAGCAGAGGTGGGCCGAGGGAGCCATGAAAACAACTCTCCGCTGGGGAGAGGGGCGGGCACGGCGCTCGGTGCGGCGGGGCTGAAGGGAAGGCAGGCGCCCGCAGCGCGCCGGCTGCGCCGAGCCCGGCGAACGCCCGGCTGAGAACACCCTCCCGGGGCCGACCTCAGGCCTGGCCGCGCAGGGCTGGGGGTTGGCAGGCGTCACCCGGACAGCCCAGTGGAGTTCGTTTAGGGCTGGGGGCTGGGCGCGAGGAGATGGCTCGTGTTTCTTTCTGACCCTCCGATTGTGTAAACTTGGCCGCGGTTGCGGTAGGAAGGCTAGCCAGAGGGTGATTGCACAGGTGAGGCCCCGCGGGGCGCGCGGAGCTCCTGGCGTGGCGCTAGGGGTCTTGAAGAATTCCCTGAGCCCAGGCGCCAACCAGGTCGGAGAATTTCTATACCAGTGACTGCCGAGGTGCCACTGTTTCCAGCGGCTGTTTTTTACAAAGGGGTTAGTTAGCTTGTGTTGCTTGAGTCCTTTTTTTTTTTTTCCCTTGCTTGTACCTCCAGGTTATAAATAGATCTTCCTTTTGGTTCAGAGACGCTGTGTCAAAGAAGGACACTTTGGCCTGGAGAGCACAGGGGCGGGGAAGATGGGTGCTCGCTCTGGAGGAGACGGGGGAGGCGGTGCAGAGGGAGTTTTGCTTCTTTCAGACCTGCCAATGGTGCTGTCACCGCAGTTAATGCCAAGAAGAGGCCTGTTAACAGTAGTTTTCTTGCAAGGTCCGGGTATTAGAGCAGGACCAGGTTAACTTTATTTTGATCTCCTTTAGCGGTCTGAAAACGGAGCAGTAGCCATAGAATCAGCGGCGAGCCTGTTGAAAGAACCCATACGTGTATTTCACACCACTCTGGGTGGAAATCGGATGTGAAAATGAAGCCAGACCGAGGTAAATGATTTATTTAAGTGGGATTTTTTTTTTTCTGGGCCCCATTTTAGAAGTGTTAACCTAATTCCGCAGCAGGATCAACTCCTGTGTATTACACATTATTACTTGTTTCTATTACAGATTCCAGCTGGTGGGGTAGAGGAGGGCACATGGAAGAGATCTGGATGGGAGGATACATTCTGGAACACTGTTTGTAAAGTAGTAGTTAGAAGAGAGACTGTAGTGTAACTCAAAATGAAATGGTTAAGAACAGCATTTGTGTCTGTTGCCACAATACCATTTTCGAGTTGCATTATTCATTCTTAGTCAATTTCAACTTGAGAATTTGAACGAGCTAAATTGAGAAAGTTTAAGATTGAGTTGACAATTATTGTTTCGTTATTATTATTACTGCTTTTATTAGCTGATTTTTATGTTTAGGCAAACTCTAAAAATGTGCAAAGTACTCTAGGGCCTTATTCAGTATATCAACATATGGACAGTTAGGGCTACTGAAATGCCTAGGAATAAAACCAGGAAAGGTGGCATTTCCTTTCAAAACCTGTATTTTCAGGATTTTACTTATCACATATCAATCTTCTTTTGGTTAATGACCAGGACCAAGTTTAGAAGATTTTAATGCAGTAGTAATTAGGAGTGAAGACTTCAGTCAGATGAGGATTTGAATGTAGGAAGAGGATTATTGTGTTTAGTAGGAAGTTGAACTAAGATGGCAGGGTTCTTTCCAAATCTAAGACTTTACAATTGGAAATGTTCTTCTATGAGTTAGTTAGGAAGACATGATGTTCAATCCTCATATGAGTTAGATGTTTATTTTTTAAAAAGCTATGTTTTACAAGATGGGTATGGTTATTTTTTTCCATATCTTTCAAAGTGGGTAAGAAAGACAAATTTTCTTTTCTAGTTAAAATATGTCTTTGGTGATAGTGTCTTATAAAATATGCCAGAATGAAGTAGAGAAAGCCAGACTTAATTTAGTGGTTTAAATTAGTTTTAAGTGTTGGCTGTTTCCTGAAATCAGCTATGTATGCATGAAGTACTAATAAGTGTGTTAAGTATATTGCTACTAAATAAGCAGGTTGCTTGTGTAGAATCACAAGTTTAGACTTCTGGATTACATCAGTAACTTTTGAAAAATGGCACCAAGATCAGTAATTGCATCTCAGAATAAACAAGCAAATAAAATCAAAGTCGTTATTTGTTTTGCATTTTTTTCTTGTTAAAAGTTGATTTAAGTTTGTAAACACTTTAAAAAATAGTATTTGTACACATCTTTATTTAGCCAAAACTAGTACTAAACACAATAAAATGTTAGATAATACTGATATATAGGTTACTAGGAAAAATTTTATTCATCAAGGCTTTTAAAGAAATGACTTTTTAATTGTACTTTTTTTTAGTATTACAATGTAAAAATGATGGGATTGCAAGTTTAGTATTGTGATTGTTTTTCATAATAATAATATGAGTCTTTAGTCCCATGGCTTTCTTTTGACCAGAACCCAGAGTAAGTAATATCTTTTACCCTGAAAAGTAGTATAGAAATACTGAAATAAACTTTTCACAAAACATGCTTACCTTTACTATGCGCGATGTGGTCTTGCATTTTCTGTTCTATTTCCATTTTTAAAAATTGCTCTCACAACCCATTGAATTAAAGGCACAATTATGGGCAAAACTTAGCTAGGTTACAATACTTCATATTTTTCTACATTGGTGTCTAAGAATGATTCTATAGAGTGAATTTTCTGGGTAATTGAAACTTAACTCTTTAAATGCCAAAAAAAAATATTTTCAGTTGTGATCATAATATGTGGACAGGCCTCTAAAATAATAATGTCTCCTTGCCCTTTAAAAAAATAAAAGAATATACAGAGTCTATGTAGTTTAACCTTTAGTTGAAGATAAAGGGACATTGTTACGAATTTCAACTTTGTACTCTGTCATAATCTAGAAATGCCCTGAAGAAGTATTTAAACATGTGAGACTTTTTTTGCCTCTAGCTTAAACCCTTCAGTTTTTTTTTTAAAGATCTGATTTTAAATTCCCATGCTGTCAGCAGTCTTTAGTGCTAATATATACTTATTCTTGCCTCCTTTTAATATTACTGTTTTTAGTCCCTGGGCTAGAGAACTAAATAACTATGCTTAATACTGAGTTCTCTATAAAATGAGAGTAAATAAATAGGAGAATTTATCAAATAATTCATTCTGACCTGACTAAGTGTGTGAATTCTAGTGTAGATTATCTAGTGTTGATATCTCTGAGATATTTGCTTATGGTGGAATATAGTAGTGCTTCAGAGAGTTTCTAAATAAATTCAGTAGGAGCCTCTTACCCTACACAGTTGGGTGTGGTAGTTGGCTGGCTAGTTGAAAAAGTCCGTTTAAGTGAAGAATCATAAAGTAACAGCTTTAATTATTTCACCTGTCTTGATGTAGGGCCCAAGCTTTTTTGGAGGGGGGGGGTGAAGTGGGGCCTGTTTTTCAGAGTTAGATATGCTCTTTCTTGTATAAACTACACCAATAATGTACTCCTAAGATTTCTAGTTTTGATTTCTTAAAAGTGGATTAAGACTTTGCAGAGCAATCTGAGGGTGAGATCTTTTACACTAAAGTTTTTAAAAATCTTTTAAATGTTTCACACAATTTTATCAGTCTCTTGGGTGATGTAAGTCAATAGGAATTTGTTTTGGAGGGAGAGGGAATTTATGTTCATCAAAATATGTTTTTTTCCAAAGCATTCAATATAGTTTTCACAGGAATAATTTTTTACACTCATTTTATTGGTTCATGTAGCATTTAAATTAGTTGTTATAAATAGAGTGGCCTAAACAGGTTTGGGAGCAAATACCAGATTCTAGCTATGCATATAACTCAAATAATAGAAGTAGAAATGTGCAGGCAGCTAGAAGTGCAACCTGAGAACATTAGTGTCTGTCAGTTTGCTTTTATGGAGGGTATGGAAAGCATTGGTCAGTTTTGCCTATTGTTCAATTGAAAGTCAGGAGAGATTCTATCTTACTTTCAGATAATGAAGATGTTACTGTACAGTGTGATAACTACATTTCCAGTAGTCAGTGGTATTTTACTGTAGTATGGGGTAATTTTTTTTTTTTATTTTTAAACATTACATAACATTACTTTGGCAATGCTGCCAAAGAGGAGTCTTTGATATTGTCATTAGCACAGGCCTTGGAATCAGACTGGTGGTTGTATCCATGTCCCATTACTTGCTAGCTATACAATTTTCATCAGTTTACTTAATCCCTGAGAGCCTCAGGTTATTTGTTATTATAAGATGGGGATAATTCCAACTTCTCATAGTTAGAATGAAATATGACGGTGGTCGGCACATAGTAAGTTTTAAATGGTAACTTTTATTATGTTAAGACATTGTAGATGTTTTTATGTTGGTCAATTACAAAATATGTTCAACAGAGGTAAGGAAATAATCAAATGTGCAATGACCCAATACTGTTTTGTTTTGTTTTGTTTTGCATTCATAGTGTTCAACCTAAGGCTCAAGCAGATTTAATAGGCTTTTGATATATAGTTATCTGAGAAAATATAAAAGCTACAAAATGATACTTGACATACATGTGTAATTTATTTCTTTATTGTTTGTTATTACAATTGTAGCTTAATTTTTCTATTTAGGGGTTGACATGAGTGGAGTAAGCTTCCTGGGACTAGATTTTTAATGGTGTTAACTGCTGACTAAAGTCAGGCAGCTGGAGAGGTTAAGCAATGTTATTTTGCCTTGTACTCAGGATATAAAGCATGGACCTGGTGCTAGGTAGATATTGAATGCCCAGTGTTTCAAGAGCAGTCAAAAGTGAGGTCTTTGCGTAGAAGTAATTAAAACATTTTATTTTTTCACATTTAATATTTATTTGTATTATTTGTTTTAAAATGTATGGTATTTCTAATTTTACTTTTGAATGAGTGATAAATATTTTTCCTATAAAAATATATTTCAAATTAATAGAATATAAGCTTATGTTTTGATTTCAAATATCCCAGAGGTCCTTGAAGTCCTCTAAGTTTATGATATTGTATAGTAATCTAAGTAAAATCAAAATCTGTTTAATTTTAAAAGATAAATGTAATTTGCTATGCTTTATGTTTTGGTTACAAACAGTTTTTTCATCAGACATTTCTGAGTATGTTAGCTGTGCTTACCAACTGTTATGAAAGATTAAGGCCTGTCAAATATAGTAAATCATCAATAAATTAGTAATTTAAACATACTGTGTTTAAACTACACCAATAATGTACGCCTAAGATTTCTAGTTTTGATACGCCTAAGATTTCTAGTTTTGATTTCTTAAAAGTGGATTAAGACTTTGCAGAGCAATCTAAGGGTGAGATTAAATTCATATTTGAACACAAATTGTAGGCCATTTATGATTCCTAAGTAAAAACTTAGTGTAAAACCTTTTCACAAACAAAATAGCAGTTTGATTTTTTTTTTTCTTGAGTCAAAATTGAAAGGAGTACTTATTATATGTGTTCCTCCCCAAAATTCATACGTTGAAACCGTACCCCTCAATGTGTTAATATTTGGAGGTGGGGCCTTTGGGAGGTGATTAGGTCATGAGGGTGGAGTCCTCATGAATGACTTAGTTTCCTTATAAAAGAGGCTGAAGAAAGCCCTCTCATTCCTTCCACCATCTGAGGTTATAGTGGAAAGAGCAGTCTCTGAGGAAGCTGACTCTTACCAGACACTACACCTGCTGGTGCCTTGATCTTGGAATTCCCAACCAAAAGAACTGTGAGAAATAAATTTCTATTGTTTATAATCCACCTAGTTAATGGTATTTTATTAAAGCAGGCTGAATGGACTAAGCCCCTTTTTTATTATATTACAAATTTAGGCTTTAGCCTTAGTGTTGGAGTGGCTTATGAACTTACCTAGAGTATAATGCAACCCTATTAACCTCAAACAATTCTGGGCAACTGAAATAGGAAGAAAGAATGGTAAGGACTAGAAAAAATAGCAAGGGAATTAGTTGTGTTGCTTATTTGCCAAGAATACTTATTATTAGCTAATGTAAATCCAACAATTGAAATGATAAATATTGGAGGGAAGAAAAATGTTGCCTAGATTAAATAGAGCAAGCTTTTACTAAATTCTCAGGTGGAGGTGGTGGTGAGTAGTATTAATAACAGCTAACACTTGTATATACTCTGTGCCAGGCACTGTTTCAAGTAGTTTACATGTATAACTCAATTAATTCTCATGGTTTCTCAAGGAAGTAGATAGTATTGTCATCTCCATTTTATAGATAAATGAAACTGAATGAGGAAGAGAGGTTTGGTAACTTACCAAAGTTACATAGATAATAAGAGGGCAAGCCTAGATTTGAAGTAAACTCAAGTACATGCTCTTAACCCAGTGACTGGCAGCAGTAAGTTATGTTAAAATATTATAAGATATTGGAACCAAATTGATTTAAAAATAGGCTTGAGGAAAGTGCAAAACACATTTGGGAGGGATTGTGATCTTAGAAAGCTACTTACCTTCTCGGTGCCTCACCTTCTCTGTCTTTACAGTGGGGGAAGTCATAGTGCCTTCCTTGCCTTTGGGTTATTTTGAAGATAAAATAAAGTACATAATGTGCTAGAACAGGGTCTAGCACATAGTGAACATTCATTTATGAGCTGCTTTGTTATTGGAATATTGTAAATTAAGAAGTTAGTCCATTTAGAAAAAGCTAGGGAGGACAAAAGAAAGGGGCTAATTCAGCTGTAAATGTTTTGTGTATTCACTGTGATCGCAAGTCAAAAACTGGCGACTGTTGGTCTGTTATCCATTTATACTGATGGGTACTGACATCAGTAGCTGTCAAATAATTGCTGGCTTGATACAAATTCTGGTATTAGATACTAAAGGGATTGACAGAGAGTTGCCTTGTCTATGTTTTTGCCTGTTATATGGTAAGAAGGAAATGATTAGTGGATGGAAAACTGTCATTTCTTTGTAGGATGAGAAAAAAGATAATTGGAAAGCAGAATTGAAAGGCTAATGTGTGTATAGAGAGACTGACTTAAAAGGTGATTTCCTTTTCAAAAAGTGAAGAAACCCATGGGGCCTGAGCATTCTATACCATGGGCAAGTAAAAAATTAGTTGTTAAATGGAGAACATTTATATTTATTCTTTCACTCTTCTCAACTTTGTACCTGATTATGGCAATGTTTTTTCCCCATCTGAGGCTAACTATACTAAATAGGGAATATTAAACTTGAAATTCTAACTTAATACTAATTTTTTTTTTTTATAATGCAAAAGCAAAATTATAGTACGTGGAAATAGTACTTCTTTCTCAGTAGGTAAACCAAAATCAACTTGTTAATAGTTAATTCTCTTTGGTCAGATGGGTGAAAAATCAGAATTGTTTCTTCATCATTATGTTTGACTTCTTATTAAACTGAAACAGATTGGGTAAAAATAACAGTAGCTAGTCAAAATATTAGACAATAATCAATGTGGAACACCAAAGACACCTAGCAACAACGTGAATAGAGTTTTCTCCTATTTTCATTTTCATATACAAAACACTCATCCAGTAAAATTTTAATAAGATCTTTTGTATTTCTTCTCCTTGTTTACCATCCCCATCCCCACTGGCCCCTTTTAGGTTTTTGATTACCACTGAGGGCTTTGTATGCATTATAACTACTGCCTAAAAAGCCTTTCTCCCCTGTCATTACGTGGGTAGCTCCTGTCATCCTTCTGATCTTGGCTTAAATGTTACTTTTCAGAGGGACATTCTCTGACTACCGTATCTAAAATGCTGAGTTAATGTTAGCGTCTATTATTTATTGAACTAGATGTCCTTAGTATCTCTGTGTCTCAGCAGTTTGTTTCCTTCATAATGTTTACCACATTCTGTAATTTTTTGTTTGTTTGTTTATTGTTTGTCTCCACAACTAGATTTTAAGTTCCATGAGTCCAGGTGCTTGCCTCTCGTTTACAGCTGTATCCCCATCCCCTAGTAGACAGGCCAGGGCATATACGGTTGGTGCGTTGTGGGTGCATATGTATTGGTTGCAAGAATGAATAACTAGTATGTCTCAATGTTTGTGGAGCAAATAGGAATGGAAGCAGATAGTTAGTAATCATTGATTGTTTTACTGGCACCCACTGAAATTCTGAGAGTTGAGGGTTTTGTTTGAATTATGATATTAGGCTACTAACACAACTTTATACCCAGTTAAAAAATAGATTCAAAATGCACATGCCCAAAACTTACTTAAAGGAAAGTTATATTTTTTAATTGATTAAATATCACTGGATTGAACTAAAATGCTGTACAATAGGAGTGGGCAAAAGTTGTTTGACATAGGTGGTCCTCATCTGATTAACAAATGATCCACACACATTCATTTGCTGGAAGCTCCCTGTCCTTCATCCACCATGCTGAATTTGCTATTTCAGTGTGTGTGAGAGAGATTAAATTGGTTTAATGAAGAACTTAAGGTTTGTGAGTACAAGTAGGGTAGGTTAATAGGAAAAAGACCCAAAGGATTTAGACCTTAGATTTGGGACACTTTCTGTCACAGGTTCTATGACATGGGTCAAGTCTCAAACCTGTTTTCTTTTCTGTGAAATGTAGTGGTTCAAAGTGTTGCTTTTGAGCTTTAGATGAGATAATGCATCAAAGAACCCGGTAAGCTGTGAAGTGCTGTATATGTTGACTAGTTTACCCCATGGGCAGGATCGATCATGTGTATAGAAGAGCAAAGGCCAGGTGCTGCCAAGCACAGCCAGCTGCATCTTAGTTGAGGTTGCTGTTTAAACATATCCATTCACATAGTGCCTGTTTTTTTCTATTTTTAAAGTTTTCCCTGTTACCCTGACTGAAATTATGCCAACTAGAGATACATGTAGATTAATAAATATATATGTAAATATATATTTTTGAGGAATATTGAAATGATAGCCATATTTTGGCATAAAATTAGCTTCAGTGGATCCTTTTTAGCAGTGGGCAAAATGCAGGAAAGAGCTAATATCCTAAGGCTTTAGAGTCAGACTTAGATACAAATTCTAATATCAGCCAAATGACCTTGAGCAAATTACATAGCCTGTCTGAACTTCAGTTCTTTTTGTTCTAACACCATCAACCTTAAGGACTGCCGAAGGGATGAACTGAGAACCTATAGTTCCACACCTAACATATGCCTAGGACAGAACAGGGATTGGTGAGTGTTCTGCTTTGAGGATACACAACTTTATCAGCAGCACTGAGGAACGTGTTCTAGTGTTCTTTTGAAGGCAAGTCGTAATAGGCACAAGAAATCTACAGACCCTTACTGTCTGTCACTTTGAACTTTGTTTTCTGCAATATACAACTAGAGGAACTCAAAACCAGCACTGAACTACGCATCTGTAATGTTGATGCAGCGGAAGAGGGAAAATAGGTGATCTGAACACACTAACCATTCCTGGGTGATAAAACACCATAGTGAGAATTTAGAGCAGTGTTACGACAGATTGGTGTGGGAGTGAACAATAGGAGATTAGAAAATATTACAGTGGTGAGGTGGTGCTCAAAATTGCTTTTTTTTTTGAGAATATTACCTAGGATTGATTTAGTGCTTGGAGCTTGGCCCTTCTGCTTTTGTGACCCAGACTTGTTCCATGATGTGTCAATGGCCTTTATAGATTAAGAAACCTTCAGTAGGGTAGCCTGGGAATCTAGTCATAATTCAAGTTATTTATAAATAATAATATTTATTCCAAGTATGGCAATCACTTGGAATTTAAAACTTGTCCCTTTTGGGAGCACAACTAATTTATAGTTGGGGATTAACTATAAATGTAGTTTTCATTTCTTATTTTCCAACTTACCAAACATATTCTTGAACGGAATTAAAATTTGGTATTAATATCTGAAATCAGACCATTAAAAAACTTAATTCTGACATCTAGAAAATCCTATTACATTTTTTAACCAAATCAGCAATTTTCTTTTGTGAGAAGATATCATGTCACATTATCTAATGGGTCATTTCTATTAATTTCAGCATTTGATTTGGCAAATTTCCTCTTTTTTTTGAGGTTTCAGTATTAAAATTAACTTTAGTTCAAAGCTCTATATCATATTTGGTATACTTGATGAAGAGATACTGATACACAAAAAATTCTGATTTATTTTACAGAAGAATTGGCCATAGGATTTCTTTAAACTTCCCTACATTGCTTGCTCTATAATTTAGATATAATTTTTTAAAAATTAAATACCCACAGAAAAATTGGAATCATACAGTTAACATCCAGTGCTTTTTCATAGATTAATTGTGAACATTTAACCACTTCTGTTTCACCTTTCTCAACAGGTAGGTAGATTAGTTAGATAGCTAGACAGACATAGGGGTTTGTTTTTATTTTTTGTTTTTATAATTTGAAAGTGACAGGCATCATGACAGTTCAATCCTGTGTACTTTGATATGGAACTGGCTGGTATCAACATGTGAAGGTTGATTGCATACATTTATTCCCAACTTTGTATCAAGTTACTTGCTTGAAATCAGCACTGGTAGCAGTATTTACACCTTGGAAATGGGCTACAAACCTTGGTTTTTTTCCCTCTGGAGAGCTAGTTGTTAAACATTTACCTGCAATGCAGTTATCACACTCAAGAAACCTAACTCTGACATAATGTTAGTATCTATTACAGTTTATATTCACTTTCCCTAGAGGTCCCAATATTGTTTTTTAAGGAAGTAAGTTGCTTCCAGTTACAAAAAGGGAGTTAGATCCTGATGTTGGACAATATTTAGGAAGGTTTAGAGTATGCCATAAAAATATGTAAAGTGGAAGTAAAATTATTGGCTTTTGGGGAAAAAAATTAGGTCATGTAAATAGGGCAGTTAAGATTTTAGCAGATACTTCCTTATTTAGCTTTCTAAAAAAAAACTTTACTTGGACAAAGTAAATTCAAGAGAAAAATGAGCATTGGTAAAATTCCAAGATTTTTTTTCAATTGGAAAAGAATTATATTTTGGATTATATTTGAATTGGGAAGAATTGCATTTTTGATTCTAAAGCCTCATCTACCTCTCTTGACCTCATTTCTTAGTACTCTTCTAAGGTTCCCTTCACTCTAGGCCTATCAACCTCACTACCAGCGCCGGCACCGTCACTGTGGTGCCTTTGCATACACTGTCCCCTCTTAGAATGTGGGTCTCGGGACTGTTCTTCATTTGACTTTCTGCTCAGTTGTCACCTTCTCGGAGAAGCCTTCCCAGACAACTCTATCAAAAAGAATACAGCTTTTTTATTCTCTCTTTACACTTATTTACTCTTCATAGTCCTTAGCACTGCATGACCTGGTGTTACGTATTTATTTATTTGCCTTATTGTGTTTCTCCCCAATAGGAATGTAAGCTTCAAGAGAGCAGGGCCTTAATGGAGTTTGTGCACTGCTGTGTTTCCCCATGCGTCGACTGGTGCCTGGCATTAGTAGCTGCTCAATAAATATCTATTGTTGAATTAATGCTTGCATGACTTTTAGTATCTCTGTGGTGTAGCATAAAACCCATTACTGGAAAATTTTATACATTCTTTGTCTGTGATTTGTTAGTTTTGTGACCCTAAGTATTAACTCTCTAGTGTCAGTTTTTGTTTCTAAGGATATTTATGCCCGCTTCTCAAAGTTACTAGGGGATCCAATGAATTAACTACACAAATATACATAATACAAGACATGTGGTTACTGAATAAGTGGTAAAAGTAATGTCTGATATCAGAGTTCATAGCTGGGGGGGTAAATTTCAGGACAAAAACTGTCTTTTGGTAGAGCCAGCAGCTGTGTTGAGCCTTAAAAGACAGGTATAATTTGAATAGATTGAAATTTGTAGAGATTGAGAGGGGGAAGGACTGGAAGAGAGGACCTTATGAGCAATTGAGATGGTCAAGGCACAGCAGGTAGACTGTGAATTATAGGGGTTATTTAGGAATGGACAAGATAAGGATTTTGAATGTCAAGCTACGAAGTTCGTGCTTTATTCACTTGGTAATGAAGCACTATTAAGAACTTTGATATGATTAAAGAGAAGAGTTTGGAAGAATAATTTGGCAATATATTTCTATTATTAAATTTCATTATAAACCACAGAGATATTGAATGTCTGAGTCTTAAAATCAATCAAAATTACATTATGATCTGGTATTATAAAAATTACCTGACACTCATCTCTACTGTTGCCTAATCTTTTTTTTCCTCTATTTTCCCTTTGCTACCATTCTTTGTATACATGAAGGATTAATGTTTCCTTTTATGAAAATTATTGGGAATATTGACATGGCACACATGATAATACCATTAGCTATTGTTTAATGATACATTTTGTCGGAGTAGTAAACTGCACTATTTAAAGTAGCTGTGTGTTAACAACAAATAGAGGGGAGGAAAATGGAATTCAGTTGGAGATTCCTTCTCTCATTCCACATAATTACTGGCAGAAACTTAATAAACTCTGTAGGGTTAGAGACCCACGTACCTTCCAACCTCATGTAAGCTATGAGAGTATGGAGACTCCCATGTTACTGATAAGCTTTCCTAAGTGTATTAATGAGAGTATGAACATATGTCCTCTTCCCCACCTGACCAAGCAAACACTTTCACACCAATGCTTAAAGAAAAAATTTAGTTATAGAAGGGGTTTGTTTAAGGTACTGTGGTAGAATGAGCACAACACAGGAAATCTTAGATTCCATTAGACATAACTCCTTTCTTAAAAATTGTTTCTATGGGCATGAGTGTTCTTAAGTCGGTATAATCACTTCAGAAGTTGGAATAAAGAACATACCTGCAAATATACTGGAAGTGTATTCAAATCTTAGTAATTATTGTGTTGCTGGGATGCTGGTCCCAGAGGCATATTTCTGTAGTCCAGCATATGACAACCCTGGTCTGTGCTTTTTCTTATATTGAAGAGTTCAAGTATCTGCCATAAAACTCTGAATGGCTAACAACAACAACAAAAATCCTCAGGTTATATAATAGTATAGATTAAATTCCATTATGAAGAGCTCAGGTCATGAAATGTTTCTGTGACTCTGAGATTACAAAGTCATGCTATTGCTAGAATCAGAGTTGGAAAGGTCCTTAAAGAATGTATTTTTACAGTTGAGAAAATATAATACCCAGAGAAGTAATCTGTCTAACTAGGAAAGTACAACTCCCATTTCCTGCTAGCCAGTCAAGTATTTTCTGTGCCACACTACCTCTCGCAAGGGCACAACTGTCTCTAGGTTCTGGCACCAGAAATTACATAATTATCAGTCAGCCTTCCTCAGGGAACTTGAAAGAAACAAATGCTAGGTGATTATAGTTTAACATTGTTCTCCAAATAATATGTATATACTTTATAGGAAAAAAAATCAAATGGTAATAAATGGAGTCAAAGTGAAAGACATATTTCATCCTTGAAAGTAGGATGTTAAAAAGAGAAAGGAATATAAAGTAGAAATGTGAAGATAATGTCTAAAATTTTAAAATCAAAAAATCACAGGGTAAGCTTATTATTTAGAAATGTAGAGGAAATCTGCCTTTAGTTTTGTTGTGTGAAAAACATGTGTAGTAATAGTACCTACTAAAAGGGCTGTCATAATGCTTAAATAAAGTAATCCGTGTAAAGTACTTAGAATATATTGGATTCTGAAGAAATAGTCAATAAATGTTACCAATTATTGTTAATATGTCTTCAACAAGTACACATTCTGAGTGCTCTGGAGGAAACATACAAAGGCTAAGAGGGTGACTGACTGAAGCAAGGAGAAGTTCCATTTGGTTAGGATGACTAGGTAAGGCCTCTCTGAGAAACTTATGTGGGGACAAGTAAGAGGCAGCTGTGTAAGGAATGAGGGGAAGAACATTCCAGGCCAAGGGAGTACTATGTGCACAGTTCGTGAATTTAGAAAGAACCTGGCATGCTCTAGGAGCTAAAAGAAGATCCGGATGCGTACTACAATTTATGCTTCCTTCATTTGTTCATTTTAGACTGTGTTCTTCACTAGAATATTTGTTCTCCAAAGGGCAGGGACAACATCTGACTTCTTTCCTGCTGCATCCCTCACACCTGTTATGGTGCTTGGCATGGAGTTGGCATTTATTAGATGCTGGAAAAAACGTTTTTGTGCCTATTGCATGCTTAATCACTGTCAGTGTCTTTTGGGTGAGGACTTATCTTTCTCTTCCCTTCAGACAAGAGTAAGCTAGGAGGCAGTGAATGCATATAGTAACTTTTTAAATAAAAGAACATTTGAAAAAACTGACACATTTGTAAAGTATTTCAAATATAAGACATGAATTTTATGTATTGACTTAGTAAGTTTCATGGGATAGAAAGTGTTCACTTAAAAAATTAATTTGGTTGTTTTGTGTTTTTGGATGTGAATTCATCCATGTTGACTTGAAAAAGTTTTTTTTTTGAGGCACATAAAGTGCACAGATATTAGTGTATATAGTTCAATGTATTTTGACCTCTGTACACTCCTTTAACCACCAGCAGATCAACATATCAAACAGTCTCACTAATTTTTTTCCCCTTCACCTATTTCATCCATCCCCCTGCTGCCCTCCCCTATGGCAACCACTAGTCTGTTCTCTATGTTTATGAGTCTGTTTGTTTTGTTTACTTGTTCATTTGTTTTTAAGGTTCCACATATAGTAATTTAAGTTAACCATTTTGTATCTCTATTTGTACCATGAAATTCAGAATTTTGAGGGGGATGGGCCAGATTAATGCTACTGGAATGGCCCTGGTTTATGCCTGTTACCCCTGTGTCCAGTCCTGTTTCACAGTTGTCTCCTTTTACTCTAAGTGTGTCACTGTTTGGACAATGAATTTTATGGTCACTCTAATTATTAGTCATTTTGCTGTCTGTACTGATATCTTCTCTTACTAATTTGTATTCCATTCTGCATTTAGATAAATATACCTTGAGACAGACAGTTTGCCCCAGTTGTGTTCTGTAGGGTATTGCATCTAATATTTTGTAATTTATGTGGACTTTTGTACTAGATCAAATGATTGATGACATGGGATGCTTACTTTGATGCAGTGTAAAACACTTGGACTTTGATTCAGAAATGCTTGATTTCTAAAATGTTTCTACCAAAATGCACATATTTTGACAAAATGTTCTTTTTATTCATAGTCATCTGAATTCTTATGAATAGTGCCTTCTGCTATAAATACTAAATTAGTGATTATATAATATATTGGTTAAGTGACATCATTTTTAGAATTTACTGTTAAGTATACTAAAACTCTAGACATTTGGATCCCTTTCCTTTTCCTTTCTGAAATAATCATTGAGCACCTGCTCTGTGTGTGGCATATATATGCTGGAAGTATAATGATGAGCAAGAACTAACACAGCTTCTGGAACTTGTAGTCAGAAGCGGTCTTTCCTGAGTCAACAGACAAATCAGGACTGGAGGTTACTCTGTGCTGTTTCGGAAGAGCACAGGTGGTGAGTAGTGGAATTAGCCCAAAGGTAAAAAGTGTCAGATGGCCTACACAGACTTATAAAACTCCTACATTCCACTATCCTTTTCCAGTTGTGGTGGTCTGAAATATTTTATTTGGGTATAGGGAGCGTGTGTGCGTGCATGCATGCATGCATGTGTGTATGTGTGTGTGTGTGTTGGATGTTGTGTTTTGTTTGGGAGAATGAGGAATAGAAATTTATTCTCATTAAGTCCAGGTTTCAGTTGAGGTGCTCAGTTCATGAGGCCTTATTGATTTTCCCCTCTAGGTAACACAGCTAAAACCTTCCTAGTCTAAAAGGTTAGAAACTATTGAGGTACTCAGATGGTAAGCACTTTTCACTGGCTTACTGGGTGAAATAACTGTATAAACTGAAATTGTGTTGAAAAATAGAGAGCCTTGATAGATTGACTGTAGCATTTCTGAGAGGAAAAAGAAAACTCTCCCACTGCAGAAAAAGGTATATTCAGTAGTTACAGAATTTGTACGTATTGAAACCTTAGGGATCTCTGAACATCTGTGTCTCTAGTAGCATGGTGTCACCTCTAGAAAGAAGGGTTTGTAGAACTGAGTGGTGGCAGCCTGTGAGGTGCATGTTTTGTTTGTAAAATCTCTAGCAACTACTTCTTTCTCAAACTCTATTTAGTGAAATAAAACTCAGTATCAGCCTTTATTTAACATGTGCTCCAAAGTCCATGTTGGTTGAATGTGATACCTAACTGGGGACATTGTAGGAGATGGTAGCAATGAGAGACAGTATCACATGGATGAGTGGCTTTAAAATATTTTTTGACTGCCCACAATTACAAAAACAATTGATGTTTCTGCCCCATTATGACACTCCCTCCCCACAAACAGAAGTCATTACTCAGTCTTGCTCATGCAATGGTAGATGAACTTTACTTTCTCCTATTTTATTTGAAAGGAAAATGATAGTCCCAACCCCCTTAAATTTATTTCATACATTTAATCCTACAGGTTGTTTTAACATTTAGAAGAACTGTTAAGACCTAGGTTCAAGTTCTGGTTTTGTCACCTGCCCTATGTAAACTTGATCAAATTACCTAACTTCTCTGAGCTTCAGTTTTCTTGTTGATTAAAATTGAGATAATAATGGTATTTATTCTGTGGGTTTGTTGTAGTGACAGAAGTAAAGTGGTTGTTCCAGGAACTTAATAATTGCATAATCAATGGCTATTCATATTCTCTCCAAAGTTCAATAGCTTAGGGAATTGAGAGTGGTAATAATAGTGAATGTTATTCATAAGGAAATTAATTCAGTTTTAGATACATTAGAATTTGAGGTGGTGTTTGTAGCCAGATGAGTTTAGTCACACCATTCATAAACAAGACTATAAGAAATAGTTTGAAATTAGCAAATTTTTAAAAATGCAAAGAGCATTCAAGCTTTGAGAGCTTGATTGAGTCTTTCTTAAAGTTACATGAAGTTTAATTAATTCTGTGTAACTATTTCACTTTACCAGACTTTTGCTAACATGCAAAATCTGCCAGTTGTATGAGTATTGGCATATTTAGTTGAAATAATGACATCTACCAGTGATAGGTAGAAAAAGAAAAACACAGGACTTGGAATTAAACTTGGATTAGGTGATTGAATGAGGTAGCCCACAAGTTGCCCTAATCTTTATGATTTAGTTTCTTCATCTGCAAAATATTCTTATCTCACAAAGTTATGATTGTCAAAGGGATAAGTAAATGTAAAATACTGTATCTCCATGGAAATACTGTTAGTAAAGTATCAGTTTATAAGAAGAAAAAATTCATGATTGGCTCCATATTTTTAAGAATGTATTAAATATACCACTCTTCGTAATATAACAACAGGAGACTAACTTCCCACAACATGTCTTTAAAGAAATAGGAGTATAGGTAAAGGTGAACTAATGTGCATCTTGGCACACATTTTATGTAAAATGAGGTATCAATTTATAAAGACTAAGTACTATAGGATATTAAAAATGAATTCTTATACCTGATCTTGATGCTTATTAAATCTGACTAGTATGTGTACAAGATATTATTAGACCAAGTGTTTGTCCGGTAGCTTAGATTATAAATAACCCCTGTTCTAGCTCATTTTAAACAATGTAGTATGAAATGATGCCAAAAAACAGGCTAGAACATTTTCTTCTCTGTAAGATCTGGGATTTTGTAAACAAGGCTCTGCTCCTGGAGCTAATCTAGGTCATCATAACCCAAAATCTTTTGAAAGATGAGGACCCCAATTAAGCCTCTAAGTACTTCTTAATTTTAAGAAGTATTTTAGCTCTCAAATACATAGTGTTTTTGGATTGCTATTTGGCTTATTTGTACCATATCATAATGAATACAAATCACTGGGTAATCATTTCAGGAATAATGATTGTGAGGTATTTCTCTGTGGGTAGAAATTAATGTAAGTTATTATGGCTTAATTTATCCCAGTACTGACCTAGCAGAATAACATTTTGTTTTTGAACAAAAACTCTGATTTAATGAGAAAAACCATTAGTTTATACTTTCCTAATTTCCAAAACTGTTAACAGCATTACTTTTGGCTGTTCAGTCTTTCTTGCAAATTAGTTATTGAGGTGTGAGGTGCTGTTAAGGATGACATTATTTAAGAAACTTAAGAAATATCAGTGTCATAAAAATCTTTCTTTGGTAGTCAATATTTAAGTTTTATCCCTATTTATTAATATGGGATGCCACTAATATATTGCATTTTATTTGTTCAGGGGTGTGTGTATGTATGAATGAATGTATGCATGCACATTAACCATTTGTTAACATCCTATAGACTTGATGTTTACAAAGGGAAAGAGGAAACTAAAATTGCTTAAAAACCAAGTACTGGACTAGGTAGCTTATATCTCTTACAGAAATTATTATTCTCACTTTACAGAGAAATTAACTCAGTTTAAATAACTTAACAGCAGAATAGCTCGTTAAATGGAAAGAACCTGAACCCCTAGACAATCTGGCTTTCTCAAGTATATCTTACTGCTTTAAGGGATCTTTCCAGTAATGAGGTTGGCTTTTGTGCAAACATGTTTACACTGCTATCCCCTAGAAGACCACCAATGATACAGTATATTTTTTGTGCAGCACATTGTTATTTTCAAAATAATTTTATCATATCCTTTTTGATCCTTACAACATACCAACATTGCAGGCAAGAGAGAGAGAGAGAGAGAGAGAGAGAGAGAGAGAGAGAGAGAAGGATTCCTGACTTAAAAATCAATAATTTCAGAGAAGTGCTTAATTTCACATAGTTGATTAGAAGTAGAGTTTAGACTAGAACCCGGATCTGTGATTCCTGGTTCAATATTCTTTTCTACTTTTCCTATTTCTCCAGATTAGGTAGGTGATCTGTGATCATGAAGTATTGAAGTTTTAGACACTGAATCTTTTACTGGGTCCTCATGTAGTCATCACACTACAGCTTTAGCCTGGCTCCTTGTTTAGCAGTCAAATCCTGTTTTCCTGTAGAATGTAAATGACAGGTTTGAGGTGCAATGGGGCTATAATTGTGGTTACTGAATGAATAATAAATGGAAAATGTTAACTTGAGATTTCTGTATTTCAGCTTTATTCTTGTGGGATGCAATATTTGCCTTATGGAAATATGTAAGAAAGGAATTGTTAAGGGAAGGATAATAGTGGTTAAGAGCATGCGTGTTAGATTTAGGAAAACCTAAATTTGAATCCTCACTTTGCTTACTTAGTTCTGGTTACTTGGGCAAGTAACAAGCCACTTTCCTCATTTGTGGGGCTAAGAAGGGTATGTGAAAAGGTTAGCACTGTACCTATCCCATGTGCCTATTTAATTGTACCTCTTAAGGGTTCTTTTTTTCTACTAGCAATATTTTTTTTTGTTTAGAAAGTCTCCAAACTAGCATGATTATTTCTAAAGTATCATAAAAAGAGACAGTTCCCAAATATTTGTGCTAGAAGCATAGATGATCTGAAACAGTTGATATGAAATTTTTGTTTTATATTTGGAATGTGTAGTTTAAGAAAAACTGCTACGGAAGACCCACTTTCCTATTTATTAATATCCTTAAATATTAGGATAATATAAATAATTTATATTTCCTAAACTGATCCATTTGGAGACCACAATTATGACCTTGCTAGACTGGGTGCAGGGGAAAGGGTTTTTCATAGTTGGGGTTTGAGAATTGAGAACCTGGGACTAGCACTTTAGACTTTCATACTGTTCAGATCCTTAACTTGTAGACTGTTGAGATCTACAAAGTAGGTGATGTGCCATTCTGTTATAGCATGCCCATTTTTTTTGTTGTTCTTTTTTTTTTTATTAAGGTATGATTGATATACACTCTTATGAAGGTTTCACATGAAAAAATAATGTGGTTACTACATTTACCCATATTATCAAGTCCCCACACATACCCAAATGCAGTCACTGTCCATCAGTGTAGTAAGATGCCACAGATCCAGTATTTGCCTTCTCTGTGCTACACTGTTCTCCCCATGATCCCCCACACCATGTGTACTAAACATAATACCCTCAGTCCCCTTTTTCCTCCCTCCCCACCCGCCCTCTCACACCCCTTCCCTTTGGTAACCATTAGTTCATTCTTGGAGTCTGCTAGTCTGCTGTGTAGTATGCCCATTTATAGTTTTGTGTACCAAGATGAATAAACCAGGGAAAAGCAAGCATTCTTCAGAATTATATAATACACTATTTTGAAATTTATTGGAAAATTAGCATCACAGAGGAAGCATTTCACTAAATAAATCTCTTAGTTGGATTTTACTTTCTCAAAGGTGGCATGTCTCTTGTGGTACATTTTATTCTTTTATAATTAACAATTGTTTCTAACTAAATTTAATGTTTTTTCTACAAGTTTTCTTTGTACATAATAGTTTTACATTATAGATACAGGATATCATTAACCTTTAATTTAAAAGTTTAAGGATTATAACTGAAAAGATTCCAAAACAACTAAGGGATTATATATTATCACTCCTTTTTTGAAAGATACAGGAAAAGGTTAATTTTGAATTATAAAGTTATCTGCCCCAAAATATAAAAACTTTGTATTTCCATTGACTTCTAGTTATATGACTTGATTAAGTATACTTTTAGAGCTGATTTTATTATTTGAACAATGCAGATAATAATACTTGTTTTATTTACCTCCCATAGTTATGAAATTAAATCATATAGTTTATGGAATATAAATTGGGCATGGTGCTACGTAAGCAATAATGTAGACAAACACAGTACTTACCTTTAAAGCCCTTACAGTGTGGTGGAGGAGAATGTCATTAAACCAGTCATTTTGCAAATAATTATTTAACAATCTGTGAGCTAAACACTAAGAAAAATATACAGGATGCCTGAGACTGGTCTTAGATCAGGGAAAGCTGCCCTGGGAAAGAGAAAATTAAGCTGAGACTTATCAGTTAAAGGGGTTTTGGGAGACCATTCCTAGTAGAAGAGGAGTAGTACTTGCAAAGACTCCAAGTTTTGAAGAGGCTTAAGGGTCCTAGTAACCAAAAGTCCAGTCTGGCTAGTAGAGAGTATCCTTTAGCCTTCACAATAGCCCTATGAGCTAACTCCATTTTACAGATAAGAAAATTGAAGCCTAGAGTGTTTCAGTAATTTGTATAGAATCTTACTATTTGCAAATGGCATCTTCATGTTTTGAACCCAGGTTGTTCTGACTCCAAAATCCCTGTTTGCCCCACTATGCCATTCGTTCGTTGAGTTACTTATCTCACAGGCTGGCTGTGCTCCCAAACACATCTGCCCTCCTGTTATTCTAGAGGGCTTAGCAGCTCTCCCTCCGGCTACTTGTGGAACCAATGATCAGGGTTTTTCTTTATAATAAGTATTAATGGGATTGAACTCTTCTAGGTTGTATACTGTGTACTTTTACTTGTATACTGTAGAACTCCAGGGATCCTAGAAGCTTTTTTCAGGGGTAGGAGTCTTGTGGATTCTGGTGCTGATAGGAAACTGCAGTGTTTGTGGCCTCTCTCAATTAAAAATAGCCTCCTGATGCTCATGGGGTACTTTAATAACGCCCACGTTTCCATCAGCCTCTGCTTCCTACCCCCAAGACACTCTGGATAAACAAGATCTGAGTAATAAACAGTGTGCTTCTGCTGCAGACTTTTCCTACTCCCAGAAACGTGTCCTGTTTAGAAACCCAAATCTACCACTAATGTGCATTTTATTGGAAAAATGCAAACAGAAAGAGTTCCATTGCTTTAAAAGTTTGAAAAACACTATCCTACTTTATATGATGTCCAGGGGAAATATTTCCTAAGTGAGAAATTTTTCTAATTCTTCCTGTCTGTTTATCTCCCACTACCTGCATTGACTTCTCAAACATCTTTGTAAGCTGGGGTGGGATTTTTGTTGTTCTTAAAGTTTATGGAGATAGTGTAGATGCTACATTGAAGTCCAGTGTCTGAAACCTAAAAAAAAATCCATGTCTTCATATCCCCATAATTTCATGATAAATTAAATAAGTGAATTGAGACTAAACTTTTTTTTACATATGAAGAGACGTTTTAATGCAAATACCTACTTAAATCTTTTATTCTCAGAATTTACTAATAAGTAACTGATTATTTCCCTTTTTAAATAAATCTTTTTCCAATCAATCTGTTAACCTCAATTTTTCTTGTCCCCTTAAAAGACACTGCATTAATTTGGGTGGGGGTGGGAGGACACTATTTTAGGCCCTATCCCATTTTAACTATCTAACAGGTTGTGTTTTTCTAGGAATTTGTGAAGTTTGTTGTGAAGTAATTCATAGTCCTAGGTAGATGGAGGTTGATGCTTTATTCTGATTGTAAATTTTCCTATTTCTGTGTGTTCAGAGGGTTTCAGTTGGTAGAACCTGATTTACTTGAAATGTGAAGTAACAAATTGATTCTCTCCACCACCTCTTTCTGTCCTCAGTTTTATGTGAAACACTGACTAAAATAAATGTTTGCCTTATGAATTTCTCTTTTTTAAAAGCACCCAGAGACACACATTTTCAGGGCTCAAGCTGTAATACTTTGTCGTTTTGTTCTGTTCTTTCAAGTTGCCTAAACACAGCTGAGTTGGTAAGAGAAGCAAAGACAACATGATAGTGCTGCCAAGTAGACAGGAAGCTGTAGTGGACCTAGCAAGCAGGGGCGGCTGAGCACACCCTCCGTCCAATCAGCTCTGAGTGCTGTTGCTATGTGCGCTCTTACTCTGCTGCCTTTGTGAAAAACCTTACACAGAGGGAAGCGGAATCAGCACCCACCGCTGAACATTTGTTTTAACCACTGCAGACATCTGGATCCCTCAGTTACTGACTATACAGCTATTGACAGCCAGAAGGCAACTTCTTTTATACAAGGATTCCAGTATGGTTTTCAGTGGAAACAAAGGGCTTCAAAGAGAAGGTGTGTAATGAAGTGTTTTTAACGGCTTTATTTTTAAGCTTCCAGTTTTCTGTAGCTGTTTACCAGTTGTGGTGTTTGCTTTGCATGGATTTTTAATAAAAAGGTGTAGAAAAATGATCTCACTTTGAAAACCATTTAACTTAGGGAATTTTGTTTAGCTTCATATAGCCGTTTTTTTGAGCAGCATTGCTTAAAGATTATTAAAATGCTAATCTGAACAATGAGTAGGAAGAAACCAAAATACAATGTGCTCACTTTAATGCGGGGAAAATATGATAATAATGGGAAGCTGGAAGTGTTAACTGTATTCGGGGGCAGGAGGTGTTAAAATAAGAACTGTTAAGGAGAATATATTTAAAATAAGTTACTTATTTTTAACTGAAATTCATTGTGTCTGAATTTGACAGAGATTGTCAGAATTTAGCTTAGAATTTTGATATACTTTGAGGTCTTTTTATAAAGGTTTTCTGAAGATGCTATGTCAAAATATACAATCTTTTAATTATTTGATCTGTTGGCTAATTCTGTGCAGTTCAGATAAAGGATAGTAGTATAATCCAACTGCAGTCAGTGTCGTATTCTGTTAATGTCCATACAGAAAACTGAAAAATAAAAAGGATTTGGAAAACAACATACCACCCGTGGTATATATTTTAAAATTTAAGTAGTCCTTCCATTTTTTTATTGGAATATAGTTGATACACAATATATATTGGTTTCAGATGTACAACATAGTGACTTGATAATTATATACATTACTAAATGCTTGCCACAGTAAGTGTAAGATACCCCTGTTACCATATCCAGATATTACAATGTTATGGGTTATATTCTCTGTGTTGTTAAAGTAGTCCTCTTAAATGTAATAATTCCATACCTGACTTAATACTGAACATATAGTAAAATTGTATTAAATTAAACCTCACTAATTCAATATTTGTAATAATTGAACATTATATGGGTTACGATGTGTTTTTATGGAATCTGGAAAAACTATCCCACTGATTATAGGAAAGTTTTAAAAAATGCAAAGTGAAATAAGTCAGAGAGAAAAACAAATACTGTATGATATCACTTATATGTGGAATCCAGAAAACAAAACAAACAACAACAACAACATAACAGAAACAGACTCATAAATACAGAGAACAAATTGGTGGTTGCCAGAAGGGAAGGGGCTGGGGGGAATAGAAGAAATGGGGGAAGGGATTAAGAGTTACAAACTTCTAGTTATAAAATAAGTCATGAGGATGAAAAGTACAGCATAGGGAATGTAGTCAATAATGTTGTAATACTTTTGTATGGTGACAGATGGTAACTAAATTTATTGTGAGCATTTCATAATGTATATAAATGTCAAATCACTATTTCAGGTGTTGCATGCACACCTGAAACTAATATGTCAGCCCTACTTGAATTAAAAATAAAACACCTTAGATAAATTTAAGTTTTTTTGCATACTCTCAAATACTATGAAATTATAGTGTACATATTGGTTTAGGTAATTATTCTTTTAAATTAGAGCAGAACAAAAAACTAATTAGCATATTTCCCATTTATGAACAATTCTCAGTTTCACCTGGTGTGTGACTCCTTTTTAATTCATTCAGTGATTTTTGTCTGATGGATAAAATTAGTATAAGTTCAAAGTTAATGTTCAAGCTTTATTTCTTATCTCTACAAGTGACGTGTTTTTGGAATAGGATTGGTTTTAATGTTTTCAAGAAGTATCTGTCATTAGGAAGCCTGAGCAGTTAATGTTAGCATTGTTTGATAAGTGAGAGTGTTTCTTTCTTCTGAAAGGAACTCAAAATATATCTCATGCTGTTGTGACCATTACTGATCATTTCTAATGATACAATATAATATTTATATTGCTAAAGACTTCAATTAGCAGACACAAATTTCTAAAATAAATTGTCCTTAATAAGAAAGTGATTCACATGAACCTGCATTGGTTGAACTTTAAAAGACTCTGGTATTGGTTTTTCCAGTTTGTTAGGTTTAGCCCAAAACTTGAACTTGATAGGAATTACCGTAACAATTATAGCAAATAAATAAAACTAATATATATTCTTTGGAATTGGTGACCTCCACAATATAAAGCATTCATTTCTAGAAGAGTTGCTGTGACAGGCCCAGAGATGGGAAGCAGAGGTATGTTGAGAGGACCCAATTTCATTAAATGTAATTCTAACCACATGGAGGTCAATCTGGTCATATTCATTTTTTAGGCAATCACTTTCATCAGTTACTAATGTTATTTTGTCATTATAGAACCACAAAAACCAAAGTTTTGCTGAAACTGGTTTGCCACACTTTTCCCCCTTGGGTTTGTTTCTTAGGAATTAATAGACTTTCCAAGAGCAGGCTGGTTTCATTCATATGCTACCAAAGATAAAGGAACATGATGTTGGCAACAAAGTTGGGTTTACTGCTGTGTCATATAAAAGCTTTGCCTTTGTGTTGCTGGAGAAATAGTCTTGGCAGAATCAGATTTTATTCCTGGACTCAGCACCTAAAGATGTTTTTCATAGTGGAACATCCGTTTCTGTTTTTTTTAATCTTTTGAGATATTTTTAGGTTCAGATTTGGGGTAGCATGTCTCATCTGTCTGTGTGATTTATTATTTAGCTAGGTGGTTAGAGCATGGTTTCACATCTCTGAGCCTTAGTTTCCTCATCAGTGTAATGAGACTTTAGGGTAATTGAAATGAAAGAATGTATGAACACTTAGATTAGTGACCCAGAGTTAACACTTATTAAAATGTAAGAGATTATTATAGTAAACTTCTCTTTTCCATTAAATTATTCTACATTTTTTAATTCTGAGAATCTTAAGTACAGCTTTTTAGACTTTTCCTCCCTGAGCTTCACATATGCAGATATATTTTTAGAATTCTCGATTTTCTAATACTTCATGATCTGGAAAGTCATGGAAATAATGGGGATTTGTGCAGAAGGACAGGGTTCATAGGGAGGTACATGGCAAATTTCTGAAGACAATAATCAATAATGGTAAGTAAATAATGAGTAAAATGGGAAGATAAGTAATGAAGAGAAAGCAGAAAAAAATTTGTTCTGTTTGATGTAGTGTTATCTTTAGTATACGTGTGTCCACGAATGCTGAGCTGACTGACTCACTGTAGTTGCTAAATCCAGTGAGGATTTGTGTCCTGGGAAACAACTTATTTCTGACTTTTCTTCTGAATTCCTCAGCTAGGATTGGACTATGAGTGACTTTGTATATGCCACCCATATTAATGACAAGGGACAAACCATCTGCCTGGGAACCAGAAATTCAATATCATTACATACATGATGAATGTAACTGTCTTGAAATGTAAGAGCTTCCACAATAAAAATCTGGTGGTGTAGGTCTAAATTTTGAAAACTCAGTTTAGCTTATTGAGAATTAGAGAACAAGCAAATGTAAATAAAAGACAGTTCCTTCCAATTATACTCCTATTTTGTTACTGTCAGTGTTCAGCAGTACCGCCCAAGTGGCTTTTTGCATTGGGTCGGGAGACTATTTTGCAACTGACAGAAAGGAGAGAGAATGTGTTTTAGAAATAAGTATCTTGGTTCTACCTGATTGCATTGCATTGATGTATTTTGGTGGGTGGGGAGGAGTGGGTAATATATACTTACATCACTCTTCTCAAAAAAAGTTCCACACAGTAAAAGAACAGAAGACAGATTGCTGTACATTAGTGTTTCTCAAATTGGGGTATTGGCCCTTTTGAGAATCTGCTGAAAACTACCAACCCCCTTGCCAGGAAGAAAAAATGGGTCTATGTATATACACACATAATTTTTTGGAAAATGCCCAGACTCTCATAAATTTTTGTAGGTTAAGAAATTTTGTTAACCATACTTGGTTTTAGTCAGAGAATAAAAGCATTAATTTTAAAAAGTTGAGGCTTAAAACTTCTGGGTAAGGACCTCAGATTATTATGCAAGCAAAGTGTTAAATAGTGGCATTGGGGTCTTTGTGCAAACCTCTTCTTTGTAAAGATGATCAAATGTTGCATCATGTACTCTACTCTATGCATTAGTACTCTCGCAGATAGGTTTGCCTTGAAGAGTACTGCATAGTCCTGTGCTGTCTCCTATATCCTGGATGAGCTTCAGATAGAGAACCTAGCACAAAAAGGACCAGCCCTGGAATTCAGTGTCCAGGTCCTCAGGATCTACATGCCATCTCTGAGTTAGAGACTGAGATTAAAGGAGACCTGAAGATGCCTCTTTCGGCCTTAGGCTGCCACCTGGAATCTCTTCCAGAAATCATTCTGCACTAGAGATGACAAGGCCACTGTAATGATTGTCACCTAGTTCCATCTTTGTTCAAAAGAACTGAGTAGAACTGAGCTTCGTTACATGCCAAATTTCTCAACTCTTAATTAAAACAACTCTGTATTCCATTCACTTTGTATTTCTGCAGGAGTTTAGGTTTCACATATTCAAACATATACTCAGTGGAAAATATGAATGTTGAGAGTACTTAGAAGTATGGGTCATGCATGTGCCAGAGGGAAGGACAGTGTATTTTTTGGGACCAGCCTATGTTGTAACCATATTCCCACGAGGTAAAAATGTAAGACTGAATTGTTAAGCTTGAGGATAATTTTGGAAAGTTATGTACCAGTTATCTGGGATTAGTAAAGCTGGAATGAAACAAAATAGCACTTGAATAGTGGATTGTTGCTTTTTTAGCACAGGGTTTTCTTCTGAGTATATAGCTAAATCTATAACTTGGGGTTTTGAGAAACAGGAATTTGTTTCCTTCTGTGACAAAGTTTTCTCAGCCTTTTGTCCCACGGTTCCTTCTGCATGGGCTAGGGAGTGGTAATACCATATCATCAGGAATATTCCCATAAAGGATAGTGAAAAGGACAGTATTTCCTACTTGAGGATTTTCATGTAAAACAGTGATGAATTAGGTCTAATGGTTTACATAGAGCACAGAGAAGTGAAAGTAAATAGGGTTAGTTCAGTTAAGAAGGAAATGAATAAAATCTGTGTAGCTCTAAGTTTGTGCCCATGCATCTGTGATGGTGTGGCTAAAAGCACAATTCTGGCAGCCTATACTTTTAGGAGGCAAAACAGATGGACACCACTAAATTTCCTCAGTAACACCGTCTACTTATAATTCTCACATTTTCAGTATCAAGTCCTCTGGGAGCTTTCTCTTACATCCAGTTCTCTAAGAATTCGCATAGCACCCTAATTTACCCTTGTTTATCACATCACCATGAATTAGACTTACCTGTGTCCTCTCCTTAACACTCCTCTACTGAAGGCAGCACAGCAGGCTGTTCTTCCATTGCCTTCTGGAGAAGAGCAGAATTTCACTGACAGTTTTGACATTTAAATACTTCTCTTTTGAGGCAGAGATTGGAGTTATGCAGCCACCAGAAGCTGGGAGAGGCAAGGAAAAATTCCCTCTGAGAGACTTCAGGTGGAATACATCCCTGGCAACACTTGATGTCACACTTCTGGGCCCCAGAACTATCATAGAATACATTTCTGTTTTGTAAGCCACCAAGTTTTAGTAATTTGTTATAGCAGTGCTAGGAAATAAGTAAATAAATAAATACTTCTCTTTTTACGCTCTTAACTTCTAGCCAATTTTAAGACTACTGGAGATTTTATTTTCTTTCTGCAGCTTGAGTTGCCCCCAACTCATCACATCAACAGCCAGTAGGTTGCTATGATGAATTCTCTCTATATCTCTTAAAAGACTGCTAAGTCCTAGAAACTCCAGTAATCAGTAAGGAAAGTAGAACTCAGAAAGTGCTGTCTCTCTTTCTATATTTGACAGTTTAATGTTTTTATCTTGGGCTGAAGATTCGGTGATTACTTAATGCAATTTTATCTTAAAAACAAATTTTCCTTATCTCATTTAGAGAATTTTATTGATAAAGGGCATTAAAAACAACTCATGAAGCTTATTGTCAATGCAAAAGAGAGGGCAGGAACTAGACCCATTGACCAAACTAAGACCTGCTTTAAGAAGCAAAGAAAGGTCAGGAAATTTTAATCAGGTTTAGTTCAGTGTTTCAGATGTACCATTTGTAGAATTTGTTTTCAACTTTGACTTTTGAAATTTGAAAAAACAGAAAAGTGGTTGGCGATTAAAATATCTAATCTAAGAGAAGAATAAGTGACAATCATCTAAAAAGGGTTTCAGCAATTTTTTATCGCTTTAACCAGAAATAAGCTGAAATAAGAAGGGAACAAAATATGATGGAATATTGACCATTCATTATTTCAACAAGTGTTCATACCAAACACTGTGCAGGGCAGCAGGACCAGCTTGTTCTCATGGAGCTTAATGGGTCAGGTGAGAGATGCAAATAATGATTTAATTTTATTTGTGCTAAGTTTTAGAAAGGAAAAATATAAGTTGAAATGAGCCTTCTCATAAAAACAACAAAAAGCCATGTAATGAGATGTGGTAAGATCTAATGAAGAAGTACATGTTAAGCTGAAATAGATCATCTCATAATTTCATATCCTATTTTTTTAATCTGTAGAACTTCAATCAAGTGATGAATTTAAATTTCTAATTCTATAAGAGTAGACATTGTTAGAAAATGTAATGAGAAAAATCCCATGCTCAGAAGCAACCAGCAAATGTAATTTTGAATGAACTTAATAGGAATATTTAGGGCCTTTATGAAGAAAATTTTAAAAACTAAAGAATGTTTGAAAAGGCTTGTATAAAGTGTGAACCATTAGTTGCAGTTTTTGTAAAGCTAGTTAAAGTGATTTTTGAGTCACTAGCTATAATTTTTGGGAATCATTGATAAATTAGTGAGGTATCCAAAAACTGGAAAAGCAGTAAGAGCATTGAGAGTTAGAGGCTCTCCTGATGCACAGAAGAGTGAATCACCTCTTCACCATGAAGGGCGCGGCTTTAAGAATATTGGCATAGTTGCAGAGAAGGATTAAAATAACTGAGTTGGAGCTATGAGGCATGCCAGGAGGGGAGTGCTGGAAACAGGAAATACTGTGATTCAGTATAATACAGAAGGCGGGATATCCTGAGGCAGCTGTAGGAGAGACTGAGTGGATCAAGTGTGGTTGAAGCGTTTGATGTGTGAAGGGCAGCAATGAGAGAAGAGGTGAAAAAAGGTAGATAAGGTCTTTTTTCACCTCATCTCTCACTACTTCCTTTATGTGTCAAACTCTGGTCAAACTGGGAATAGTGAGAGATCACATATGGGAAGCTGTAAATAGGAAGTAGTCATATTTTACCACTGATGGCTTATTGGAGGCAAGAGAAAGGGAGGAGGAATAAAAGACTCTTAAGATTTCAAGTCACAAAAAACAAAAACAGCTGCAGCTGGGACAAGTTTTATAACCTGACCAGCACCCCTATGATTATTTTTACTTTGTGGTAGGCTAGGTGTACCAGGATCAATCTGTGTTTGTGGCCACAGTGGTACCAAACAGTAAATGAGATGATAGTATTTTATAACTCTAAAAATAGACATGAGTAGAATCAGATATTGTTTAAATTGGAAAGGACTGTCTAGTTTTATACACCTTCGATTTACAAGTGAGTTTTCTGAGAGTCACAAACTTAAATTTACCTTTCCCAAGGTGTTGGGTCTAGTTTATTACAAAACTGAAATTAAAATCCACGTTTCTGCCTTCTAGTACAGCATTTTTCATACTTTTTCCATGTTTCTTTAACATTATCCTCATTTGATTTTTATTTTATAGAGATCTGTAAATTTCAAGATCTATTAGAAGTATAAATGTTAATACGAAGATCTCTTAGTTTTCAAATTTAGGAAAAAGATCTAAGTCAAATGTGGAATGAAAGCAGATTGGCAAATTTATTTTCTAGGCAGATGATTTTGGAACATACAACATTAAATAATTGCTTGATCATAATAGCTATTCTCAATTAACTATGATTCTAATTGTGTGTGAATTGGCTGAACCAAAACTAGTTTAATCTGGTTCTAGGGAATATTCTATACTTGGCTTACTGAAGTTGATGATAATCACTACAGAGTCATCCAATAAAACATTAATTAAAAGCATTACATTAGCATTGAATCCCACTGCTTGATCATTATCTTTACGAAAGGATACTGCCTTTGGCAGTTAACATTTTAAAGGGGACATAGAGCAATAAAAAACTGTGTTTGAGGAAAAAATTTAGAGAGAAAAAAATATTGTTTCTGTTCTTACCAACCTTATAGCAAGGTGATACCTTTACAATAGTCATTTACAATTAAACTATAATTTTCCATCCTGAAAAATTGATTTCCCCACATGTGCACAAAGGTTAATGAATGAATCCATTTGAACAAACAAATGGTATTAAGAGTAGCATTGTCTGCCTACTTCAACGGGTTGAATCACTGAAGGATCCAGTGGATATTCTTTCTTGGTGCTATTACATCATCCCATTTTCTTTTTGGCAAGCTATCATTCTCGTAGACTTCTGGTCCATTGCTCCCTTTTTAAGAATTGGCAGTTTTCCACTTTTGTGGAACATGATCTCTACCCTCCCCATCATTGCCCCTTCAAATGATAGACAAGCTTCTCAGGCTTATTGTAATGGGAACAGTGGGGAGGGAGAGGAAGGACCCCATAGAAATGTAGTTTGGGCTCTTGGTTTACAGAGAGACTGAAGTCAAATAGCTTTTATCTTAATACCTTATGATGTTGGTTCACAAAGGCTGGTCTTCAGACCTGCGCTAGTCTAAAATCAGATTTTCATTGGTTCATGGGAAAGATGGCAGCCTCTCTCAAGAAGGACTGACCTTTTTCTGTGATCAGGCCTTCCAATTTTTTGTTATTAAATGTATTTTCTTTTATAAAGTGTTAATGCAAGTAAAAATTAAAGGTCAGAATTTTTTTTTACTAATTTTGCTTTTATTTAAGAAGGAAATACTGAAATGTTTTAGTTGTAAAGCTCCCTAAGAAGGAGCTTTAGCAAGCTTATTTTAGCAAATATTAGCAAGTAAACTTTAGCAAGCTATTTAAATTTTTTGTCACTGATACAGATCCTCTTTATATAAATTTATACATTACTGAAAAAATAGTAACAAATAGGAAATTATATGTATTGCTATTTTACTTATTGGACTTTATCATGCATTTTTCTAAGTAACACAGTTATTTTAATGACTATAGGATATTCCATCATGTTTACATAACATCAGTCAAACCATTTTCCATAGGTAATTAAAAAATTGTTTTAAGCTTTCCTGTTATAGTGGCTATAACTTGGATTTTCAGTATGGTTTTAATTTTTCCTCCTTTGATTAAATTTCCTCTCTAGAGAGAGATTAAACATTCCTCTCTATGTGTTTACTCTTTGTAGTTCACCTTTTGTGAATTTCTTATTTCTCTTTTCATTTAAATTTTGAAATAGCAAATGTTTAATTAAAATAGACATTGAATATAATAGAAATAGGGACATTTTTTCGACCACATATTATACAAACATTTGCCCTTTTATTTTTTATCTTTCAGAAATATTTAGATTTATACATTTTAATCTGATAATATTTTCCCTGTGTATATTTTTATATTATTTCCAAGCTGAGAAAGTTCTCATTCCATATAGGTCAAATACATGCATATTGAATATTCTGCTAGATTTCTCCATTAAAGTTATATGCTAGATGTGGCTGTTTTACCTGCAAGCTATTTGTTTTGATGAATGATGTAAAAATGTGGATTCATAGAACACCTGTATCAGAGGCATAGAGCTTTCTTGTGAAACATGCAGACTGCCCAAGTCAGAATCTCTGGTGTAGGATCTAGGAATATACATTTTCTGCAGGCTTCTAAGATGATATGTATATTAAGATCCTATTGCTGCTATAAGAAACTACCACAACTTTATGGCTTAAGACAATACAAATTTTTGGTCTCACTGTTCTGGAAGTCATAAGATCAAATTGGGTCCAAAGGGCTATGTTCCTTCTGGAGGCTCTAGAGGAAACTATCTCCTTGACTTTTCTAGCTTCTAGAGGCCTCCTGTTTTCTTTGGCTCAGGGTCCCTTCCTCCATCTTCAGAACTAGTAACATAGCATTTTCTCTCTGCTCTGATCTGTCTCTCTTTTGTAAGGACTTGTGATTGTGTGACTGTGTGGGGCCCACCAGATAACCTAGGAAACTCCCATCCAAAGATCCTTGACTTAGTCACACCTGCAAAATTCCTTTTGAATGTAATGTTACATATTGACAAATTCCAGAGATGGGGAAATGGACATCTTTGGGAGGACTATTATTCTGTCTACCACAATACATAGATTAGTTTGAAAACCACTGTTACATTAAATTAAAAACCACAGATACTCAATTTTTTTTTACCTCTATCACTATATATACACAAATTGTTATTAAGTAATTTCTGTTCTGTCTTGGAAAGATTATGTAAGCTAGAGGCTTTAAAGTTTTATGTATACTTAGTCATTTTGGAAGCTCTCCATTCTATTTCAGTAGTCTTTTAAAAAATATCCAGCAAGGTAAAAAGTAGATAGTCCTCCTCTAGTTTTTTCTGTTTTTAAGAGTTTTTTTGGTTTTCTTATCTTTGATGTTAAAAGCTTTTAAAGGCACATGTAACCTGCATGTGTCTTTGTTTGATTCCTACCCTCCCAGCTTTGAAAAACTTGATTAAATTTACAGAAACAGTACATAGTGTTTGAAACAAAATTGAAACAAAAAAAATGTGTATAAACAAATAGGGAAACTGCTGATTGGTCCTTACCTACTCCTCTGCTTACTTTCCCAGGGAAAGGGGAAAATAAGCACAATTTCCACAGTTTGTGGAATATCCACAAATCCACAGTTTGTGCATGTATCTCCATTCTTTCCCTATCCTCATAGAAGTATGCTTTATATTAGATACCTTAAACTTTTTAAAACAAAAATAGAATCCTACTCTATATACCCATAACTTAACCTTTTAGCATCTTTATCATTCAATCTATTATGAATAGAGGAATCACTTATTTATGTCACAGTTTTAAATTTTTGTATTTGGATATATATATAACAGCAAGCCTATGTGCAATATTATATACATTTAAATCCAAACATTAATCAAATATAACATAGATTTGCTCAGTCATTTTTTCTAATAAAATACAGGGTGCCCAGTTAAATTTGAATTTCAGATACATGAATAATTTTTGATGTAACTATGTCCTGTGCTGAAATTCAAATTTAACTGGGCATCCTGTATTTTTATTTACTAAATTGGGCAAACATAACCATAGAAAGTAAATGACTCCCTATAATCCTATCCTGCAGCCCTAGAGTTAACTATAAAAAGCAATTTGGTATATGTTTCTTTTTTTTTTCTGTAAATAATGTCTTCTATAATTATAGAAGTGTTTGTCACTTGATGTTATAGCAGTTTCTCATGTTCATACCAGCAATATAATGACATTTAGGGCTAACCTATTTCTAAATCCTTAGGACATTTCAGAGATCTCATCTGGGCCTACTCTGTTTAAATTGTTAGAAAAAAACAAGAAAATTGGTAGTGAAATGTGCACTTGACTGTGCAGAGGCAGTGTTCACTAGGGAAGTAAGTCCTGAAATGGGATCAAGATATGTCAGTGCTAGAGATTTTCTGTGTATTTTGGGGAAGGCTAGATAACTTTTATAGACTCTGACACTTTAATCTCTAACTGAAGAGAATTAGTGAAAATAATTGAGGTAAACTATGTGAAAGTATATATGACTCAAAAATTACAATGTAAACAAAGTATGCTGTGTTTACTTTAAATGATTGATTCTAAAAGTACTAAACCTAAAATATAAAAATCTGCATAAATTTGACATGGAAATGGACTTTGAGACGAAGGTGAAGAAAAATCACTTTAATAATGGAGTCATGGAGTTTGGCTTGGTTTTAGGAACTCTGTATTTATTTAGGACCTCATGTTTTTAGGAAGGCCTAGTATGACTTTTTGCTTATGTTCATAATTTCTAAGCGAGGGGAGAAGGAAGAGGAGGTGGAGGGAGAAAGAGAGATCTTAAAGATTTAATATAACTAAAATAAGGCTTCCAGTTTATATAATGGAGCTGACATTTGAATCCATTTGGTCTCTTTTTGAAGACTCCCCACATCTGTTTAAAGAAAAAAATCTTTGAACTAGCTGACGTAAGTTATTTCTTATTACAGTGCAAAAAAAATGAACTCAGCACCATCTACTTATTCATATAGTTCTCATGCAACTGCAAAACCAAAACAATTAAAAAACTAAATGCAAATTGAATTGTAGAGTGAATAAACTTTAAATCATTAATGATATGTTACAAAATTGTTGGTCAAAATGTGAATATAGTACTTGGTATTATGGACCAAATCCTTTAGAGTTGAGCATACCTGTGATGGCTATCGCTTGATATTTGCTTGTTGGTTAACCCACTGTCAACTTTTGTTGGTACAATGGTACACCACTGTGATATTTTGCACACATCACAAAAGCATCGGTATTTTTACTACTGTAAGTTAACCAGAGCTATTAAAACTATGCTATTTAAATACTAGCAAAACTGTAAATGTAAGTCATCACTGTAAATATGAATATGACACTGAAATTGTAAGGCAGTCCTTGATTATTGTTGACCCAGGTGATCCAGAGTAGGTTTGTGCTTATTTTTTAAGATTTTCATTGAAAACAAATCACATGTTAAATTTGGACAGGGAGAAAACTGTCAGATCCCCACAATGTCCACAGACTCCAGTTTAAGAACTACTTATACCTCAGTTTTGTATTAGGAACAGATATATGCAAATTCAAAGCTATAACTGAAAACACAATTCCAGTGTGCATATGTTAAAGTAGGTCCCTTGCTTTGCTAATATCACCACTACCACTACTTTCTCTATATGGTCCCCCTTGCTTAAAGTCCTGTGTTCTGCCATTGTTGGTCTTAAGCTCCCAGCTAGAATAGTGGTTAATCCTGGTTGCCATGAGAATCACCTAGGGAGCTATTAAAAGAATGTAACGCCCAGCCTTGGGTTGGTTCCTGGGTTTTATTTCTGTTTTGTTGTTACTGTTTGTTTGCAAAGCTCTGCAGTTTGTTCAAAGCAAAGCCAGGATTCACAACCACAAGATTCTAGAACTGATAAACATTCTGCCAAGACACCTTGGCTTATTAAAGATGAGTGGTATTATATAATAATGCTTACTGTCTGCCAGCACTGTTAACACAACACAGTTACCTCATGAAATCAGTGATGCTGTGAGATGGATTTTACCTCCATTTTCCAGGAAATTGAAGTTTAGAGAGATTAAATAGGTTTTCTTGGTCTACATAGTTATTAGCCAAACCCGGATTGCCTGTTAACCATGAAATCCAGCCTTATTTCCCCCTTCATTACAAGATAAATTTAACCAATCACTATTAAACATACACTTTGATGAAAACATTTTTACTTGATTAGAAATGTATAAGCATCAAGTATGAATGCAATTCATATGAGCACTGGCAGCTATAGCCGTTTTCTTCCCTTCAATTAAGAAATTTGTTAGATAAATGATTTCATTCTTCAAGACTGGATTTCTTTTCAAAAGAGGCTTGAAAAAACATTCAGTTAATTAGTTCACTTTGTTTTCAGGTCTATTAAGATATAGTACATTTAAGTCAGAATCTAAGTAAAACTGATAATTTTAGGGTTACCATATTTGGTTGATTTTAACATATTTTCTACATTTTAAGTCCTTGAAATCAGATTGTTTCTTATGCTTGCTGACACATTGTAGTTTATTGGGAGATTTTTTTTCTTAGTGAAAGATAAAGTCTATGTCTTAAAATTGATGACATCTTAGATTTGATGAATTAACAGTAGTAATTATACATGAGATAACAGTTCCATATCTAATTGGCCTGTTTTTGGAGGTAAAACAATGTGATGTATTGTTCGTATTGTTTTGAAGATTAAATAAGATGAAATATTCATCACAGTGTCTGGCACATAATAAGAACTGAAGAAGTGTCAGCTGTGATTATAACATAACTATTGTGTTAAAACTGCATGATGGATCCACAACCACAGATCAGAGAACCTTAAGTGTAAATAAAAGAAATCTACCATTTTTCAGCTATTTTCTATAGACACAGTCCTTTTAGAAACACAAATCCAACTGGCATTATATCAATATTGCCCAGACTGCTCTCTTTGCAGAATGCTGCAAACCATCAAATATACAATATACTGTACTGCTCATTAGGGACTTTTATTCTGGCATATTCTCAAAATACAGAATTTAATATAGATATTCAATAGTCAAATCCAGGGGAATTCTGTCTAAAAAAGGCAGCACCAGAGTTTATATGAGAAATAAGGTTATTACTGTCAGTAGACTCTGACAATGTCAGTTATGATAACTGTGCTTCCCTCAGTCACTTAACAATTTATTATTTGTAAAACAAGTCAAATAAAAATTTGTTACAGAAGAAGCATTTCTCTCCTCTTCCAATAACTAATCTGTTTGTTTTTTCAGGCCCTGAAAACTTCTAAGTATATTCATGCTTATCAGGCATTAAAATGCTTAATATAAAACATAAACTGTATTCCTTTAAGTTTGCACAGAAGGCCATTTTTTTGGTCCTGGAACAATACAGAATCATCTGAGTTTTGATTCTTTTCTTTTTTGCCTGTGAAGTTGCTTTCTCCCATAATTTATGTTTTTTTCTTCATATAATTCATGCTTCCTGAGGGAAACTTCTTATTTTAACCTAAGGATAAATGAACAGATTATTTTCATTACTTATTTTTATTTTTTAAATGTGCAAAAAGTAAAAACAAGAATAGTTTTCTGACATTTTATAAGTCATAGTTTTTTTTATTAATAAATTTTATATTTTTTAGAGCAGTTTTAAGTTCACAGCAAAAGTGAGTGTGACGTACAGAGTTCCCAGATATGCCCTGTCCCCACAGATGCACAACCACTCCACTATACATATCCCCATGCCACAGGGGTACATATTATAGCTCATGAATCTATATTAACACATCATTAACCAAAAGGCCATAGTTTACATTAGGGTTCACTTTTTGGTGAATAAGGATGTATATCTGGTATTTTATAGGAGGTAAATATTTTTTAACATAATGGCTATTTTTTAACTAAAAATGAGTAATACATAATGAAAAATGCTATGATCTTCAGCAGTTCTTGTCAGAGGTGGTGGTTGTTTTTTCTTTTAATATCTTTGGCATTCATGGGGCCATTAAGTAAAAGATGGCATTTCCTTGAGGGTTTTATGTTATAGACTTATGTATCAAATCAAAATGACCATATAAACCTTATACATGACATCTGTGAAAAACCTACACCTAATACTTTACTTAGTGGTGAAATACTGAACACTTTCTAAGATCAGACGGAAGGCCCTCTAGCTACTTCTATACCACATTGTATACCAATCCATTACAATAAGGTAAGAAAAGGAAATAAAAGCATAAAAACTGGAAAGAAAGAAGCAAAACTATTTCCAGTGACATGATTGTTAATGTAGAAAATCCTAATATATAGGAGACAGGAAGGAAGGAGTTAGACTCTCAGGGAACTCACGTGAAGAGTTATAGCTTTAATACCAATAGAATCATAGGAAATATCTGCCTGAAGAAGGAGTAAGGGAGGTTTCACCTCTGCCTCTACAACTGACTTTTAAACTGGTTCTTAAAGTGTAGGAGTTTGGGAAATCCTACATAATGGGAAACATTATGGATATTTAAGTGAACATAATCACATTTATATTTTAGATAAAATTCTAATAAGGAAGATGGGGCTAGATGGGAAAGATAAAAGACTAGGTTCAGGGAGACCAATCACAGAACTATTTTAGATACATCTATTATTCGTGCAAGAGATGACGGTTTTAGTAGTATTGATAGGGGTCATAGAATGAAGAACAACATGGCTAGAGCTATTTAGGTGGTACAATTTATAGGACTCAATTGCCAAGTTTCTCGCTTGGGCATTTGAACATGGATAATATTAGTCTATATAGGGAACTTGAGGAAGAACAAATTTTGGGTTGGAGAAGCATGGATCATATGGGGGAATAGGATGTTGGACTTAGTGGATTCTACATGTTTTCATCATTACTTTTGTTTATCTTTGTCCTTTATTTTTCAGTCTTTTCTCTTAATTTTCTCCCCATGTCCCCACCTTAACTTCATTAAGTAACCACGGCATAGGACAGAAGGGGTTTTTTTCTTTTGAGTAAGACTAATTTAGTGGCTCAATGTTTGACATACCTTACTTCTGATTATCACAATAATTATGTAAGGTGGTGGATAGTTATAATCACTAGGGATTCATTGTACTATCACCATTTGTTTCCCTGAGTTTCAACTGGGAGTATGTACACACATGATTCACAGTGGAATAAGAAACAAAATGTCACTTTACTAAGCATACACCCTATAATCTCCTAAGAGTGAGGCTTCTGGAAACCCATTTATATCTAGTATTTTCACTCCCTCTTCTAGTAATTGAGAATCTCTAGGCTCTAGTCATAGGCTCCAGATGAAATCTGGAGCTAAGTACAAGAGTCCCTCCTCTGAGTTTCAGGAAAGGACAGGAATTATGGAGCCAAATTCCTGGTTTTTAGCTTTGGCGTATTAGTTAGCTTTGGCTGCTGTAACAAAATACCATAGACTGGGTGGCTTAATCAACAGAAATTCATTTCACAGTTAAAGAGGCTGAGAAATCCAAGATCACAGTGCCAGCTAGTTTGGTTTCTGGAAAGGTTTCTCTTCATGGCTGCGTTCTCGCTGTGTGTCACTTGGTCTTTCCTCAATGCCTGTGCCTGATGTGTGTGTGTGTCTCTCTCTCCCCCTGTTCCTATAAAGCCACCCATCCTATCAGATTAGGATCCCATTCTAATGACCTCATTTAACTTCAATTACCTCCTAAAAGGCCTATATCCCCATACAATCACACCGGGAGTCAGGGCTTCAATATATGAGTTTTAGGGGACACAAACCGTTAGCACTTGTTAACCTCACTTTAAAAGTAAATGGGTGGTCCAATGGCTATAAATCACACCAGTCATTTAGTTTCCAAATATTTAGAAATTTTCCAGATATCATGCTCTTATTTTAACTTAATTTCATTATGGTTAGAGAATACACTTTAGATTATTTAAATCCTTTTTAAATTTATTGAGATTTGTTTTATGGCCCAGAATATGGTCTATCTCGGTAAATGTTTCATGTGTACTTAGAAAAGATGGTATTCTGCTTCTGTTGAGTGGAGTGTTCTGTAAATGCTTATTAGGTCAAGTTGATGGTACTACTCAAGTGTTTTATATTCTTACTGATTTTCTGTTACTTGTTCTATTGATTATTGAGAAAGGGGGTGTTGAATATCCAAATACAACTGTGGATGTGTCTGTTTCTCTTTATAAGTCTATCAGTTTTTACTTTTTATATTTTGAAGTTATTTTATTAGGTGCATAAATGTTCAGGGTTGTTATGCTCTCTTGATGAATTAGCCTTATTATCATTATGAAATAGCCATCATTATCACTTGTGGTATCATTTGTTCTGGAATTTATTTCATCTGGTATTAATATAGCCACTCCAGCTTTCTTTTAATTAATGTTACCATAGTGTATCTTTTTCTAATCTTTAACTTTCAACCTATTTGTGTCTTTATATTCAAAGTGGGTCTATTATAGGGTAGTGTACAGTTGTGTCTTTCCTTTTTTTTTTTTTTTTCTCACACTATACATGCTAATCGCAATGCCCTCTTTCTTTTTCCCCACCCTTATCCCTCCCTTCCCACCCATTGTCCCCAGTCCCTTTCCCTTTGGTAACTATTAGTCCATTCTTAGGTTCTGTGAGTCTGCTGCTGTTTTGTTCCTTCAGTTTTCCTTTGTTCTTATACTCCACATATGAGTGAAATCATTTGGTACTTGTCCTTCTCTGCTTGGCTTATTTCACTGAGCATAATACCCTCTAGCTCCATACAAGTTGTTGCGAATGGTAGGATCTGTTTTTTTCTTATGGCTGCATAATATTCCATTGTGTATATGTACCACATCTTCTTTATCCATTCATCTACTGATGGACATTTAGGTTGCTTCCATATCTTGGCTATTGTAAACAGTGCAGCGACAAACATAGGGGTGCATCTGTCTTTTTCAAACTGGAGTGCTGCATTCTTAGGGTAAATTCCTAGAAGTGGAATTCCTGGGTCAAATGGTATTTCTATTTTGAGCATTCTGAGGAACCTCCATACTGCTTTCCACAATGGTTGAACTAGTTTACATTCCCACCAGCAGTGTAGGAGGGTTCCCCTTTCTCCACAACCTTGCCAACATTTGTTGTTGTTTGTCTTTTCGATGATGGCAATCCTTACTGGTATGAGGTGATATCTCATTGTGGTTTTAATTTGCATTTCTCTGATGATTAGCGATGTGGAGCATCTTTTCATGTGCCTGTTGGGCATCTGGATTTCTTCTTTAAAGAACTGTCTATTCAACTCCTCTGCCCATTTTATAATTGGATTATTTGCTTTTTGTTTGTTGAGGCATGTGAGCTCTTTATATATTTTGGATCTGTCCTTTATCAGATCTGTCATTTATGAATATGTTCTCCCATACTGTAGGGTACCTTTTTGTTCTTTTGATGGTGTCCTTTGCTGTACAGAAGCTTTTTAGCTTGATATAGTCCCACTTGTTCATTTTTGCCTTTGTTTCCCTTGCCCAGGGAGATATGTTCATGAAGAAGTCACTCATGTTTATGTCCATGAGATTTTTGCCTATGTTTTTTTCTAAGAGTTTTATGGTTTCATGACTTACATTCAGGTCTTTGATCCATTTGGAGTTTACTTTTGTGTATGGGGTTAGACAGTGATCCTGTTTCATTCTCTTACATGTAGCTGTCCAGTTTTGCCAGCACCATCTGTTGAAGAGACTGTCATTTCGCCATTGTATGTCCATGGCTCCTTTATCAAATATTAATTGGCCATATATGTTTGTGTGTCTTTCCTTTTTATCCAGTCTGTCAATATCAATTAAAAGTCATCTTTTTAAGTAGATGATTCACATTTAAGGTTTTCATTGGTATGGATGGAATTAAATCTACCATTTTACTGTTTGCTTTCTTTTTGTTTCATTTGTCCTTTGTTCTTTTTTTTTCCATTCTTTTTCTGTTTCTGTTAGATTGAGGGTTTTTTAATTTCATTTTTTCTGCTTTGTTAACTTTGTAATTAGGTTTGTGGGTGGTTTTTCTTTTGGTTTTTTTTTTTTAACTAGTTACTTTAATGTATGTGATAATCATCTTTAACTTGTCACAGTTTACCTTCAAGCATATTATACTACTTTGTGTGTAATGTAAGAACTTTACAATATACTTGCATTTCACCCTCTCCTGGCCTTTATGCTATTGTTTTCATGCATTTTATTTCTACACTGTTGGAAATCACACAATACATTGCTATTATTTTTCTTTTAAATTGTCAATTCTATTTTAAAGTGATTTAAAAACCAAGAATAAGACATACATACAGCCAACAGGCACATGAAAAGATGCTCCACATCATTAATTATCAGGGAAATGCAAATAGAAATCACAATGAGTACCAGTCAGAATGGCTAATATCAAAAAAGCAAGAAATAACCAAGTGTTGGTGAGGCTGTGGAGAAAGGGAACCATCCTACACTGTTGGTGGGAATGTAAATTGTTGCAGCCACTGTGGAAAGAAGTACGGAGATTTGTCAAAAAACTAAAAATAGAAATACCACATGTCTCAGCAATTCCATTTCTGGGAATTTCCCAAAGGAAACAAAACCACTAATTTAAAAAGATATATGCACACCCATGTTTATTGCAGCATTATTTACAATAGCCAAGATAGGGAAGCAACATAATATCCATTGATAGATGAATGGATAAAGAAGATATACAGTGGGATATTATTCAGCCATAAAAAAGAATGAACTTTTGCCATTTGCAATACCATAGACCTAGAAGGTGTTATAATAAGTGAAATAAGTCAAATAAAAATGTCAAATGATTTCACTTACATGTGAATCCAGATTACAAATGTGGAATCTAAAAAACAAAACAAATGAACACACAAATAAAACAAATGGACTCATAGAGTACAAACTGGTGATTGCCATAGGTAAGGGCATAAGGGGATGGGTAATATAGTTGAAGGGAATAAGGAGGTAGAAACATCCAATTGTAAAATACATAAGCCATGGGGATGAAAGGTACATCATGGGAAATAAAGTCAACAATCTTGTAATATCTTTGTATGTTGACACATGGTAACTACACTTAAACACGGTGAGCATTTAATAATGTATATAATTGTTGAATCACTGTGTTGTACATCTGAAACAAATATAATATTATATGTCAACTGTATTTCAATTTAAAAAAGAATAAATTATTTTATATTTACCTAAATGCATATTTATGATTTCCAGTGCTCTTTGTGTAGATCCCCATTTCCAGATAGAATCATTTTCTTAAAGAAGGACTTCCTTTAACATGTTTGGTAGTACAGGTCTGTTGGTAATGAATATTTTTTAGCTTTTCTATCTACAAAAGCATTCTGGCTGATTTTTAATGAATTCTAGGTTGACAGTTTTTTTCCTTTATTACTTTCAATTTCTTCAGAGCTCTCTTTTTGTGTGCTACTCTCTCCTGGGACTCTAGCCACATTGAACTCCCCTTCCTCCAATTCTTTTGCCCTCCTTTCAGGAAGACTGCTGAGCTCTGTCTGGTTTATTCTTCCCTGCACTTCAACCAGGGAAGTTTCTCAAGGCAATGAGGTTGGGCAGTTGTAGCACTCACCTGTTTATTTCCCTCTTGGGGAATCACTGACTGTTGTCTGAAGTCTGAAAACAGTTGTTTTGTGTATTTTGTGTGGTTTAAGGTATATGGGTAAATCAGATCCCTGTTATTTCATCATGACTAGAAATAGCTCAAATGGCTACTCAAATCAAATTCAGGTTAGCCACCCCACCTGCCTTGTGTAAGAATTTATGAAATGGGTGAATATTAGAAATCAGCTATTTTCCTCCAGTATATCCACTGGTGGAAAGATAAAGCTTGTGGTAAAGTCCTCCTTTCCCTGTGTATAGCCCCAATCTGAGTAAAAGGAAGATGTTTCTTTATCCCTTAACACTTTGAATTACCATTTTATAAATGAAGAAATTAAGTTATATGCATGAACTTGCCTAGGACTGGACTCACTGGATCTTACTGCTGACTTTGTGAAAATAGTAAAATTGAATTCTACAATGAATGTTTTACTTATTACAGTTACAAAATAGTTATTAAAGGTCAATTTTGTTTTCAAATCCTTTCATAAATTTTAATTTTTACTTTTCTTTGACCATTAGTTATGTTATATACAATCTCATTCCATTTCTGAAGATAGGAAAATTGGTATGCTTCTTGGCATTCTTTGAATCAAATACATTATGAAGGGAATAGCCCATGGTTAATTTTTCTTATCAGTGTCTCACAGTTTTCAGAGCCCTAGGTATTTTATTCTTTTTGATGCAGTTGTAAATGGAATTGTTTTCCTGATTTCTCTTTCTGCTAGTTCGTTGTTAGTATGTAGGAATGCAACAGATTTCTATGTATTAATTTTGTATCCTGCAACTTTGCTGAATCCAGTTACTAGTTCTAATAGTTTTTTGGTGAAGTCTTTAAGGTTTTCTATGTCTAATATCATGTCATCTGCAAATAGTGACCGTTTAACTTCTTCCTTACCAATTTGGATGCCTTTTTATCTTTTTGTCTTACCGGATTGCCATGGGTAGGACCTCCAGTACTCTGTTGAATAAAAGTGGTAAGAGTGGGCATCCTTGTCTTCTTCCTGAACTTAGACGAAAAGCTTTCAGCTTTTTGCCATTGAATATGATGTTAGCAGTGGGTTTGTTGTATATGTCCTTTATTATTTTGAGGTAGGTACTCTCTCTACCCATTTTGTTGAGAGTTTTTATCATGAATGGATGTTGAATTTTGTCAGATGCTTTTGTCCACAACTATTGAGATGATCTTGAGCTTTTATCCTTCTTTTTGCTAATGTGGAATATTGTACCATCCTTGAATCCCTGGAATAAATCAGACTTGGTCTTGATGGATGATGCTTTTGATGTATTTTTTAATTTGGTTTGCTAATATTTTGTTGAGGATTTTTGCATCTCTGTTCACCAGGGATATTGGTCTAAATTTTTTTTTTTTGTAGTTTCTTTGGTTTTGGTATTAGAGTGATGCTGACCTCATAGAACCTCATAGAATGAGTTTGGAAGTAATCCCCCCTCTTCTACTTTTTGGAATACTTTAAGACGAATGGGTGTTAGCCCTTTAAATATTTGGTAGAATTCAGTTGTAAAGCCATCTGGACTGGACTTTTGTTTGTTGGGAGTTTTTTGATTACCAATTCAATTTCACTACTGGTAATAGCTCTGTTGAGATTTTGTTTTTTCCTGGGTCAATCTTAGAAGGTTGTATTTTTCTAGGAATTTGTCCATTTCTTCTAGGTTGTCCAGTTTATTGACATATAATTTTTCATAGTATTTTCTAATAATTGCTTCTATTTCTGTGGCATCTGTTGAGACTATTCCTTTTTTGTTTCTGATTTTATTTGTGTACTCTCTCTTTTTTTTATGATAAGTCTGGCTAGGGGTTTATTTTATTTTCTTGAAGAACCAGCTCTTGGTTTTGTTTATTTTTTTCCTATTGTTTTGTTCTTCTCTTTTTAATTTATTTCTGCTCTGACCTTTATTATGTCCCTCCTTCTATTAACTTTGGGTTTCAGTTATTCTTTGTCATTGGTTTCTCCCTTCTAGACTATAAAGTTTCTGCTGAGAAATCTGATAGCCTTATGGAGTTTCCCTTGTATCTCTCTTGCTATTTTTAAGTGAGTAAAGACTGTTTATCTCAGATTGTTCTTGTTTCTTGAGGTAGGCCTGTATTGCTATGTACTTCCCTTTTAGAACCACTTTTGCAACATCCCACATATTTTGAACTGTTGTATTTTTGTTTTCATTTGTCTCCATATATTGTTTGCTTTTTTCTTTGCTTTGTTCATTGATCCATTGATTATTTAGAAGCATGTTGTTTAGCTTCCATGTGTCTGTGGGATTTTTGTTTTATTTTCTTTGTGTAATTTATTTCTAGTTTCATACCATTGTGATATGAAAAGATGCTTGATACAATATCAGTCTTTTTGGATTTATTGAGGCTCTTTTTATGTCCTAATGTGATCTATTCTGGAGAGTGTTCCATGTGCACTTGAGAAAAATGTGTATACTGCTGCTTTTGGGTGGAATGTTCTGTAGATATCTGTTAAGTCCATCTGATCTAGTATGTTGTTCAATGCCTCTGTTTCCTTGTTTATTTTCTGTCTGGATGATCTGTCCAGTGATGTAAGTGGGGTGTTAAAGTCCCCTAATATCATTGTATTGCTGTATATTTCCCCCTTTAGGTCTGTTAGTATTTGTTTCATATGTATAAATGCTCCTATGTTAGGTGCATAGATATTCACAACTGTTACATCCTCTTGTTGGACTGATCCCTTTATCATTATGTAATGTCCTTCTTTGTCTGTTGTTACTTTCTTTGTTTTGAAGTCTATGTTGTCTGATATAAGTACTGCTACTCCAGCCTTTTTTTCCTTTTTATTTGAGTGCAACATCTTTTTCTATCCCGTCACTTTATATATATATCTATATATATTTCTTTTTTAATTTTGTTATCATTAATCTACAATTACATGAAGAACATTATGTTTACTAGGCTCTCCCCTACCCCAAGTCCCCTGCACAAACACCATTACAGTCACTGTCCATCAGCATAGTAAGATGTTGTAGAATCACTACTTGTCTTCTCTGTGTTGCACAACCCTCCCCTTACCCCCACCCCCCACATTATACATGCTAATTATAATACGCCCTTTCTTCTTCCCCACCCTTATCCCTCCATACCCTCCCATTCTCCCCAGTCCCTTTCCCTTTGGTAAATGTTAGTCCATTCTTGGGTTCTGTGATTCTGCTGCTGTTTTGTTCCTTCAGTTTTTCCTTTGTTCTTATACACCACAGATGAGTGAAATCATTTGGTATTTGTCTTTCTCTGCATGGCTTATTTCACTGAGCATAATACCCTCTAGCTCCATCCATGTTTTTGTAAATGGTAGGATTTGTTTCTTCTTAGGCTAAATAATATTCCATTGTGTATATGTACCACATCTTCTTTATCCATTCATCTACTGATAGACACTTTGGTTGTTTCCATTTCTTGGCTATTGTAAACAGTGCTGTGATAAATACAGGAGTGCATCTGTCTTTTTCAAACTGGAGTGCTGCATTCATAGGGTAAATTTCTAGAAGTGGAATTCCTGTGTCAAATGGTAAGTCTATTTTGAGCATTTTGAGGAACCTCCATACTGCTTTCCACAATGGTTGAACTAATTTATATTCCCACCAGCAGTGTAGGAGGGTTCCCCTTTCTCCACAACCTTGCCAACATTTGTTGTTGTTTGTCTTTTTGATGGTAGCCATCCTTATGGGTGTGAAGTAATATCTCATTGTGATTTTAATTTGCATTTCTCTGATAACTAGCGATGTGGAGCGTCTTTTCATGTGTCTGTTGGCCATCTGAATTTCTTCTTTGGAGAACTGTCTGTTCAGCTACTCTGCCCATTTTTTAATTGAATTATTTTCTTTTTGTTTGTTGAGGTGGGTGAGCTCTTTATATATTTTGGATGTCAAGCCTTTATCGGATCTGTCATTTACGAATGTATTCTCCCATACTGTAGGGTACCTTTTTGTTCTATTGATGGTGTCCTTTGCTGTACAGAAGCTTTTCAGCTTGATATAGTCCCACTTGTTCATTTTTGCCTTTGTTTTCCTTGCCCGGGGAGATATTTTCATGAAGAAGTCGCTAATGTTTATGTCCAAGAGATTTTTGCCTATGATTTTTTCTAAGAGTTTTATGGTTTCATGACTTACATTCAGGTCTTTGATCCATTTGGAGTTTACTTTTGTGTATGGGGTTAGACAGTGATCCAGTTTCACTCTCTTACATGTAGCTGTCCAGTTTTGCCAGCACCATCTGTTGAAGAGACTGTCATTTCCCCGTTGTATGTCCATGGCTCCTTTATTGAATATTAATTGCCATATATGTTTGGGTTAATGTCTGGAGTCTCTAATCTGTTCCACTGGTCTGTGGCTCTGTTCTTGTGCCAGTACCAAATTGTCTTGATTACTATGGCTTTGTAGTAGAGCTTGAAGTTGGGGAATGAGATCCCCCCCCCCCCACTTTATTCTTCTTTCTCAGGATTGCTTTGGCTATTCGGGGTCTTTGGTGTTTCCATATGAATTTTTGAACTATTTGTTCCAGTTCATTGAAGAATGTTGTTGGTAATTTGATAGGAATTGCATCAAATCTGTATATTGCTTTGGGCAGGATGGCCATTTTGACTATATTAATTCTTCCTAGCCAAGAGCATGGGATGAGTTTCCATTTGTTAGTGTCCTCTTTAATTTCTCTTAAGAGTGTCTTGTAGTTTTCAGGGTATAGGTCTTTCACTTCCATGGTTAGGTTTATTCCTAGGTATTTTATTCTTTTTGTTGCAATTGTGAATGTAATTGTTTTTCTGATTTCTCTTTCTGTTGGTTCATTGTTAGTGTATAGGAAAGCCACAGATTTCTGTGTGTTAATTTTGTATCCTGCAACTTTGCTGTATTCCAATATCAGTTCCAGTAGTTTTGGAGTGGAGTCTTTAGGGTTTTTTATGTACAATATCATGTCATCTGCAAATAGTGACAGTTTAACTTCTTCTTTACCAATATGGAATCCTTGTATTTCTTTGTTTTGTCTAATTGCCATGGATAGGACCTCCAGTACTATGTTAAATAACAGTGGGGAGAGTGGGCATCCCTGTCTTGTTCCCGATCTCAGAGGAAAAGCTTTCAGCTTCTCACTGTTCAGTATGATGTTGGCTGTGGGTTTATCATATGGCCTTTATTATGTTGAGGTACTTACCCTCTATACCCATTTTGCTGAGAGTTTTTATCATGAACGGATGTTGAATTTTGTCAAATGCTTTTTCAGTATCTATGGAGATGATCATGTGGTTTTTGTCCTTTTTGTTGATGTGGTGGATGATATTGATGGATTTTCGAATGTTGTACCATCCTTGCATCCCTGGGATGAATCCCACTTGGTCATGGTGTATGATCCTTTTGATGTGTTTTTGAATTCGGTTTGCTAATATTTTGTTGAGTATTTTTGCATCTACGTTCATCAGGGATATTGGTCTGTAGTTTTCTTTTTTGGTGGGGTCTTTGCCTGGTTTTGGTATTAGGGTGATGTTGGCTTCATAGAATGAGCTTGGGAGTATTCCCTCCTCTTCTATTTTTTGGAAAACTTTAAGGAGAATAGGTATTATGTCTTCTCTGTATGTCTGATAAAATTCCGAGGTAAATCCATCTGGCCTGGGGGTTTTGTTCTTTGGTAGTTTTTTGATTACTGCTTCAATTTCTTTGCTGGTAATTGGTTTGTTTAGATTCTGTGTTTATTCCTTGGGCAGTCTTGGAAGGTTGTATTTTTCTAGGAAGTTGTCCATTTCTTCTAGGTTTTCCAGCTTCTTAGCATATAGGTTTTCATAGTAGTCTCTAATAATTCTTTGTATTTCTGTTGGGTCCGTTGCGATGTTTCCTTTCTCATTTCTGATTCTGTTGATGTGTGCCGATTCTCTTTTTCTCTTAATAAGTCTGGCTAGAGGCTTATCTATTTTGTTTATTTTCTCAAAGAATCAGCTCTTGGTTTCATTGATTTTTGCTATTGTTTTATTCTTCTCAATTTTGTTTATTTCTTCTCTGATCTTTATTATGTCCCTCCTTCTGCTGTCTTTAGGCCTCATTTGTTCTTCTTTTTCCAATTTCGATAATTGTGACATTAGACTTTTCATTTGGGATTGTTCTTCCTTCTTTAAATATGCCTGGATTGCTATATACTTTCCTCTTAAGACTGCTTTCACTGCATCCCACAGAAGTTGGGGCTTTGTGTTGTTGTTGTCATTTGTTTCCATATATTGCTAGATCTCCATTTCAATTTGGTTGTTGATCCATTGATTATTTAGGAGCATGTTGTTAAGCCTCCATGTGTTTGTGAACCTTTTTGCTTTCTTTGTAGAATTTATTTCTAATTTTATGCCTTTGTGGTCTGAAAAGTTGGTTGGTAGGATTTCAGTCTTTTGGAATTTACTGAGGCTCTTTTTTTGGCCCAGTATGCGGTCTATTCTGGAGAATGTTCCATGTGCACTTGAGAAGAATATGTATCCTGTTGCTTTTGGATGTAGAGTTCTATAGATGTCTATTAGGTCCATCTGTTCTAGTGTGTTGATCAGTGCCTCTGTGTCCTTACTTATTTTCTGTCTGGTGGATCTGTCCTTTGGAGTGAGTGGTGTGTTGAAGTCTCCTAAAATGAATGCATTGCATTCTATTTCCTCCTTTAGTTCTGTTAGTATTTGTTTCACGTATGCTGGTGCTCCTGTGTTGGGTGCATATATATTTATAATGGTTATATCCTCTTGTTGGACTGAGCCCTTTATCGTTATGTAATGTCCTTCTTTATCTCCTGTTACTTTCTTTGTTTTGAAGTCTATTTTGTGTCATACTAGTACTGCAACACCTGCTTTTTTCTCCCTATTGTTTGTATGAAATATCTTTTTCATCCCTTGACTTTTAGTCTGTGAATGTCTTTGGGTTTCAGGTGAGTCTCTTGTAAGCAGCATATAGATGGGTCTTGTTTTTTTATCCATTCAGTGACTCTATGTCTTTTGATTGGTGCATTCAGTCCATTTACATTTAGGGTGATTATCAATAGGTATGTACTTATTGCCATTTCAGGCTTTAGATTCGTGGTTACCTAAGGTTCCAGGTTACTTTCCTTACTATCTAAGAGTCTAACTTTATTCACTTAGTATGCTGTTACAAACACAATCTAAAGGTTCTTTTCTATTTCTCCTCCTTTTTCTTCCTCCTTCATTCTTTATATATTAGGTATCAAATTCTGTACTTTTTGTCTATCCCTTGATTGACTTTGGGGATAGTCAATTTAATTTTGCATTTGCCTCACAATCAGTTGCTCCACCCTTCCTACCATGGTTTTACTACCTCTGGTGACAGCTATCCAATCCTAGGAACACTTCCATCTATAGTAGTCCCACCAAAATAGACTGCAGAGATGGTTTGTGGGAGGTAAACTCTCTCAGCTTTTGCTTATCTGGAAATTGTTTAATCCCTCCTTCAAATTTAAATGATAATCTTGCCGGATAAAGTAATCTTGGTTCCAGGCCCTTCTGCTGTATGACATTAAATACATCATGCCACTCCCTTCTGGCCTGGAAGGTTTCTGCTGAGAAGTCTGATGTTAGCCTGATGGGCTTTCCTTTGTATGTGATCTTATTTCTCTCTCTGGCTGCTTTTAACAGTCTGTCCTTATCCTTGATCTTTCCCATTTTAATTACTATGTGTCTTGGTGTTGTCTTCCTTGGGTCCCTTGTGTAGGGGGATCTGTGGATCTCCATGGCCTGAGAGACTATGTCCTTCCCCAGATTGGGGAAGTTTTCAGCAACTACCTCCTCAAAGACACTTTCTATCCCTTTCTCTCTCTTCTTCTTCTTCTGGTATCCCTATAATGCAAATATTGTTCCACTTGGATTGGTCACACAGTTCTCTCAATATTCTTTCATTGTTAGAGATCCTTTTTTCTCTCTGTGCCTCAGCTTCTTTGTATTCCTCTTCTCTAGTTTCTATTTCATCTATTGTCTCCTCCACCATATCCAACCTGCTTTTAATACCCTCCATCGTGTTCTTTAATGATTGGATCTCTGACCTGAACTCATTCCTGAGTTCTTGGATGTCTTCCCTACCTCCATTAGAATGCTGATGATTTTTATTTTGAACTCCCTTTCAGGAAGATTAACGAGGTCCATATCATTTAAATCTTTCTCAGGAGTTTTATTAATAATTTTACTCCGGACAAGGTTCCTTCAGTGTTTCATGTTTGTATATGGCGCCCTCTAGTGCCCAGAAGCTGTAATCTCTGGAGCTGCTCAGCCCCTGAAGCAATGTCGGGGGTCGCAGGGGAGCGGTACTGGTGCCTGCGGGGAGGAAAGAGCTGTTCCCCGCCTCCCGGCTTCTGTGCCTGTCTCCACTGCCTGAGCCAGTGGGCCGGGCACACAGGTATAAGTTTTTCTCCCAGAGCAGCTGGATATGGATCCCTGCTTTCCACAAGCAGCCGGTATCCCAGTCTCCCCAGGAACTCTGCCTGTATTAACTTTCCAACCCGGTAGTCATGTGCGAGTCTCATGAAAGGACCATGAAATGCAGGTTTGTGCTCCCAGCGCAGATCTCCAGAGCTAGGTATTCAGTAGTCCCAAACCTCCCACTCCCTCCCTGCTCCGTTTCTCTCCCCCCGCCCCCTGGTGAGCTGGGGTGGGGGATGGGCTTAGGACCCGTGGAGCCACAGCTCTGGTACGTTACCCCGTTCGGTGAGGTCTGCTCTTTTCTCCAGGTGTGTGCAGTCTGACACTATCTTCTTTCCTGTTGCTCTCTCAGGATTCATTGCGCCAATTAAATTTTCTAATTGTATCCAGTTTTAGGAGGAAGCCTCTGTCTCTCCTCTCATGCCGCCATCTTTAATCCTCCTCCTATCCCTTCAGTTTTTATGTATGTCTTTAGGTCTGAAATGAGTGTCTTTTAGGCAGCATATAGATGGGGCTGGTTTCTTTATCCATTCTGCCACTCTGTTTGTTTTGATTGGTACACTAGGTCCATGTACATTTAAGGTAATTATTGATAGGCATGTACTCCTGTTTTATTAATGGTTTTCTGGTTGTTTGTGGTTCTCTGTTCCTTTCTTCCTCTTATACTCTTGTTACTTGATGTTTTTCCTTAGTGTTATGCTTGGATTTCTTTTTTTTAATTTTTGTGTATCTATTATATTTAGTGTATACTAAAAGGCTTTATTTAGTTTTGTGGTCATTATGAGGTTCATAGCTATTTACATAAATACATAACAGTCTATATTAATTTGTTGGTCACTCTATTTTGAACACAACCTAAAAGTACTACTTTTTTATTCTTCTTCTTTTCTTCACTTTATGTATAAGATGTCATAATCTGTATCTTTTGTGTATCCCTTGACTGATTTTGTGTATAGGTGATTTTGCTACTTGTTTTTAAATTTCATACCTGCCTTGTAAGTAGTTGTTCTGCTAACTTTACTGTAGGTTTATTTTCAGTGATGAAATATATTTGGACTTAAGAACATTTCCATCTACATGAGTCCCTTTACCATATCCTGTAAGGCCGGTTTAGTGGTGGTGAATTCTTTTAACTTTCATTTATTTGGTAAAGTTTTAATCTGTCCTTCAATTCTGAGTGATAATCTTGCTGGGCAGAGATTCTTGGTTATGAGTTCTTCTGTTTCAATACATTAAATATTTCATGCCACTCCCTTCTGGCCTATAAAGTTTCTGCTGAGAAATCTGATAGCTTTATGGAGTTTCCCTTGTATCTTTCTTGCTGCTTTTAAGATTCTCTCTCATCTTTAATCTTTGCCAGTTTAATTACTATACATCTTGTTATTGTCTTCCTGGGGTTCTTTTTGTTAGGGGCTCTCTGTGCTTCCAGGACCTGGGTGATTATTTCCTTCCCCAGATTGGGGAAGTTTTCAGCAGTTATTTCTTCAAAGAGACTTTCTCTTCCTTTGTCTCTCTCTTCTTCTTCTGGGACCTCTATTATGCAAATATCGCTTTATTTGGACTTGTCACAGCGATCTCTTAGTATCTTCTCATTTTTAGAAACTTTTTTTTCTCTCTGTTCCTTAGCTTCAGTGTTTTCCTGTTCTCTATTTTCCATGTCATTGACTCTTTACTTCCAGTAGTCTACAGTTCTTCTTTCCCTCCATTGTATTTTTCATTTCAGTTATTGTATTCTTCAGTTATTGTATTGAATTCTCCCTGAGATACTCAAAACTTTTTCACAGATCAGTGAACATATTTATGACTGTTACTTTGACATATTTATCAAGAAGATTGATGATCCTATTTCATTTAGCCATCTTTTTGGTGTCTAATCTTGTTCTTTTGTTTGGAACATATTCCTCCACTCCTCCTCATTTTGTCAGGATTTCTGTGTTTCTTCCTTTGTATTAGATAGATGCCTGTCCTCCACAGGTAACAGGAGTCTCAGCCTCCCAGAGTGCTCCAACTCTCCCTGGTGTCTAGCCCTGTTAATTACCAAAACCCAGTTTGGTATAGATTCCTGTTCCCAGAGCAGATCTCCAGGGCCAGGTGTGCAGGATTCCTGTGTGCTTATCCCCTCCCCACCCCATTCCTCTCTCTCCTGCTTGTGGGCAAGAATGGGGGATGAGCTTGGGTCACATTTGATTGTTCTTCTGCCACTTTACCATTCTCTGTGTGTTCTCTTCTTTACCTGGTGTAGATTGTCCTGCAGTCTTCAGGTGGTTTTCAGGGTTAGTTGTATTTGCTGTACTTGCTTCCTTGGGTGTACGTGGGAGGAAAGTTCCACCTTGCCTTCCTACTCCACCATCTTTTCTACCTGAAAGTTTCTAGGTTACAAATATTTTCTTGCTGACTTTGGCTTGGGGTTTTTTTTTTTCTTTCTCTATAGTGCCTTGGTATAGCACTTTGCTCCCTCTCCATAGGAACATCTTAAAGCCTACCATTTAATAAAGACAACTGTTCTGAACCTTAATGACCAACTTGGAAAATAAAGAACAATTGTTTTAGAAGTTTGGGGCTTCCTTTATAGGGGTGCTAACAGAACCTGTGTGAGAAGACAGGGAGGCCTCCTCGTTTGTAAGATGGGAGTTTTTTACTATGGTAAACAGCCTAGAGTAAAAATAATTTAAATTGGTAGGTAACTGCAGTATTATACTATAAAGTATTTTCAAAGGTGGGAAAAGAGTTAGTACCTATTTTATTACTTGGCTGTAAGAAACTTAGAGAACACAGGAACTTAGTGTGGCCTGAGATTTGAGTGCAGTAGGCCTATCACCTCATATCAAAGGAAAACCTTTGATGCTTCCGGAATTCTCAGGGTTTTTTGTCTTAAAACTAGAAATATGTTTTATAACATTATTTAGATACTTTGTTTCAAGAAGTGCTTTATAAAATACTGTCAATCTTAAATACCATAGAATGAGTGAGTGAATATCTTAGGTTGATTTTGTTCACAATCATTGTAAATTTTTCATAGTATTATGTAATATTTGCAAAATGATACTTCTGGACCTGATAGAATATTCTACCAACAAAGGCAGCAGCATTAGAAAAATTTAAGAAACATTTTAGAGCATTAAAAATAATTGAAATACCTAATTCCCACAAGTCAAATCATTAAGCCTGCTTTTCTGTTGTTCATTTCCAGTGGTTATACTACTTATGCTAATAATTAATGATAGAAAATTAGTGGTTAGAGACTTAGTCAAGGCTTTTCTTTTGGTTTCTGTGAAATTTAGTGTGATGGAATCTGCAAGACTTGCCCCTCAAACTTCTCTGATTTCAGCATTTTAGAGAAGATAACTATCAGGTGGCAGAATTGGCTATAAAGTTGGAATTAAGGAAATAATTTTTCTTTAGGTACTGATATCTAAGCCTCAGAAACACAGAAGAATATAATAATTTTAGTGGTGTGTGTGTGTTAGCAACTCTTTATTAAAATATCAGTGTGAATAAGTTAAAAAAAATTTTTTAAGCATAGTAAAATAGATGCTATAGGGACTTCTTGTACATTGCTTGATGTCCTGACCACCTTCAACTGCCATTTGTTGTAGCTAATAATCTGAGCTTATCTGTCCTGTAATATCTGAATATGTCAGAGTTGGTCATACTTTAACATAGATCTCAAGTTGATCTGCAAATGCCAAAGTTTTTAAATTAGCTAAATGACTATAGTTAAGCACTCTTTCATTTTGCTTTTGTATTCACTGAACACCTCCTATATGCTAGGCAGTGTGCTAGGCACTGGTAATAGAATAACAAGTGTGTTATTCTTGTCTTTTATATGTCTGGGGTTTATAATCTTATTGAAGACAAACAGCCATTACAGTAGTGTGATAATTGCAGTAGGGACACTTGAAGCTTATAAGAGGATTTCTTTCTTCATCTACTTTCTACCTGACTTGGAAATTTAACTGAAATCATGGACTAGAAAGAAATTGGCAGGTTTTCATTGGAAAATGTACAATTTATAACATTGTACTCTTTAGTTACACCTTTTAACCCCTGCTTCCATTCCGTTTTTGCTGTTTTCTAACTTATTCACAACTCTTCTTTTGCAACTTTCAAAATGTCATGTTTAGTTTGGGCGGCCATGGCTTACAGGAATCCATATCAGATACAGTAAATATTAAAGAAACACACCTGAGGTAGGTAAGCACCTTATGTCTCATCAGCAAAAAGTGAGGCTCAGAGTGATTACATGGGCAGAGAAACAGAGCATTCTGGCAATAATGTAGAACAGTAACTATATCAACTGAAAGTCCAGTTAGAATTCACAGGAAAACTGGGATTGGGAATTAGACACCAAGACATTTTTACAGTAAGAAACAGGATCAGCGTTCATATGCTGGATAACTGATACAAAATGAGCAACAGGAATGATCTGGATAGTAAGCCAACAAAAACCCAAGGCTGAGTCTGCATCCATGATTCTTCCCTGAGCCAAAATTGGAATTGGAGGTAGAGTTTAGGCCCATTGGATGAGACTTGAAAATAAGTCTTAAAATTTTTAACATCTTATGTAAATAGGAGATCCTTCTTTAAGACCCCACTTTACTATTATTATGTTGCTGTGTGTGTCTGAGCAGTCACGTTACCTCTCTGAACTCCAATTTCTTCATCTGTAAATGAAATACATGTTCCTGAAGATTCCTTTGAGTTCTTTCATTCCTGAATTCTATACAAAAGCCAACACTTGGCCTTTTAAAAAAAATCTTAGCCCTTGTATTTTTTCCCACAGGAGTGGCTTATTTTTCTTTTACATTAAAGTGTTATACAGATAGTATTTCTAAGTAGGATAGCCTCTTGCTGTTTCTGAAACTGCATGATCTAAGCCTTTTCCACAATACCTAAATCAAGAAAGCCTTAAACAGGGGAGACATAAGGAAAGAAAGAAGTAACTGTCAAAATTCTTTTAATACCAGGAATCTTTGAAGATATGTGTATCTGAGGAACTTTCTAGAATCTATGTGCTGAGTTGGTATGGGAGACTCGAGCCATTTTTGTGTGAAATGAAAAATAAGTATGAGTTTCTTTAACTGAGAATTGTTAAGAACTATTGGTAGTGGAAAGCAGGCTCCTCCAGATGGTTCTCCACTTATTGATAATGTATATGACATTGGGCACATGATTTTACAAATCAGTTTTCACATCTGTAAGATGAAGGAAAGACCTATGTCACTGCTTTTATATTTATTTTAAATTTAACAAACACACATGGTACTCACTGTGTGGCAGACAGTATTCTAAAAATTTTACAAAAAATAACAGTCCTTGTAACTACCCCATGAAGGTTGATACTATTATTATTCCCAATTAATAGATTAAAAAATGGAAGTGGAGAGAGGTTGTATAACGTGTACAAAGCTGAACAACTAGCAAGTTGCAAAACTGGCTGCCTGATCTCAGAGTTCATGCTCTTAACTATTAGTCTATGCTACTCCATGATAATTAAAATTAGGAGGCACTTGATAAAACACTCCACAAAGATGGTGATCATCTTTGTTTAATTGGATGTTTGAATTATGTGACAAATAAAATTTATAGCCAATGTTCAGAGAGCTAGATTATTATAAAAACATACATAGGACAACTTTTCAGATGGCACCTCAGAATATTGCAGTGCTTTAATCATAATTTTGAACTTTGCTGGTTATTGTATAATGTGGATATGTAGCAGAAACATCTGGTTGAATTCAAACCACATGTAAGTCCAAAAGGTTTGATTTTAAAAATCAATCTTGGTAAGTTTACAGGTCATTTTGCCTTTTTCATAATAGAGTGCTGAGTATTTTTTTTAATTCAATATAAGTTTTATTGTTAGTTAACAACAAAATAAAGAATATTTTTGTTTTTGAAGATACTCTTCTGTAAGTGAATATGTTTATGTATAACTAATATTAGTAAAATAATAATGTATTTACAAAATTGCTCTTTTGTTTACAGCCACAGACACTATTTTTTGCTCTTGTCATTTAAGTCAACTTTGCTTTTTATTCTCTGCTTTAAGACCTCTTATGGCATATACATCAAGTTTCACTAGAAAGGAAGAAAACTGGATTCTAGTTTGCAACAGTATTCAACTTTAAGCAAGAAAGTTGATGTCTTTGTATATTTTTTTCTTCATCTGAAAATCAGGTAGATTAGGCCACATGATTTCTTAAGATCTTTTACAAGTCTCACTTAAAACAGAAACACACATACCTTTGAGGTTGGAATATATAGATGAGAAACCAAAAATATTTCAATGTATGTGGAACTTAACCCATTAGGATATACATCCATGAAATATTAAGAATATTATATAAAGAAATGGATGGGTTGGTATACAAGACAGTGCTGAGTTTTTCCTAAAGTGATGGTTGACTTGGACTGATCTGTCCTTTCTTTGTACATGGTCATATCTGTAGCCATTGACCCAAGTTTAGGAGAAGGTTGGCTGAAGTTAGCAATACAGTCTGTCTGTGGAACAGAGTGAACATACCCATGTGGAAGTGAAATTCATGATCTTAGGATTGTGCACTAGCACCCTGAAGTAACCATTTCATAGCTCAGATGGCTTATGAAAGTTCTGGAGAAAAGTAAAAGAAAGTGAAAGATCAGTGTGGGAAGTTAGGAAAGGGATCTTTCGTGGGAAAATTAGGGAGTCAGGAAAGCTCTTCAAAAAGATTGGATCTGGTGAATAGGAAAGGAGGAAGCCAGGTTGAATGGTAAAAAAGAAAAAAGCAATGGCACAAGGTAGGGAAGTAAGTAGAGCATGGTATAGAGAGCAGTTTGGTTGGAACAGAGAGACCATTTGGGGAACAGTAAAAGATGAAATGAAGAAGCAAAGGTACACACAGTTAAGATTCCAAAAGTGAAATCTCAAGCAGGGTCACCTCAATGTATAACTCCAAGAGGCAGCATTCACACCAGAACCTGGCTTGCACAGCCAGAGTGGCTGGCTCGGTATGTTGGCCCTGGCCCTAATGTCAGGATTAGGAGTTTACTTTGGATTCCATAGGCAGTTAGGAAGCTGGTAAAACAAACAAACAGAAAAAACTTAGAGCTGAGAAGAAGTGATGGAAATTTTCAAGAAAGTTAATCTGTGTTAAGTTACAAGGTGAATAAAAAGGGGTCTAGAATCCTGGACCATAGCTGGGAAACTGTAGTAATTCAAGTGTAAAGTAATAAGATCCTAACTAGGTAACTAACTTGAGGTTAAAAAGGAAGAGTATGGTTCCAAGAGAAATTTAAAAAAACAAATTAGTAAGATTTTGTGACTGGATTTCAGGACCATAATGAAGGAGAATCTCCTGCCCCTGTCTCATAGACTTAGAAGAAAACTTTTTTTATTCTTGTTTTGAGATTTGAAGACAATTTTGTATGAGTGATGATATTGCATATTTAATACTTCTCTTGCTTTTATAGAAAGGTTATTGTGATGCATGAATGGCCATTGTGTTAAGAGGACTAGGAAAGTAGGCTTTTGTATTTATCATCTATGCTGTTCAGAATAATTGACAATGTATGTCACATCTGTCCAATCTTGCGTCATCACCATCTACTGAGATTGCTATTGTCAAGGTTACCAGTGATTTCCTTATTGTCAAATCTAGTGGTCACTTCTTTGTTTATATTTTATTAAATCTCACCAGTGTTTGAGACATTGACCATGCCCTCCTTGAACAAAAAAACTTTATTTTTTTCTTGTGGCTTCCATAGTACCATACTTGAGTGTTTCCATATTATCACTTTTGCTAGTCCATTAACTTCTACCAGATCCCTACTTGTTGGAGTGCCCCAGAGCTCTGTCATGAGTTCCCTCCATAATGTAACTCGTGACTCTAAATACTCTCCAAATGCCAGTGATTCCCAAAACTCTACCCACTACCCTGCACAATGAAAATAACCTGCTGACTAGTATACTACTTTAATTCTTTTTCCTATTTTATTATCAACATAGCAGCCAGGTAATCATTTTCAAATGTAAATCAAATCATGTCATTTACTAGTTCAAACCCTCCAATTGTTTCCCATTGCATTTAGGATAAAATCTGAACTTTTTGTCCTTGCTTCAAAATCCTATATAATCTAGTTCCTGACCCATGATTCTAAATTTCCTGTCCTACCATTTTCCCTCTCTCCCACTGCCATTCCAGCCTCACTCATCTTCTTTTAGTTCCTGGGACATTACCCGCTCATTCTCACCTAAGACCCTTTGCTCAGAATGGTCTTTCTCCTAATTTTTGAATGGCTACTTCCTTCTTCAGATTTCAGCTTAAACTTATCTGCTCAGAAAAGCCTTCCCTGAATATTAAGTTTAAAGCATTTATGTAATCATCTTCGCATCACCCTTTTTACAATTATGGCATAGCACTTAGCCCCATCCAATATTTTTGTTATTAATTTGCTTTTGTTTTTCTCTGCCACCAATAGAATATAAGTTCCAAGTCCCAGTGTCTAGGAAAGCGCCTCACACACAGTAGGTGTATAATAAATATTTGTTAAATAAATGAAGTCTTAATACCTATATACTGGTAATGTCAAATGAGAGCCCAATTCTTTGAGTATAACCTCTTCCACTAATTCCTAATACCCACTTGCAGATCTATCATATGTTTCTCATATTATCAGTATGAGATTCTAGTTCTTACCTAATTTTTTTTTTTTTTAAAAAGAAGAAAGTGTTCAGACTTCTAACTTCCAATTTTCAACACTAGAACTAGTATGCTGTTACCTTTGTGTGTCTTCACAAATTCCTGTATTAAGTAACCAAACTATGACCTACCAAGTAGAGTTTAACAAAACAGTAAGTAATTGATTAAAATATATACACTAGGTAATGCTTTTATTTATATATTATTTTTCAGTTAATAGGCCTTATCATTTATCTAATACCTGTCAGAGAATAATAACTTTTTAAAAATTTAGCTGGTGTTTATGTAAGGTCTCTTCATCGGACTGATAATATTTTGTTATATGTCTATCTTTCTATGCATGTATGCACATTGATTCCACAAACACATGATCATAGCATTCTTTCCTTTGAAACATTGTGTTTTCACTTACACTCTAGATGTATTTCCTTGTCAAAAATAGATGTCATTATTTTAGGTAGAACTATACCATGGGGTATTTAACCAGTCCCATTTTGTTGGACATTTAGGTTTATTCCAATTTTTCAATTGGTGTAAACATCTTAATAAATATCCTTGAACGTTTAGCTCAGCTTACTTGTTCTTCTTTGGGATTAATTCATTGGAGAATTTTGATTCATATTACCAGATTGTCCTCCATGAGGTTGAAAGACGTTATTTTTAGAGAAACTTTATTTGCAACCCCCAGGTTGTTCTCATGCTTCTCTTGCCATTTTATTACTTGTCATGAGGGGTGTGGAATCTTTCTACAACCCTGGCAGTCTTAAAAGTAAACTGACCAACATATATAGCAACTGAGTGATGGGAAAGATGTTCTTCCTATCCTTTTAGACAGATATCCTCTGAGCTATCCTTTTTGTTCTAAGTCTAGGATACCAGTAATAAGTATATAAAATGAGCACTTGTTCAGGGGGCACTTGGTTAGGGTCATCCAAGAAGGAGGTAGTGGTTCTGGTTTCTCCCTGGATTTTTTCTGAGCTACTTCTGAAGGGAGACTTATAGACTCTTAGGTGTTCTTTCTGAGAAACTTAAAATCTCATCTCTTTTCTGAGAAAGAAGTCTAATAATTTAGTCAGCACTTGATGTCTAAATCCTTTCAGCCATACCCCTGGCATGTGTTTATCAGTCTGTCCTTGAATACTGCTGGTGATGAAGAATTTACTTCCCAAGTTAGTCCATTTCATCTATGGATCACTCTGATCTTTCAAAGTTTTTGCAATTGACAAATTGTCCCCTTCTTTTGTTGGCCAGAACAGATGGGGAACTTTAAGAAAATGGCTAAACCCCAGAGCCAGAAGAGCATGCCACTAAAAAAACAACCAGTCTAGTCATGGCTTCCAGCAGACTGTGGTATAAGCACGGTGCTCATTGAAATCTTAGAGGCACAGGAATTCTAGAACTATGTTTTGTTTGGTTAATTCCCAATCACCAATGATCTGTCATAGCCTGTGAAAATTTATAACACCTTTTTTGTATTCTTCAGTGTTACATTTTACTTCTTTTCTAAAATGTGTAACTAGTAGGTAAGCCTAGCAGTCCATATTTTTCTATATTTGAAACACTTTTTTTTTAAAAAGATGAATTGTTTTCAAAGGCTCTAAAATCAAACTTGCTTCTAGAGTAAGCCATATCTTCAAAATATCAAATTATATCTATTGAATTTTCTTTAGTATGACATGATACTTCCCAGTTACTATTTATATTCTTTACTCCAGTAAACTTTGCTCTCTGGTGTTTTAGAGGTTGACAATAAAAAATTTAACTATGAATATACTTGAATTTGGAATATGACATTGGTTATTTTAGGCATAGTCGCAAGAAAATATTAAACTGAGGCTTCTTTTTTTTAAAATCCTAGATACTCTCGATGAATATTTTGAATATGATGCAGAGGAGTTCTTGGTTTCTTTGGCCTTGTTAATAACAGAAGGACGAACACCTGAATGTTCTGTAAAAGGTCGCACAGAAAGTTTCCATTGCCCTCCAGCACAGTCCTGTTACCCAGTAACTACCAAACATGAATGTAGTGACAAGCTGGCACAGGTGAGAATTGTGTGTTGAATATTTTGTATTTCTCTTTCATGTAAACTAGTTCAAATTCTGTCATCACCTTTGTTACATTACACTTATAATGTTCACATTTAAATACAAAATCATTCACAACCATAATGAAAAAAATCCTAATCCTGCACCATAGCTAATAAACTTGGCTCTTAAACAAGGTCTTGAAGGCACAATAGGTAGCTCTGCTAATCGGCAGACGGGTGGGCAGCCAATTTCATACCTACCTTCTCACACACCAGAATAAGCATATCTTTGCAACTATGATTTAGCATTCTTTATTTTTAGAGTCTCAGCCCTGCCTCACTGACTTTGTGTTCTTGTTTATTTAGTAGATTGATGGACTTAATTTTTTTCCCACATTAACCAATCACCCTCTTACATTCCTTTCTTTTTAATTGGAGGATACTTTTTGCTGTTAATGTTTTTGTGTAATACTGTTAAAGATATTTTAGTAGGTAGTGAATAGTTTGCTGTGAGGATTTTTCTCCTAGTTAGTTTCTTAAATAGAATCCAAAAGTTTAAACTTTTAAAATCTCATCTCTTTTGAGCATTTAATGAAAATGAGCTTTTAATATTTTGGTCTCCACTTACCAGGGAATCTTTCCTCTGTAATGATATAATTAACAAACTAGGTTAGCCTTGGCCACCTCAAGACTTGTGAGGCATTGCATATGGTAGTTCTTTCCTACAAGATAGAGCAAAGATATCCCCACAAAAATATGTGCATCATACATGTTGCTCTGTATTAATCCTTGCATTGTAGAGCTCCATAATTTAATAAGAAAACCTAAATAGACAAGCTAAGCAAAGCTCTACAATTGATTACTCATTTCTCATACAGATATCTACTCGAATTATAATTTTCAAATTCAAACAAAATTTCATGGATTATTGAGACATTTTGCTTATACTCATTTTCTCTAAGTGTCGCCAAGCCAGACGAACCAGGTCAGAGGTCACACTGTTGTGGAAGAATAACCTTCCAATCATGGTAGAAGTGATGTTACTACCAGACTGCTGCTACAATGATGATGGACCCACCACAGAAGGAATTGATCTAAATGATCCTGCTATTAAGCAAGATGCATTATTATTAGAAAGATGGATATTGGAACCAGTTCCTCGACAGTAAGTTGTTGAACTGAGTTTGAAGTTGTTCTTGGTAAATCAGTTTTCCTTTGTGCTCTGTAAATTATCTTGATAATTTATCATATCTTTGAATTCCTCTATCTATGTAGTAAATTTTAGATACTTAAAACTTAACATGGCTTCAGTTGACACTGGTAAATGTACTCCTATACTCTTGAAAGCACATACATATCTTGAATAATGTGTTTCAGCTTCGGTCTTTCTGAAATTTGGTCAATTTGTACTTGCTGACATTTATACTATGCTTCTTCCCTTAGGAGTGGCGATCGATTTATTGAAGAGAAAACCCTTCTATTGGCTGTTCGCTCATTTGTGTTTTTTTCTCAGTTAAGTGCTTGGCTGAGTGTTTCTCATGGTGCTATTCCACGAAATATTCTTTACAGGTACGTCTAGGGCAAGATACGGACAGTGCTTGTCAACTGTATTGGTTAACCACTGAATGATGTTGTACCTTTTAAGAAGTTTACTTCCTTGATATAAGTGGATATAATTTACTGAAGTTTCTCTTCTAACAAGTTAGAGAAGTTTAGATGTGACTTAGTATGAATTTTGTTTCTTGGGTTAAATTCAGTGTAAAACAGTTTTCAGAGACCCTTTAAGTTTTCTTTAGATAATAAGCAATAGGCTTAGAGCTGCCAGTATCAATAAAGTGGAAAAACTTTCTGGGCTTCTGAATTTCCATAATGGTAGACTTACTTAATTTTTGGCATCTTGAAAACTATAAGCATACAGGTTGCTGAATCAATTGTCTAATTGTCACTTTAGGCAGGTGACCATGAAATAGAGCATGTCGCTTAATCACTTTGCACAATAGAATTAGCTGAATCAATTTATTTAGTAATAAAAGTCCCTTTTTTCCATTTTGACAAATAATTTTAAATTATAATATTCTTGAGTTTTAATGCTTAAGTGGTCCAGTGTTTTTAAAATCACCTGTATTTTGAGCATAAACAATCGCACTCCCTATGTTGGTTTTATCAGAGTGACATGCATGGTAAAGTAGCTAAAAGTAAAACCTCAACTGTAATTAAAGCAAACAAAGATAAATTTATGACTTTTTAAAGAATTTTTTTATATTTTCTATTCTTAGACAGTTTTATGTATTTATTTTTAATTGAAGTATAGTTGACATAGAATATTATATTACTTTCAGGTGTACAACATAGTGCTTCAGCAATTGTATACATTATAAAATGCTCACCATGATAAGTGTACTTACAGTCTGTCACCTTACAAAATTATTACAATATTATTAACTGTACTTCCTATGCTTACTTTTCATCCTGAGATATTTATTTTATAGTTTAAATTTGTACCTCTTTATCCCTTCACCTATTTCACCTACCCTTCCACCTCCCTTCCCTCTGGCAATCACCAGTTTGTTCTCTGTATTTATGAGTCTGTTTCTGGGTTTTGTTTGTTCATTTGTGTTGTTTTTTACATTCTAGATATAAGTGAAATCATACGGTATTTTTCTTTCTCTGCCTGCCTTGTTTCACTTAGCATAATACCCTCTAGGTCCATCCATGATACCACAAATGCCAAGATTTCATTCTTTTTTATTGCTGAGAAATAGTCCATTGTGTATATACCACATCCTTTTTATTCATTTGTCTATCGATGGACACTTAGGTTACTTCCCTATCTTGGCTATTGTAAATAATGCTGCAGTAAACATAAGTGTGCATATATCTCTTTGAATTAGTGTTTTTTTTTTGTTTTTGAGAGGGCAGCTCTCATATTTATTGATCAAATGGTTGTTAACAACAATAAAATTCTGCATAGGGGACTCAATGCACAGTCATTAATCAACCCCAAGCCTATTTCTCAACAGTCTCCAGTCTTCTGAAGCATAACGAACAAGTTCTTACATGGTGAACAAGTTCTTACATAGTGAATAAGTTCTTACATGGTGAACAGTGCAAGGGCAGTCATATCACAGAAATTGTCGGTTTTGATCACGCATCATGAACGATAAACAATCAAGTCAGATATGATTATTCGTTTGATTTTTATACTTGATTTATATGTGAATCCCACATTTCTCCCTTATTTTGTTATTATTATTATTTTTAATAAAATGCTGAAGTGGTAGGTAGATGCAAGATAAAGGTGGAAAACATAATTTAGTGCTGTAAGAGGGCAAATGTAGATGATCAGGTCTGTGCCTATAGACTAAGTATTAATCCAAGCTAGACAAGGGCAACAAAACATCCACGGATACAGAAGATTTCTCTCAAAACTGGGGGGGGTGAGGTTCTAAGCCTCCCCTCTGTTGATCCCCAATTTCTCACCAGATGGCCCCCTGTGACTGTGCCTGTCTTAGGTTGTTCCTTCCTTGAGGAATCTTACCCGTCTCTGGCTAACCAGTCATCTTCCGGGGCCATACAGGGAAATGTAAAGTTGGTAAGTGAGAGAGAAGCAATATTCTTTGAAAAGGTTAGCTTTTTACTTCTTTGCAGATTTATGCCCTGTGGCTTCTATGCCCAGCATTTGTCTTGAGGTATCTTTACCACTTGGAAGAATTATGATACTCGGTAATTTTCGATATGAGGCATGAATTCTACTAAAGGGTTGTAATTAGGAAGGAAGAAGAAAAGCTATAGAAGTAGCAGATGGAAGAAAACATGGGAAGATTGATTATTTCTTTGACATACCTTCTTGTAGAGTAACATAAGCATGTATAGGTTTTAAACTACTAATTAAATTGCGTGCACACATTAACATAATAGGAATACAGCTACATAACAAAAGCAGACCTACAATTACCAGCCATATCCAGTGAAACCAAGAAAACCAGTTAGGTACCCTAGGCATTTGTGAAAACTTATCAATGATATGATGGATATTGTCTAACTGAATTTGAATAGTTTGAGAAAAATCAGACAAATTAAGACAACACATTCCTGGGAACTGTTCACATCCCATATGTTCTTTTAACAGTAGATAGTCTATAGTCGCAAGATTTTGGAGCACTGCAACTTGCACTTCTCCTAATTCTTGGTTGAGTTCCGACAGTATAGATCCAGTCAAATTTGTTGTTTTACTGTATGCACAGGCCAGCTTAGATATCTCCTTCTTCATTCCAATGGCAAGTCCAGTAACCGGTGGGATGAATGCAGCTACAATTGCAGCAGCGCCAGGATCTTTGTTGAAGTTTTTTGATGATCATCTTCTGGAATGACTCTTCCAGAAGATGTTGATGTTGGAAGTTCTTCTTCATATCATATCTTAATTCATTTTCTGTGTAGCCAAATTAGGCTTTGATCCTCTGTATAGACACAAACAAACCCTTTTCTCACACTTTGATATGACCTTGATACCATTGTGAAGAACCTATTGGAGACCACCACACAGGAACTGCTTTTTTTTTTTTTTAAGAGAAAGGAATATTATCAGAAAAATGTACTTCCTTAGCTGATCATCTGACACCCTTTAAAAGATCAAAATTAAGTATATGTAAAGCATGCATTACTTGCTGATTTGCAGTTAGTTTTATCCTATCAGGGAGTAATCCCCCATTTCTTTTTTTCTCTCTCTCTTTTTTTTTTTTTTGTTACCATGAATCTACAATTACATGAAGAATATTATGTTTACTAGGCTCTCCCCTATACCAGGTCCCCTCCACAAACCCCACTGTGGTCACTGTCCATCAGCATAGCAAAATGTTGTAGAATCACTACTTGTCTTCTCTATGTTGCACAGCCCTCCCCTTTCTCCCACCCCCCACATTATGCATGCTAATCATAATACCCCCTTTCTTCATCCCCCCCCTTATCCCTCCCTACCCACCCATCCTCCCCAGTCCCTTTCCCTTTGGTACCTGTTAGTCCATTCTTGGGTTCTGTGACTCTGCTGTTTTGTTCCTTCAGTTTTTCCTTTGTTCTTGTAATCCACAGATGAGTGAAATCATTTGGTATTTCTCTTTCTGAGCTTTGCTTATTTCACTGAGCATAATACCCTCTAGCTCCATCCAAGTTGTTGCAAATGGTAGGATTTGTTTTCTTCTTATGGCTGAATAATATTCCATTGTGTACCACATCTTCTTTACCCATTCATCTACTCATGGACACTTAGGTTGCTTCCAATTCTTGGCTAGTATAAATAGTGCTGCGATAAACATAGCGGTGCATCTGTCTTTTTCAAACTGGAGTGCTGCATTCATAGGGTAAATTCCTAGGAGTGGAATTCCTGGGTCAAATGGTAAATCTATTTTGAGCATTTTGAGGAACGTCTATACTGCTTTCCGCAATGGTTGAATTAATTTACATTCCCACCAGCAGTGTAGGAGGGTTCCCCTTTCTCCACAGTCTCGCCAAAATTTGTTGTTGTTTGTCTTTTGGATGGTAGCCATCCTTATGGGTGTGAGGTGATATCTCACTGCAGTTTTAACTTGCATTTCTCTGATAATTAGCGATATGGAGCATCTTTTCATGTGTCTGTTGGCCATCTGAATTTCTTCTTTAGAGAACTGTCTGTTCAGTTCCTCTGCCCATTTTTTAATTGGATTATTTGTTTTTTGTTTGTTGAGGTGGGTGAGCTCTTTATATATTTTGGACGTCAAGTCTTTATTGGATCTGTTATTTACAAATATATTCTCCCATACTGTAGGGTACCTTTATGTTCTATTGATGGTGTCTTTTGCTGTACAGAAGCTTTTCAGCTTAATATAGTCCCACTTGTTCATTTTTGCTGTTGTTTTCCTTGCCCGGGGAGATCAAGAAGAGGTCACTCATGTTTATGTCTAAGAGGTTTTTGCCTATGTTTTTTTCTAAGAGTTTTATGGTTCAAGAAGAGGTCACTCATGTTTATGTCTAAGAGGTTTTTGCCTATGTTTTTTTCTAAGAGTTTTATGGTTTCATGACTTACATTCAGATCTTTGATCCATTTTGAATTTACTTTTGTATATGGGGTTAGACAATGGTCCAGTTTCATTCTCCTACATGCAGCTGTCCAGTTTTGCCAGCACCATCTGTTGAAGAGACTGTCATTTCCCCATTGTATGTCCATGGCTCCTTTATTGAATATTAATTAACCATATATGTTTGGGTTAATGTCTGGAGTCTCTAATCTGTTCCACTGGTCTGTGGCTCTATTCTTGTGCCAGTACCAAATTGTCTTGATTACTATGGCTTTGTAGTAGAGCTTGAAGTTGGGGAGTATGATTCCCCACCCCCACTTTATTCTTCTTTCTCAGGATTGCTTTGGCTATTTGGGGTCTTTGGTGTTTCCATATGAAATTTTGAACTATTTGTTCCAGTTGCTGGTAATTTGATAGGAATTGCATCAAATCTGTATATTGCTTTGCGCAGGATGGCCATTTTGACTATATTAATTCTTCCTAGCCAAGAGCATGGGATGAGTTTCCATTTGTTAGTGTCCTCTTTAATTTCTCTTAACAGTGTCTTACAGTTTTCAGGGTATAGGTCCTTCACTTCCATGGTTAGGTTTATTCCTAGGTATTTTATTCTTTTTGATGCAATTGTGAATGGAGTTGTTTTCCTCATTTCTCTTTCTATTGGTTCATTGTTAGTGTATAGGAAAGCCACAGATTTCTGTGTGTTGATTTTGTATCCTGCAACTTTGCTGTATTCCGATATCAGTTCTAGTAGTTTTGGGGTGGAGTCTTTAGGGTTTTTTATGTACAATATCATGTCATCTGCAAATAGTGACAGTTTAACTTCTTCTTTACCAATCTGGATTCCTTGTATTTCTTTGTTTTGTCTGATTACCGTGGCTAGGACCTCCAGTACAATGTTAAATAACAGTGGGGAGAGTGAGCATCCCTGTCTTGTTCCCGATCTCAGAGGAAAAGCTTTCAGCTTCTCGCTGTTCAGTATGATGTTGGCTGTGGGTTTATCATAGATGGCCTTTATTATGTTGAGGTACTTGCCCTCTATACCCATTTTGCTGAGAGTCTTTATCATGAATGGATGTTGAATTTTGTCAAATGCTTTTTCAGCATCTATGGAGATGATCATGTGGTTTTTGTCCTTCTTTTTGTTGATGTGGTGGATGATGTTGATGGATTTTTGAATGTTGTACCATCCTTGCATCCCTGGGATGAATCCCACTTGGTTGTGGTGTATGATCCTTTTGATATATTTTTGAATTCAGTTTGCTAATATTTTATTAAGTATTTTTGCATCTACATTCATCAGGGATATTGGTCTGTAGTTTTCTTTTTTGGTGGGGTCTTTGCCTGGTTTTGGTATTAGGGTGATGTTGGCTTCATAGAATGAGTTTGGGAGTATTCCCTCCTCTTCTATTTTTTGGAAAACTTTAAGGAGAATAGGTATTATGTCTTCTCTGTATGTCTGATAAAATTCTGAGGTAAATCCATCTGGCCCGGGGGTTTTGTTCTTGGGTAGTTTTTTGATTACCGTTTCAATTTCTTTGCTCGTAATTGGTTTAACTTTTGTGTTTCTTCCTTGGTCAGTCTTGGAACGTTGTATTTTTCTAAGAAGTTATCCATTTCTTCTAGGTTTTCCAGCTTGTTAGCATATAGGTTTTCATAGTAGTCTCTAATAATTCTTTGTATTTCTGTGGAGTCTGTCGTGATTTTTCCATTCTCGTTTCTGATTCTGTTGATGTGTGTTGATTTTCTTTTTCTCTTAATAAGTTTGGCTAGAGGCTTATCTATTTTGTTTATTTTCTCAAAGAACCAGCTCTTGGTTTCATTGATTTTTTCTATTGTTTTATTCTTCTCAATTTTGTTTATTTCTTCTCTGATCTTTATTATGTCCCTCCTTCTGCTGACTTTAGGCCTCATTTGTTCTTCTTTTTCTAGTTTCGATAATTGTGATGTTAGACTATTCATTTGGGATTGTTCTTCCTTCTTTAAATATGCCTGGATTGCTATATACTTTCCTCTTAAGACTGCTTTTGCTGCATCCCACAGAAGTTGGGGTTTTGTGTTGTTGTTTTCATTTATTTCCATATATTGCTGGATCTCCATTTTAATTTGGTTGTTGATCCATTGACTATTTAGAAGCGTGTTGTTAAGCCTCCATGTGTTTGTGAGCCTTTTTGCTTTCTTTGTACAATTTATTTCTAGTTTTATACCTTTGTGGTCTGAAAAGTTGGTTGGTAGAATTTCAATCTTTTGGAATTGACTGAGGCTCTTTTTGTGGCCTAGTATGTGGTCTATTCTGGAGAATGTTCCATGTGCACTTGAGAAGAATGTGTATCGTGTTGCTTTTGGATGTAGAATTCTATAGAGGTCTATTAGGTCCACGTGTTCTAGTGTGTTTTTCAGGAGCCTCCGTGTCCTTACTTATTTTCTGTCTGGTGGATCTATCCTTTGGGGTGAGTGGCGTGATGAAGTCTCCTAAAATGAATGCGTTGCATTCTATTTCCTCCTTTAGTTCTGTTAGTATTTGTTTCACATATGCTGGTGCTCCTGTGTTGGGTGCATATATATTTAGAATGGTTATATCCTCTTGTTGGACTGAGCCCTTTATCATTATGTAGTGTCCTTCTTTATCTCTTGTTACTTTCTTTCTTTTGAAGTCTATTTTGTCTGATATTAGTACTGCAACCCCTGCTTTCTTCTCGCTATTGTTTGCCTGAAATATGTTTTTCCATCCCTTGACTTTAAGTCTGTGCATGTCTTTGGGTTTGAGGTGAGTCTCTTGTAAGCAGCATATAGATGGGTCTTGCTTTTTTATCCATTCTGTTACTCTGTGTCTTTTGATTGGTGCATTCAGTCCATTTACATTTAGGGTGATTATTGAAAGATATGCACTTATTGACATTGTAGGCTTTAGATTCGTGGTTACCAAAGGTTCAAGGTTAGCTTCTTTAGTATCTTACTGCCTAACTTAGCTTGCTTATTGAGCTGTTATATATACTGTCTGGAGATTTTCTTCTCTCCCTTCTTATTCCTCCTCCTCCATTCTTTATATGTTGGTTGTTTTATTCTGTGCTCTTTCGTGTTTCCTTTAACTGCTTTTAGTGGGTAGTTGATTTTATTTTTTGCCTTTAGTTAGTATTTGGTTGGTCTGCTTTCTTTGCTGCGATTTTATTTTCTCTGATGACATCTGTTTAGTATTAGAAGTGCTCCCGTCTAGAACAGTCCCTCTAAAATACCCTGTAGAGGTGGTTTGTGGGAAGCAAATTCCCTCAACTTTTACTTGTCTGGGAATTGTTTAATCCCTCCTTCCTATTTAAATGATAATCGTGCTGGATACAGTATCCTTGGTTCAAGACCCTTCTGTTTCATTACATTAAATATATCATGCCATTCTCTTCTGGCCTGTAAGTTTTCTGTTGAGAAGTCTGATGATAGCCTGATGGGTTTTCCTTTATAGGTGACCTTTTTCTCTCTAGCTGCCTTTAAAACTCTTTTCTTGTCCTTGATCTTTGCCATTTTAATTATTATGTGTCTTGGTGTTGTCCTCCTTGTGTCCTTTCTGTTGGGAGTTCTGTGTATTTCCGTGGTCTGTTCTATTATTTCCTCCCCCAGTTTGGGGAAGTTTTCAGCAATTATTTCTTCAAAGACACTTTCTATCCCTTTCTCTCTCTGTTCTTCTTCTTCTGGTACCCCTATGATACAGATATTGTTCCTTTAGGATTGGTCACACAGTTCTCTTAATATTGTTTCATTCCTGGAGATCCTTTTATCTCTCTCTGTCACAGCTTCTATGCGTTCCTGTTCTCTGGTTTCTATTCCATCAATGGCCTCTTGCATCTTATCTATTCTGCTTATAAATCCTTCCAGAGTTTGTTTCACTTCTGTAATCTCCTTCCTGGCGTCTGTGATCTCCCTCCGGACTTCATCCCTTAGCTCTTGTATATTTCTCTGCATCTCCGTCAGCATGTTTATGATTTTTATTTTGAATTCTTTTTCAGAAAGACTGGTTAGGTCTGTCTCCTTCTCTGGTGTTGTCTCTGTGATCTTTGTCTGCCTGTAATTTTCCCCTTTCATCATGATAGAGATAGTTTGCAGAGCTGGGACGTGTAACGGCTGGAAGGACTTCCTTTCTTGTTGGTTTGTGGCCCTCCTCTCCTGGGAGAACAGCGACCTCTAGTGGCTTGTGCTGCGCAGCTGCACGCAGACAGGGTTTCTGCTTCCTGCCCGGCTGCTATGGAGTTAATCTCCGCTGTTGCTGTGGGCGTGGCCTGGCTCGGGCAGCTACTCCAAAATGGTGGAGCGGTGTTGGAGGGGGAGCGGCTGGGAGGCTATTTATCTCCATGAGGGGCCTCCGTGCTCCCTGCTGCCCAGGGGGTTAGAGTGCCCAGAGATCCCCGGATTCCCTACCTCTGGATTAAGTGTCCCACCCTGCCCCATTAAGACTTCCAAAAAGCACTCGCTTTTCTTTGTCCTGGTGCACCGGCTGCAGGGACCCACTCACAGGTCTTACTGTCCTGTTTCCCTAGTTTCCAAAACCCCACACCTGCACTGTGTCTGCGCTCTGGTGCGGATTGCTAGGGCTGGCTATTTAGCAGTCCTGGGCTCCCTCTCCCTCCCCACTCCAATTTCTCTCCTCCCACCTGGAGCTGGGGTGTGGGGTGCTCGGGTCCCTCCAAGCTGGGGCTTGTATCTTACCCCCTTCATGAGGCACTGGGTTCTCGCAGGTGTGGATGTGGTCTGGCTCTTGTCCTGTGTCTTCTGGTCTCTTAGGGAGAGTTGTCTTTGTTGTATTTTCAAAAATATATGTGGTTTTGGGAGGAGATTTCTGCTGCTCTACTCACGCCGCCGTCTTTGCTCCACCTCCTCATTCTGAATTAGTGTTTTTGTTCAGAGTAAATTATACAGAAGTGAAATTGCTAGATTATATAGTTTTTAATTTTTTTAATTAAAATTCCCTACTTTTTCTCATGGTGGCTGTACCAATTTACATTCCTACCAATAGTGCATGAGGTTCTCTTTTCTCTTATAAAACTTTTTCTTAATATACAGTAATGGTAATTTTTATGGTCCATTGATTCTGTTTTTTTCTGTGTGATTCTAGAATCAGTGCTGCTGATGTAGACCTACAGTGGAATTTTTCACAGACTCCAACTGAACATGTGTTTCCTGTTCCCAATGTTTCTCACAATGTGGCCTTGAAAGTCAGCGTTCAGTCCTTGCCCAGACAATCTAACTATCCAGTTTTGACCTGTAGTATTCACACTAATATTGGCCTTTATGAGAAAAGAATTCAAGAATGTGAACTTAAAACCCATCAGCACTGCAAATCTAATGAAGCAGAACAGTGTAGTACAAACAATCCACAGCGTCTGTGTAGCAAACAAACTTGGATGGCACCTGAAAGCATACTACATGCAAAAAGTGGCACAGCTCCAGAGTATACTTCCACTGTCAAAAATGTCAAACTATATTCAGGCACTGAGAGTAAATCTGACTGTGGAACATGTCAAGCCAATATTCTGGGCTTCAGTGGTATAGGAGATAAAAAGTCACATGAAACATCAGTAAGAACTTTAAAATCATTTTCAATGGTTGATTCCAGTGTCTCGAGCCGCCAGAGTTCTTGGCAGTCCGTTGGTGAAACTAATCCATTAATAGGCTCTTTAATTCAAGAACGACAAGAAGTTATTGCAAGAATTGCTCAGCATTTGATTGATTGTGATTCAAGCACTTCACATGTTTCTGGACATCCATTTAATAAGCAAGAGTCTAGCTCACTTAATTCAAAACTTTCCCGGGTTTCACAAGAAAATGGAAATGTGAGAAAATGTAAAGAAACTTTCTCAATTTCTTTTGGTAGTCCAGAACTTACCTCCTCAGAAGACACCAAAGAGGGAAAAATACGAGTAAAACCAGAAATGCCCCGAAGTGAAACTTGCATTTCTCATGGTCTTTATTCTCATCAGTCTATTAGTGAAACTAATCCTTTGATAGGTTCTTTACTCCAGGAGCGGCAAGATGTTATTGCAAGGATTGCTCAGCACCTGGAGCATATTGATCCAACAGCATCATATGTGTCCCGACAGTCGTTTAACATGCATGACTCTGGCTTGGTTCCTTCTAAAGTGTTTAGGAGTTCATATGAAGACAAAACTTTATTGAAGAAAAACAAGGATGATGCCTCTGTTCCCATTTCCAATACAAAATTTTCTTTGTTAGAAGACATCAGTGAAGGGGAAAACTTAATACTTAATAAATCTTTTAGTTCTTTTAAATGCAATGAAAAAGTCAAATCTTCTTTGAAGCCTGAAATAAGAAACCTGTATCAGGACAATCCTAGTGAAGTCATCCAAAATACATTACAAGAGACACAGAACAAAGCCACTAGTTTGTTGACTCCCTCAAATATGTCTCATTGGAAAGAAAAAAATTCACATTTAACAATCAGATTGGAAAATACACTTTCTGAGTGTCAATTTAAGGAGCAAGAAATTAGCAATGGAATTGATAAACAGTATTCAAATTGCAACAGTACTGACCAACAGATTTGCACAAATAAGCATAAAGAAAAAGTAATAAAAAATGAAAATTATAATCCAGAATCTTTAAACAATCGTCAATTTGGTAATTCAAAAAGGAATGACTCAAAAATAAAAGCTACTGTGCTGGAAATGTCTGGATATCTGAACAAACATGAAAACAAGTGCTCAAATAAAGACTCAAAAAGGCCTAAGACATGTGAGCAAAATACTCAACTTAATAGTATAGAAAATTGTCTCAAAGAATATGAAGGTTTCCAGTGTAAAAAGCCGGACCAATTAAAAAATGAACAGGATAAAAAAGAAGATCCAAGTGATGAAAAATCTCAAAACTATGCTCAGAGAAAGAATATAAAAGACTGTTTGTCTACATGTGAACGACTGAAAAATACAGAGATGTTGGTAGGTAATAGCTAATATTTCAAATGTAATTCTCAAACATTTTGCTGTAGTTTGAATTTTGTTTACAGGAGACGTAGTTATAAATGTCCAAGGTGCTCATTAACTACAGAACCCATAGACTGACATAAACCTGCTGTAGAACTAGTATTAACATACTTGCATGCAAATAACCCATCCACTTAAGAACAAATGCTAGGAAAATTTTTCCTGTTGCCCTTTTTTGCTGATTTCAATATTATGAATAGTTGCTGGCAAGTAAATGAGAGTCAGAAATGAAACTCTTCTCAGTTTAACGATCTTAGCGTATTGTTTGTTAGTAGCTCTGGCCTAGGTCAGTGTGCTCAGTATGTCATGCCACTGCTTAGCTAAGGATTTTAGGAATATCTACAGCAAAATCACAAGGCTGTTGGTAAAAATACCTGGGTACCAGTCCTGGCTTCACGGTTAGGTCTTTGAGTGACACTAAATTAGTCACGTAATTCTAAAAACCTCATCTCCTCAATTTTAAAATAAGAGTGATAAATCTCTTTGACCCCTCTCAGAGTTGTGGTGACAATCAAATAATATATTTGAAAATATTCTGTAAATCTTCAGTGCACTATCTAAATAAAAGATATTCAAGTTATTTTGATTTTATTTGACTATCTACCAAACCACTTTTTAACTTTAGAAATTTATTATTAGGCTCAAATTTATTTCCTTTATTATCTTTATTTCTCCAAGTAATATCACGAATTTGTATCTCAAATATATGGAAAACTACATCTTAACTGCCCTGATCCAAATCTGAATGACCTTGGTTCATCTTCTTTATCACTCAGATTAGTTTTGGTGGACATTAGTGTTTTAAAGTTGTACCATGTTTCCAGTTTATATTTTTCAACAGAAGATCCCTGTGGGTTTAATCAAATGGTAGTTTCCAGTTTCCTTAAAACTGTAATTGTCACAAAAACGTAGCCTGACCTTAAGAATATTAGCTTTTTATGATCTTTTCTGGTACCTAATAGGGAAGCTTAATTTGACCATAGTACTTTTCAAGCCAGTATGGTTCAATTTTTCATGTACTTGTTTTAAGTATGATCATTACAGTGCTTATTTACTATATGCTCAGGCAGTCTTCTGACTATTTTACACCTGTTCGCTTACTTAATCCTTCCACTACACCATGAGGTTAGGTGCTTTTACTAACTCCAGTTTACAAATGAGGACCCTAGACCTGAAGAGGTTATGTTACTTGCCCAAGGTCTCAAAGCTAGTCTTTGGTAGAGTCAGGACCCAAATTAGTCTTCTCTGTTTTTAATTTGTGTGTTTTTATGAATTTCTGATCTTTGAATATAATCTTGCCTAAATTCTTAAGAATTAGCCTGTTTTCTATATCATTTCAAAAACGTGGTACTATGACTACTTTAGATATATTTTTAAGTTCATATTTATTATATTTCTGTGTCATGTCCTACCAAATTATATCTCCTGAGAATAGCTCTTGATATTGACATAGTTTTATATTTTAGAATATTATGCTATTTTTTTCTTCCTGTGAGTAGTTAGGTTTTTCTCCCACAAATTAAAATAACTAAACATTAGCTTATTTAGATACTAGACTGAGTATTTATAAATACGACCATCTGTTGATGAGGCAATTGTATTTGGACATACTTTCATTAGAATATTTGACTTTTTTCAGCATCTTTGAAAAATCTTTTGAACACTATTTTCTGATTAAAATGTGTGTGTGTGTGTGTGTGTATAGAAATACAGGTCATTAGCTTCACCAAGGATGTAATACCTCAGTACATATTAGGAATAAATCTAAAACCAAAAAATCTTTAAATATTACCATTAAAATCTGATTTTTTTCCTAGCAGAAGACCATACCACCAAAACATTCAGGTGTCTGGCGAAAACATAATTTTCATTCCTTGGATGGAACCTTAACCAGAGCCTTTCATCCTCAAACTGGATTGCCTCTTCTTTCAAGTCCTGTAAGTTTTTTTCTCTTATTTCATGTTTAGAATTTGCAAACAACTAAAATGTTGCAAATTATTTTATCTAGGTTTTAATTTAAAAAAATTAAATACCCCTAAAATAAATTTCTACTTTGAAAACATTTTATTTTTTTATATATTTACCAGCTGTGTGTTAATATAGAAAAAAGCCAAAAAAATTTATAAAAATTAACCTGAAATTATGTTTCACATTTTTCTGAATATAAAGAAAATACTTAGTGTCAAGTACTTAGTACTGAAGCTGGTTGACACCACCAGCCGGGTCATCTGGGAATCAAATTCATGGCTGTCTTTGATTTAGAACCCGTGCATAGCCTTATTTTGAGACATAATTTCTCTACTCTACATTTACAATTTGATACATAGATCTGTGTGCAATGGTCAGGAGTGTCACTTTGGAGTCGCACTAACTTCGCCCTGGCTGTGTGACATTATTTAAATAATATAATCTCTCTGAGCCTCAGTTTCCTCATCGGTAAAAGGGGCATGATAGTGTCTACCTTAGTGTTGTGAGGACGATTGCCATGATTCCTGACACATAGGAGCATTCAGCAGTTAGTTGCTATAGCTGCCATTTCAATTAAACCTGACATAAGCAATAGATACCTTAGCAAAATTAAAAACATGTATATTTCGCCACTCATGTAAGATAATTTTTATTCTTTTATGTGTGTTTTTTAAATAAACTCACAGGATACAATATGTGGCATATGTTCAAAAAATAATTATTGAATAATATATCTAGAACTTTAATTTATAACTTGGACCTTGGGTATCATTTTATAGAAGTTGAATTCCAGACAATTTAAAATAAACCAAAATATTGGGCTTACCTAGGGGGTGCTTTCAAAATGTCCAAGTGATTAGGAGGAAAATTTAGTATGATGTGCTTTTAAAAAAAAAAGGCATTATAAACTTCTGTTCAACAGCAGTGGCCTGAGTTAATAGAGGAAGACCCTTCCCAAACACAGAAATCTTGATTAAAATGTAGCATGATCTCCAAATACATTAAATAGTGTAAAAGCAAGAAAGATAAATCTCCAAATACTAACTTGATGCAAATTATCATCCTCTAGGATATCTGAACCTAATACAGTTGACCCTTGAACAATACAGGTTTGAAATCCACTTACACATGCAATTTTTTTCAAAAATTATATTGGAAAAATTTTGGAGATTTGAGACAATTTGAAAAAAACATCTTTTGTCTAGCTTATTTTATTGAACAGTATATAATACATATACAAAATATGTGTTAATCAACTAAGTTATCAGTAAGGCTTTCGGTCAGCAATAAGCTATTAGCAGTTATGTTTTTGGGGAGTCAAAAGTTATATTTGGATTTTTGGGCAGTTGTCACTGCCCCTAACCCCTGTTGTCAAGGGTCATCTGTATAATGCTAGGGTTTAATCCCTCTTCTGGGACAGCAATTAAGGCTGTAAATCTGTACCAATCATAGCTGGATGAAACTTCACAAAACTAGAAACAAGGGAGGAATAGCCTTTTAGAAATGGGAGAGGAGAAGAAAGAATCACGTATTTACTCAAGGGTACAACAGGAAAGTGTAGAGTAGGTGGAAAAAGAAGTTCCCTAAAGAATTTGGACCTAAGCCTAAGCCACCCATGGTAGGGGTTCTGAACTTGTGCTATCTACAAGGTTCAGAAACATCTAGGTAAGAAATAACCATAAAACTAAACTAGAACTCATGAAATCCATGGAGTTCCTGCAGAGGAAACATGAAACTATTCCATATCTATAACCCATGGCAGCAAGGATTTATTTTCATGGAAAATTACTCTTGCTGAAGATGATCTTGGAGGGAAAAAAAAATTACAAAGTACTTTAAAAGAATCAGCAGGAGCAAAAAGTGGGAGAATGTACATTTAGGAATCCTGTTTTCAGAGCAACTGAAAGAGTAAAAAATAATTATTTTTAAAATGTTCCAAAAGGTAAATGAAGGTAAAGATGGGGATTTGAGATGAAAGAACATGTGGATTTGCGATAGACCTAAATAGAAAGTATAAATATAAAAAAAAATTTTAATTGAAGTTTATACCCACATGTATACAAGCACATACAGATGGATTAAAGAGTGGGCTACAATCAGCTGAATAGAGACTTAGTGAATAGATAGATACTCAGAAAGCACCTGGAATGAGGCACAGAAAGCAAGGGAGATGGTAAAATATGAAAGAGCATGGAGGATAAAATGAGTTGTTCAATATAAACCTAGTAGAAATTCCAAAGGAGGGCTAGATGGAATAAGGAAAATACAATATTAGAATAAATGAAGGTAAAGAACTTTATAATTGAATAGAATTTAGATTTAAAATTTAATTCTGACTACAAAAAAAGCATAGTACACTTGTACAACTCTCAAAAATATTGAGGTTATTTAGTCTTTCAGTATGATCTGTTTTATCTTGGTCACCAGTTAGACTAATCACTCAGATACTTTATATATACTTAAAATTCCAGAAACAAATCTTTCTAACTTATATGTTGTATATGATTTTACCTTTAATTTATACTTGGGTCTTTCATTTTTAGTTTATTTTGAGCTAGATGGTGGTTTGTCTTAAATGTAATCTAGTATACAGTGGTGGTTGAAAATCCAGAGTATTGTTTTTCCAACCTATACTCTGTGAAGCCCCTGGGTTCTTGGAAATGTGTAGAGGGATGAGGATGGGCAAAGGAGCAGTAGAGCTGGTAGTACTCTAGACTCCCACTTCCATTTAATTCTTTTTTTCCTTTTGATTTTAAAGCTATAAATCTTTTATTCACCCCCTCCCTCCAAGTACAGAAATATCTAAAGTAAAAAAGTAAAAGTCTTAATATAGTTTATATTGGGATTCCATGTAAAATTTGGTTTTAGAAAAAACTGGTCTACTTCTTAAAAAATCAAAACCTAGTAAAAATGCTTTTATTAATCTGTTTTTTCATACCAGTTAATAAAATGATAACATAAGAACAATATGAAATACAGAGAATGATTTTAAGTAAGCTATTATGGGAGTACTTTTATTATTTTCAGTATTGCTTAGATTTCATTTGAAATGTGTTACATCGATTCAAAAAAAATGAAAGTCTTTTTAAATATAACAAATGATCATTTTGACTTTAGGTTCCTCAAAGAAAGACACAGTCAGGTTGCTTTGATCTGGATTCTTCATTATTGCATCTGAAAAGCTTGTCATCTAGAAGGTATTTATCTTAACACATTTGTGTATATCAGACAGTCTTACACAAAATTCTGGTCTTTCACAATAAATGATGTTGACTCTAACAATCAAAATTTTAACAGGAATCACTGTTTATCATTTCAGTGTGATTTCTCTCTCTCTCTGTCATGCATACACACACAGTTATTAAGGATAATTGAGGGAGAAATTAAGATAATGGGTAGCTACCATATTGGTCTTCATAATAAACACTAACATTGGTTTTAACATATCAGTAGATTGGTGTATTTCTGCTCATTCACCTCCTCCTTTACCTTACACTCTGTTGCAAAAAAGCCTTGGAAATTTGTTCCACGTTGGTAAATAATACCTTCATTATATTCTTTAGCCACATAATTTTGCCTTTGCTTTTGCATTCTCATTTTTAACTGAAATTGAAGATTGATATAGAACAGCCTGCATTATTATATATTTCCAGTAGATGCCACTAGAGCTGGTAGTGGCTTAGAAATTCCACCTGGAAACCTGGATTGTTACATATATTTTTAATCAAATATTATAATAAATATTATAAAATCTAATCAGTAATTTAAAACCAGATATTTCCTATCTTAAAATGTGGTTAGATTAATTTTTTATTATGGTAATTTAAGTAAAATTGATTAAATTCTCCTAATTTAATTTTATGCAAAACATAAGTTAGGAAATGCTGTGGTTAATGTGTCCATTTGCTGATTTTCTTTTAATAGTCCTCGACCATGTTTAAACATTGAAGATGATCCAGATATTCATGAAAAGCCATTTCTGAGCTCTAGTGCTCCACCTATAACAAGTCTTAGTCTCTTAGGAAATTTTGAGGTAATGTTTTTGAAACTATTTTAAGAGTTGAAGTTTCTTAACCTAGATCCAGGGAGTCATTTATGTCATTTGTTTGTGAAAGGAAAATAAATGGATTGTATTTTTCAGAAATATAAGTAATTGGCCTTATTCATAAGCCTTTTTTGTATGTGCTCTTCCTATGCAAATGTTATCCATCTTTAGAATACCTTCTTATTTAAGAAATGTTTATTGAGTAACTACTATATGTCATGCTATATGCTAGGAATACAAAGCTAGATGATAAAGTTCCTGCCTTAAAGAAGTTTATAGTCTCCTGGAGAATAAGGACATGTAAATAATTTATAAACCAAAGTAATTAGCACTATTTCAGAAGTTTCCTCAGTCCTAATATATGTCCACCCTCTGTTAAAGGGACTGGGGAAGCTTTACTGAAGAACTGTCATTTGAGTTTGATTACAAAAAATGAGTAGGAATTTGTCAAGTAAATTTGTGTGGGGAGTGGCAAGGGATGCTAGACAGAGTGAACTACATGTATGAAGACAACGTGTGTAAAAATAGCAAAAGCACATAGTGATACTGGAAAGCATCAGCTAGAACTGGAGCATGAGACTCCATGTGCAAGTAGGGAGAGATGAGGCAGAAATGGTAGGGTGGGGCTTACATGCCATGTTATCAGTATTTGCCTTCATCCTATAGACAGCAGCAAACATAGAGTTTCTAACCTTGTGGATGATATAAGACTTACAACTCTGGCAATAATACAGAGGATACACTAGAGACGAAAAGACTATTTAGAAGATGTTGCATTTGTTCAGAGGAAAGGTTGTGAGGGTCTGAGCAAGGTTAGTCGTGTTTGGGAAGAGAGATGAGACCATGAGACTCATAGGTCAAACCAACAGGATAGGAATTGGATTGATTGCAGAGGAGGAGGGAGGTACAGAAGAAGACTGGTTGTTACGTGTCTGTTGGTCTTATCTTTTGAATAGGGAACTCTGGAATTGCTGATGTCACTGCTTCAAATTTAGAGTACACAAAGACTATTATACTCATGAGGGCTCGCAACTATTCGTTTTCAAAGAATTACTGAATCAAATAAATGCTACTGACATTTCATGATATGTGGATATATGTGTTGATATACCTGTATAAAAGAGAGCTTGTGAAAGGTTTAAAGTGTTTCTCCTACCTGGAAAGATAAACACTGAATTGTAAGAGGGGTTATTTCAGCAAGTCAACTTGGGAGAGATGGATAAGGAATTTCTATTGTTTGTACTTGTCTACTTTAAAGTTTTTTTTTCCCATTGCACATTTACTGTTTTTTTAAGTTAAACTAAACAATAAAGCATCACATAAAGTAGTATTTTTTTTTAGGAAGCGATTATTTCTCAGTTGAAGTTAAAAGTGCTTTATTTTCTCTTTTAATGGAACTTCTGACCCATTAATGAGTTTTCAAGTGTTTCTCTGTGCCTGAACCCATGAATAGGCTCTGGGGAGAATAAGAACATTTCTGATATTATCATCTGCTCTGGTAGAACATATTTTTATTTAGAGAGATAAGGATAACATATTAAACAAATAGGTCTAACTAATGGTGAAGTTCAAGGATAGTTCACCACAGGTTGGAATGGTAAGAGGAAGCCAAACTATAGGAAGACAGAACACAATGGAGGATGGGTTGATTTCAGGTTAAATGAAGATGGGAAATGAGGGCCTTGCAATGGTAGCAAGCACTTTTGTAGGGAAAGAAGGCATAGTAATGTATTTCTTTGAATAGAAAAGAAAGAAAAAGCAATGTATTAACTTTTTAAATTTAGTTCTTAAAAATTACTTTGTCTTCCAGGAATCTGTCTTGAACTATCGTTTAGATCCCCTCGGCATTGTTGATGGTTTCACTGCCGAGGTTGGGGCAAGTGGTGTTTTCTGCCCCACACATTTGATGCTTCCAGTTGAAGTGTCATTCTACAGTGTTTCAGATGATAACGCTCCCTCTCCTTATATGGCAAGTATTTTTTTTAATTGTCTTTTTCTGCTAAAAATCAACCATCTTAGTAACAGATGTCTTTAAAGAGATGCTTTAGTGTAGTGTTTGAAAATACAAAGCATTTCCTAAGGGAAGAGTGATGGCTGAATAGAAACTAATATATACCAAAATGTTACCTCACAGCTTTCTGAGCTAGCTCTAACAACAGATTTCTGCATTTAAAGATGATGCTGAAAATTTAGTTGTTTCTATATGATTTGAGAAAATGATAAAAATTTGATTTGAGACACTAATTTCATATCTTGCTGATTTCAAACAAACTCTCAAATGCTTACTGAGCACTCTAGTCCCACGAGGGTGCCTTCACTTGTGATCCTCATCTCAGTAGAGCTTAAGTAAAGAATAGGTGACCTAAGGCCTCCAAGAGACCTTTTATCCCCTTTCTCCTCTTTTGTTTATCTTTGGACCATTCTTTTGTAATCCTAGGGTTCTTTAGAATACCAGCTATTTCTGACCCCAAGTGGATGTTTTAGTGGAAAGTAAGATAGCTAAGGAATTAGAGCACAGTTTTGAATTATGATTCTATTATTCCAACTTTCCCAGTTTTTATTCCAATGGATTATTTATTAATAAAATAAGCCTTCAACTACAAAAATTATACCAAGTCCTGGTGTATAATTAGTATCAGCCCTTTTCCAAAAGACAAAATAGTGACTAGCAATGCAAGTATATAAAAAGTTTATAGTGATGGTATCAAATATAGAGTCATATCTGGGTTTTCATGTTAGGTCTTACTTTGAGTAATACAAGTTGCTGTAGGTATAGAAATACACAGCTCTGGTCTGGCTACTTGAGTTTCCTAGCTGATCACCTGACCCAATTGTTCCTCTCCTAATATCCCTCTCCCTTTCTAGGTTTCCTAGGATATTAGTAGCAATGTCTTTTGTTATTAATAAAGTTGTGCAAAGTGAATTTTACATAATTAAGAAATAACAGAGGATAGGAAGTTATACTTTTTTAGGAACATAAATACAGCCTACTCATTACTGGCCCAGTTTGCTCAAGGGAGGTTGTTTAGTTTTACTCCATTCTAGGGTGAATATTTTAGTTAGGAGCTTGGTCTGTGTTTCATACTTTGATAGAAAAAACATAGTGGTGTCTGCTCATTTATTCAGTTTTTTTCCCCATTATTATTTACACTTGTGGATCATAATCATAAAGATGCACAACATTGGTTATTATCAAAAACAGGCCCACTCCTTCACAAACTGCCCATTTATCATATAAGCCACCTGTTACTCATTTACCATAGAAAGATGTATCCACTTTTCCAATATGATTTTGAAAAAAATGCTCATTTTAAGTAATTAATAAGATGGAAAGTACCATTGATAGAAGTTCAGTATCAGAATAGGCGTATTTCTGTATTGGAATAGAGCCGTACAGATGTCCATTTTGCTTTACCAGGACATCAAGAAGTCTCTTCAGTTTCATATATTCTGTTGGAACATAATAATAGAGAATGGAAAGAAAAGACCTGAAACACTGTAATCTGTCATTAGTGTACAGAGTCCCTGATAACCATTAGAAACAAGGATGCCTTAGACACAAGATAAAAGAGTAAATTGGCTGGAAATCAGTGCAAATAAATATCTTTGAGTAAAATTTATGAGTCAGAGGTAATTTGAGCTGTACCTTTAAAAAGAAAAACAGCATTAATCCTTGACATTGGTTGATATCTAAAAAATGAAGGATTAAAGATAAAGGACTTTTTCACTCTGTCTCCAGAAAGTATACACTAATGATTACAGATTTTGAACAGATATTGAAAAGAGTTTAAATCAGGGTATTGAGTTGAATTAGTGTATCCTTTAAGAATCCATGACTTACTTTTCTCTGATAATATTCTTCAATAAGCTTTCCATTATGTAATTTTTTCCCAAGTCACTTTACTCATTAGAAACGAGTTCCCTTTGCAAATGACCCAGTCCAAATCTTAGACCACAAGTCTTTCCTACTATAAATTAATGAAATTAATCTTGTTTCTTCACAGAATCTTATTTATATTTTGGTAGCTTAGTCTGTTTTCAAATAACTGGTCATCTTTAGATATGATAACAAATCACAGCCAGCAGAGCTGAGACACCAAACTCCTATTTGTTACACTAGTAATAACTTTGGGACCTCTCATCAAAAATTACATAAAAAACTCAAAGTTAAAACATTAGGCACAAAAAATTCTGTGTTTCTGGTGAAGTAATACAGGAGTTTTCATTAAGTAACTCCTTAAAGATTAACTCAAAATCACATGGTATGTCTCTCCAATTCAGAGTCAGTGTTAAAAGTGTTCTCTAGGTGTTAATATAACAACATCTTTGTTTAGAAACTATTGCATGGTGGAACTAGGCAGAAAAGCCTAAAGCAGGTATGCCAGTGGCAAATTTATTGTATGACTTCCATTATCATCATATCAACAAGGCCATATATTATTTTTTTCTATTTGTAATTAATTAAATTAGATAAGACTCTTGTCAGTTTTACTTAGCTTTGCATATTCTCTATTCCACAGTAATTTGAGTTTTTGAGTGAGATTTGACCCAATTTAGTTTGTATTACTTAACCTTTCTATTCCATCCTAAAAGGCCAGAATAAAATATACTTTTCTTATGTTAAATACAGTAACTTTTTATAGGTAGAAACATTAATATGCTAACCCGTTAAGATAAATGACATTATTAAAATAATGAGTTTAACAATAATATTAATGAAATTCCAAATAATTTCCCAATCCCTGCCTAAAATTTCTATTTTGCCAATGCCACTGTCAGTCTTATACTGCTTAGAAATTTTTGTAAAGTGTTGTCTTAAGCCTTAAGGTTTTTTTTTAAAAACCTATATTCTGTCTGTGTAACTTGATTTATTTACTATTATTTTATTCTGAAAACTATTATGTCTATTAAATTGTGTCTATTAAAGGAAGTGAGTTTGGTCTTAATAGTAGTTTTTGCCTCACACCAGTTTTCTTATAATGCATTTAGGGATGTTGACAAGGAAGAACAGTAACATATTGCCTTTAGCAATGTGACTGTAAAGGTAGCTACTACTATTTGGATATGTTTTACTTTTTCTTTCTGGAACTAGGAAGAAGAGGGACATTATACACCATAGCATTTTTTATATAGAGCAGATCGTAAGAGAAATTGTTAAAGCTTCTTTGCTGTTTTGGTTAGGGATGCAGTTTGTTGATATGTTGTTTTCACATTTTAAATGACCATGTGATAAATCCAGTTTGTCAGGAACCATATATGTCCTTTCTGTGACCATTTCCAAGAACATTTCCCAATATTAAAATTAATTTAATAGTCTGATGTTCAGTGTTGTTCACTTAACTTGAAATATTCACATGGTGGAGTCTGGCCCTCCCTTTTACCTTTGTCCACTCCTTTTTATCCCCTTTTCTGTCTTTTAAACCAACAGAGATGTTTCCTAATGGGACAGTCCTGTTTTATATCTACTTTTACATAAGGTTGACATGTTTTGGCATGTCCAACATAAAATAATGGGATATAAAATGTAGAGCATGCAATTATTCTACTTAACTACCTAAACTTTTACCTAAAAAATAATTTTCTTTTACCTACTCAAAGGAAAACTATTAGCCCAGATAAACAAATGGACCAGCTTCATTACTTAAAGCTATCTAAGAATTAATATCGCAGTCACCATTGAATGACCTTTCATTTAGTCATTCTGTTATCTGGAAACCTCCACACACTCAATCTTAGCTTCCTTTGTTTTAGTTTATATTCGTTTCCTATTGTTTAGACTTATGCAGTGATTAGAACATCCTTCTCAGAAAACTTGGATACTTTGTATGATACAGTATAGTACTTTATATTGTAAATGTGTAGTACAGCAGTGCTTCTCAGACCTTAATGTACATATATAATCTGGGGAATCTTGTTAAAAGACAGATTTGATTTGGTAGGTCTGGGAAGAAGCCATCAATTCTGCATTTCTAACAAGCTTACAGATACTGCTGATGCTGGGTCTGCCTCTAGTTGGAAATCCATATATAACTCACTGTCTGAAGAACTGAGTTAATTTTTGGCCAAGATTTAGACCCTTCTGCATTCTTGAGTTTTTGTATGTCCAAAGACCAATAAATTGTTTTGCTTTTTTTGTTTCCCTCTTCCCACGTGATATTTCTATACCTTATATATTAATAGAAATTTCAAACAGTATAGCCATTGATGTTACATATTATTTATGGCAACATCTCCAGGAAGAACAGTAAATTGTTTCCTTATGATTGGGACCCTCAGTATTTCATACTCATAGAATGAATCTCTGTTAATTCAATGTGAAAGTTTTACCATAAAAATATAATTCTGAAATTTTAGTAATTAAAAGATTTGTTATTCTTACTTAAGTCTCTTATATACATGTGCCTCAGTTTGTACTCACTTTGTCTTCTTTTATTTCAAGGGTGTGATTACTTTAGAGTCCCTTGGTAAAAGGGGTTATCGAGTACCTCCTTCAGGAACAATACAAGTGGTATGTGTTTTATAGTCTACAATTGCAATAATCATTCTCTCACATACATATAGAACTTAGCCCTTTCTCCTGCCTCTGCTGCTGCAACAACTTTGGTAAGTAACAGTGGGGCTGCAGCTTTGTTTGGAGTTTCCCTGCTCTGCCCCAGGAATGGCCATTTGGGGATCTCCATAGAAGGAAAGCATTAATAAGCTAATCAAGGTGAATGCTTTAGAATATAACAGTTTATATAACTTAAGTAGACCTATTTTCAATATAATTAGGACCTAGTATTACCAGTACCTTCTGTTTAATATAGTAAGCCAGATTGAGATTGACCTATTTAAGAGACCCTAAATACTAGTATTGCTTCAGCAGGAAAATTTAGGGAACAAAATTATATTACCCCTAGTGTAATTATTTATAAATTGATCTAATGAGATGGTTGCACAAAACAGAAATGTACTCGTGACAGATGTAGGGCAGAGATGGCAACTTTCCTTCCAGTCTGAGTGTTAATCTAGTTTTAACTCAGCAGAACTCTTCTGGTCCAGAGCAATCCTTAGTCGTCCTTGGTCTAGGTTATCAGAAGAGTAATTTGATACCAGGGCCAGTCTGTGACTGAACTGAGTTCACCTCCAAGTCAGACACAGGATGATCTTGCAATCCCAGAAGTACAGAGTTGGCTCTTGCAGACTGAAAATAATCTAGCTGATATTTGTCAATTATACCTCAATAAAGCTGAAATTAAAAGAAAAAACAGAAAGAAAGGAAAAGAAGAAAAGTCTAGCTGAGCTCCTTACACTCAAGATCTGGTTTAATTCAGCAAGCCTTTTTATTATTACCTTTGGTCTCAATGTGATCAAATGCTTCAACAGACCACTTTCACTCATCACCATTGTTCCAATACAGCAGGAAGTCTGTACATTTGTTTCATATGACACAGGAATGAAACATAGTATTATGCAATATATGTGTGTGTGTGTGTATTGTAATATATACATACATATATTTTTTAGTGAGAAGAATCACTGCATATTAAAGTGAGATTTTTATATTGAATGGATTTCTTAGATTAAAAAAGTGTTCCCCAGCCTCTGGCTAGTAGCTCATATAAAAGTGTGTGTCCCTGGAGAGCTAGCTATCAGTTGTCATAATAATAAGGCACAAACCCAGAGGTAACACGTTCACTTCTTGTTTGAGGACAGCCAACTTTAATGGTTCAATCTTAATGATTTTAATGATTTTTAATGGTTTTAAGTCTGAAATTTAGGCCTGCCTTTCATTCCTTATATATTTTCATTATAAACATGGTTGAACTTTTGGCTTGCTAGTTGTTGTGGTTGTTGAATGCACTAGCCTTAATCTTAAGACTCACTACATTTCAGAAATTGGAGCATAATATTGATATATTTCTCATTTTGATTCAGTGAGTGATGTCCAGTGCCACGGATGAGCTTCTGAAAGCACGGGCACCAAGTTACCTATTGATGTGTTGGTAATTTGGTTAAAGTCAGATCAGCACCTTGGGATTCTATTTTAAAATTAATACTTTTAAAAATAATATTTCTTCAATTAATGGCCAAGTACCAATTGAATTTAATTCAGTCTTCACTAAGGATACATATTTTGGTCCATTACAGTATTGATGATGATTTTTTTAAGTCTGGTGTTACTAATAATGAGCTATATTTTCTAAACTTGGAAAAATTCCATATAGGAAAGTGCCCCTTTTTTGAAAAGAGAATATGTTTTTAATTTTATAATGACTGTATATACCTAAAACACCAAACAGCTTATTTTTACCAAGCTTTTTTATTTTTAAGAAATCCTACTTACTACTAATGTGAGGAAAAGTAAAATTCCACTTTGAGAACTTTGCAGTTTATATACTTTAATGAAGCTGATGTTTGAAATAAGTGAACTGGAATGTTTTAATCCAGTAAAGATGTATTTTGCTTAATCTAGTAGAACCATTTCTTAAAATCTGAACAAAGAGTAAAAGTTGTGTATTGTGTACTCCTAATAATTTGTGACTAAAGATTTTTATTTGTTGCAGGATTTTACATTATTGTGAAATAAAAAATTGAACCATTTTTGAAAATACTGAATATTATTTCACAAACTTACAAAATTTTATTAACTTTAGTCCCCAAAACTAAATTATATGCACTGGGATTAATTTATTTAAAAACCTATTTTTTTATTGGCACAAACATTTTTACTCAAATAAACAAATCAGTTTTTGAAGAATAATTCTGTATTGTTTCTTCAGACCTTATTTAATCCTAACAAGACTGTGGTGAAGATGTTTGTTGTGATATATGATTTACGTGATATGCCAGCCAATCATCAGACATTCCTACGACAAAGAACTTTTTCTGTACCTGTTAAACAAGAAATGAAGAGAAGTGTTAATAAAGAGAACATCCAACATGCAGAAGAACGGTTATTACGCTACCTCATACATCTGAGGTAATGTTTCAAATGAATATGAAAATATGTTACTTTAGAAGAACAACTCTGAAATTTTTAGCTGATTTTAAAAACTGTCGCTCTAGACCAGTGCCCCTTGGAATCTGCATAACTTGGAAACTCTTGAGGATATGCCAAGATGCACAGAACTCATGGCATATCTTCCTGCAGACTTTATTACTTGTTGAATTAAGGGAGTTTTCATTTAAGGCTGTGTAATGTAAAATATTTTATATCAAAATAATGCTGATACATCTGGGGCAGTGAAACACATTTTCTAAACCAATGCTCTCCAGTAAAATTGTAATATGAGCCAAATATGTAGGTCTGTATTTTCTGGTAGCTATTTTAAAAAGAATAATAAGAAATAGGAAAGATTAATATATTTTATTTAACCCAGCATATCCAAATGTTATAATTTGAATATGCAATCAATATAAAATTATGCATGAGATATTTTACATTCTTTTGTTTTACTATGTACTTGAAATCAAGTATGTATTTTACACTAACAGCACAACTCAATTTGAACTAGCCACATTTCAAGGCTTAATAACCACATATGGCCAGTGGCTAGTATATTGGATGGGGAACTTCTTAACCTCATTCATTTATTCATTGTTCAACAAATACTTATGTGTCAGGCTTGACTCTAGGCACTAGAGAAATAGCAGTGACAAAGCTCTGTTCTCTTAGAGTTTATATTCTAGTGATTCCATCAGAAATATCTTTTGCTCTTTTACTACACATCTCACAGCTCTAGATTATTAGAAACTGTTAGCCCTTGAGGTCCAAGTTGCTAGCATCCTAGAGTAAGGTTTTCAGCCCTAAAATCCTAGTGTAGATCTCAGAATCAACAAGCAAGTCTCTTGGTTAAGATAGAATGCAATAGCTTTTTGCCAGTATGTAACTCTGTTCCTATTTATTTTCTGATACCATTCATAGTAAGTCCTCAATAATACTAGTGACAGTAAAACTCATTTTTAGCTTTAACTACAAGGAGCCCTATTCATCAGGACCCAGGCAAAGGACCTCTTTAATCCGTTACTGATGGTGACCACCAGCTGTCTTTCAGTAGATCTTTGTGGTAATCTGGAGTGAATAAGGAGTGAGCTGTACATGCAATCCACCTTGTTGAAAGACCCCATTAAGTTAATTGGTTCCCCTGAGCACTGCTTAGTTAAAACTTTATCTTAGGGTCTTCTGCTTGGTGTTCTGCATCCTCAGAACATGTTGAACCAACACAAGATATTTAAACCCAACTTTACACTACCTGGCATGAGCCTCATGGAAATGTTATATAATTTATAGGAAGGAAAAATCTGTTGACAACAGACTTAGAAGACTTTAAAAAGAGAAATGGTATGAAATAGAAGACTGTAAGAAGAGCTCCCAGCCCAGTCTAGGGAAAACATTGAGCTCCCTCTCAACTTCCATTTGATACCAATCCTCTTAAAATTTAACAATCTTAGTCATATGTAACCAACATTCACCAAAGTAAACATCAACTACCCCAGTTTTTATAATCTCCATGTAATGATTACAGGCATACCTCATTTTATTGTGCTTCACAAATTTATATTTTTTTTACAAATTGAAGGTTTGTGACAACCCTGTGTCAAACAAGTCTATCAGTGCCATTTTTTTCAACAGCATTTGCTCACTTCATATCTCTGTGTCATTTTGGTATCTTTCTCAATATCTCACACTTTTCATTATTATGTTTGTTATGGTGATCTGAGATCAGTGATCTTCAATGTTACTATTGTAATTGTTTTGGGGTGTGATGAACCCCACACTAATGTCGCACTTAATCCATGAATGTGTGAGTTCTGATTGCTTCACTGACTGGCCTTCTCCCCATCTCCTTGGGTCACCCTATTCCTTGAGACACAGCAATATTGAAATTAGGCCAGTTAATAACCCTACAGTGGCCTTTAAGTGTTCAAGTGGAAAGAAGAGTCACATGAGTCTCATTTTAGCATTGTTGTCTTTTTTTAAGAAATTGCCACACTCACCCCACTGATTAGTCATCAGCATCAAGGCAAGACCCTTCACCAGCAGAATGAATATGGCTTGCTGAAAGCTCAGATGATGGCTAGAATTTTTTAGCAATGAGATATTATTTAATTAAGGTATATACATTGGTTTTTTTAGGCATAAATGCTATTGCACACTTAATGGACTACAGTATAATGTGAACATAACTTTTATATGCACTGGAAAGCCAAAAAATTTATTTGACTTGCTTCACAACATTTGCTTTATTGTGGTAGTTAGGAACCAAACTTTTAATATCTCTAATATCTCTGAGGTATGCTTGGATATACTTGAAATACTGTAAAGAAACTTTTTTGGGAAGTATGTATACATGCACACATACTGTGCTTAGCTAGTATATCTACATATATACACTTCACAAAGTATGTAGTGCTTAAACTATATGTAAGTATACATTCCAAAGCTCACCATTTTATCCTCCAGATTGAGAAGGTGAAAAACTAAAGAAAAAATTGAAGAGTGAGCCAGTCAGAATTCTGCCTTCATGTACATAACCAACCATTAAATTTTTCCACTAACTTAGGAATAAAATCCACAAATTCACAGAACATTTCTGCTCTGCAAAGGGAAAACCAAAGAAATTAGCACTAAAGGGTATGTTTGGCTATCTGCTAAATAAGCTTATATGATGAAAGACTTTGGCCCCTTGAATTATGCTATAGATATTAGCAGATTAAAAACAGTCCCATACACAGTTTTGTTAATCATTTTCATTTGGTTGCCAACTTTTTTCTTGATTTTTGATGATGATTTGGTTTGTTGTTTTTTTTAAGCTAGCCACTACTGATGATAGCAGTCCTTTCTCATGCCCTCAGAACTTGATTATTTTTTGTGGTGACTGTACAAGTGTGTAATCCATTTTAATGGCCTCAGAACTGTGGGAGGGCAAGTTGTGTGACATGGGTCAGTCTATGTGGCTGGAAGATGCTAAGGCTGTAAGTCCCAAATTTAATATAACTGGCTGATAGGAACTGAACCTTGACTGTAGTTGAGGATAGGCACACATACTGTGATGTCAGGGGTGAAACAGGATTGTATATGAAACCCAGATTTACAGAAAGAAGCATCTCTGGCATTGTAAGAGGGAAAGGAAGTATGGATTGTTTTAGGGAATAGTCAGGGACGGGCACTGAAACAGCAGCACATACTTTGGCAATATAAGACTTTAAATACCTTGTTAAGAGTTACTGTTAATATTGTGGCCATTCTTCCTGCTTTCACATTTTAATTACTCAGGTGTGTTTGTTTTAAAGATTCATTCCCTGAAATGATGCATCTTTTTGTTTGTTTAGGTTCCAGAGTTCTAAATCTGGAAAGATCTACCTCCATAGAGACGTACGGCTCCTGTTCTCTAGAAAGTCAATGGAAGTTGATAGTGGTGCTGCATATGAACTCAAATCTTACACTGAATCGCCAACAAACCCTCAGTTTTCACCAAGATGTTGATAAGGAGTGACAATTCAAAGTATTTGCTCAGTACCCAAGTTTGAAAGTAAATATTAGTGTAGAGTGGAGTGTACCAAATTAACAACCAGGAGAGTGGATCTTCTCTTGTTATCCTGGACCAGTTTTTATTAAAGGATTCCTGGAATGAGATCCACATATACCAAGTAGACTGGAAACTCTCATGTCCTAGTCCTTTTTGTACTGTTGAAACCACTTCAATGGACACGTTGCAATAGCAGTCCCCCCACCCCAGTTAGATTAGTGTTTACACATTTTATTTCTCAATTATTTAATATTTAATGTTTTCCTTAATACTCAAGTGATGTTTGTCTCTAGTGTTCTAATGTAGCACAGATCCTATGTAAAATCATACTATGTATTTTTGACATTAATGTTGAAATCTGAAATATATGCACAAGTCTTTAATTTTGTGTGATGTGTTTTAAGTAGTATTCATTTAAGTTATTGAAAATAAGAATGAAATGTTGAGCTTCTTTAAGATTAACGCTCTATGCAAGCATGTATACTTTTTATATCTCCCAGGCTTAGTTTTCACAGCACCCTATCCAGGCTGCTGTGTCACCTAGTAGTCCTTTGACGTGCTGTATTAGTGGCGCCATGCAGACTAAGCTGCTTCACATTCCTTCTGCAAGTTCAGATCATCATGCCCATTCATATTCCTTCTAGAATCCCTTATCCCAAAAACAGTTCTATTTTTCCTTAATCACTACTACAGAGGCTTTAAATTGCTGTCCCATGCTAGGTAACTTTTGCAAATTGTTAAAAGAATATGTACTTTGAAAAGAAATTAGTATTTATATTGTAAATATATGCCAAAAAAACAAAGAATCGTGTATTTGATCTTTATTATTAGACAAGACATGTGATTGAGTGAATTTCTGGTAGCCATCAGTTTCCATCCTAGGTTTACAGTTGACAAGAGGAGAGAGAAGATGTCTAGAGTCTTGTCCCAATTAATCCCTTTCTTGTTTGGGGTCAAATGGAAGGCATTTGGCAACTGGGGAAATAACTGAGCAAGGGAACTTGACTGAATGCATCAAAAGCCTTCCCTCCATCTCTCGCAGAAAGAAGAGTGGTTTTAGGTGTTTGTGTGGGGGCAGCGGGCAACAGCAGCCCAGACAGCAAGGGCACAAATGCCAGGCATGCTGGGACAAAGAGTGAGCCGGTTAGAGAACACATACCACTGGTGCAGGCCAGATCCAAGAGACCTGGGAGTCTAGAACCAGGTGAGCTGCCTGGAATTTGGGAGACAGGAAAGTCCTCAGGAACTTGGGGATAGACTGTTCAAGAGAATCTAGAGCAATGATGGGTGTGTGGCTGCAGGCTGTGGAGTGGCCTGCAAAAAGCCTCTTATACATTTATTTTAAATTACCAGTTAAAAGAGAAAAAGCTACTTAACAGTCCATAAAACAACAACAAAACTTTTCAGTATCACAAATTTATGAAGATTTGTTCTTAATCTTCAGGCTGTGTAGCAACAACATGAAATTAGGACCCAAAAGGTTTGCATTGTATCCTCACACTAATGGTATCTGATGGGAGTGACTCTAAGAGTCCTGTAAATTTTCTGGGTCTGTGTGATTAAGAAAATAGGGTGAGAGTTTTGTTAATGTGTCTTCTTAAATTCTGTTATCTAATTCTGGGAATAAGTATTTCAATGCATGTATCTAGACTTCTTATACATTTGACAAGAGTCAACACTGATAATTTTATACAAAGCTTGGAAAACACCAAGTAGTTAAGACACCGTATAATAAGACATCAAAATACTTTTTAAAAAAGATGTTATTGCTTATTTGACCTCTAATGATCCAAAAATTAGTGACCTATGTTGTATGCAGGTGCCTTTCTATGTGGATACATTGTAATCTTCCCAGAATTCTTTCTACTCCATGGTCTTCCACCTCTCTAGGCATTTTTTTTTTTTTTGGTATTATTAATGTACAATTACATGAGCAACATTATGGTTACTAGACTCCCCCCATTATCAAGCCCCACCACATACACCATTACAGTCACTGTCCATCAGCACAATAAGATGCTATAGAGTCACTACTTGTCTTCTCTGTGTTATGCTGCCTATCCCGTATCCCCACCCCCACCGCTACATTATGTGTGCTAATTGTAATAACCCTTTTCCCCCCTTACCTTCCCCTCCCACCCATTTTCCCCAGTGCCTTTTCCTTTGGTAACTGTTAGTCCATTCTTGAGTTCTGTGAGTCTGCCGCTGTTTTGTTCCTTCAGTTTTTGCTTTGTTCTTTTACTCCACAGATGAGTGAAATCATTTGATGTTGTCTTTCTCCGCCTGGCTTATATCACTGAGCATAATACCCTCTAGCTCCATCCATGTTGTTGCGAATGGTAGGATCTGTTTTCCTCTTATAGCTAAATAATATTCCATTGTGTATATGTACCACCTCTTCCTTATCCATTCATCTACTGATGGACACTTAGGTTGCTTCCATTTCTTGGCTATTGTAGATAGTGCTGTGATAAACATAGGGGTGCATGTGTCTTTTTGAAACTGGGCTCCTGCATTCTTAGGGTAAATTCCTAGGAGTGGAATTCCTGGGTCAAATGGTATTTCTATTGTGAGCTTTTTGAGTAACCCCCATATTGCTTTCCACAATGGTTGAACTAATTTACATTCCCACCAGCAGTGTAGGAGGGTTCCCCTTTCTCCACATCCTCGCCAACATTTGTTGTTGTTTGTCTTTTGGATGGTGGTGATCCTTACTGGTGTGAGGTGATATCTCACTGTGGTTTTAATTTGCATTTCTCTGATGATTAGCGATGTGGAGCATCTTATCATGTGTCTGTTGGCCATCTGAATTTCTCCTTTGGAGAAGTGTCTGTTCAGATCCTGTGCCCATTATTTAATTGGATTATTTGCTCCTCTGCCCATTTTTAAATTGGATTATTGCTTTTTGTTTGTTGAGGTATGTGAGGTCTTTATATAATTTGGATGTCAACCCCTTATCAGATATGTCATTTATGAATATATTCTCCCATACTGTCAGATGTCTTTTTGTTCTACTGATGGTGTCCTTTGCTGTACAGAAGCATTTTAGTTTGATATAGTCCCACTTGTTCATTTTTGCTTTTGTTTCCCTTGCCCAGGAAAATGAAGAAGTGGTTCATGTTTATATCCAAGAGATTTTTGCCCATGTTTTTATCTAAGAGGTTTATGGTTTCATTACTTACATTCAGGTCTTTGATCCATTTTGAGTTTACTTTTGTGTATGGGGTTAGACAATAATCCAGTTTCATTTTCTTACATGTAGCTGTCCAGTTTTGCCAACACCAGCTGTTGAAGAGGCTGTCATTTCCCTATTGTATATCCATGACTCCTTTTTTGTATATTAAATGACCATATATGCTCGGGTTTATATCTGAGCTCTCTAGTGTGTTCCGTTGGTCTGTGGGTCTGTTCTTGTGCCAGTACCAAATTGTCCTGATTACTGTGGCTTTGTAGTAGAGCTTGAAGTTGGGGAGCGTAATTCCCCCTGCTTTGGTCTTCCTTCTCAAGATTGCTTTGGCTATTTGGGGTCTTTCGTGGTTCCCTATCAATTTTAGAATTATTTGCTCTAGTTCATTGAAGAATGCTGTAGGTATTTTCATAGAGATTGCATTGAATCTGTAGATTGTTTTAGGCAGGATGGCTATTTTGACAATATTAATTCTTCCTATCCATGAGCATGGGGTGTGTTTCCATTTATTGGTATCTTCTTTAATTTCTCTTATGAGTATCTTATAGTTTTCAGAGTATAAGTCTTTCCCTTCCTTGGTGAGGTTTATTCCTAGGTATTTTATTCTTTTTGATGCAGTTGTGAATGGAATTGTTTTCCTGATTCCCCTTTCTGCTAGTTCCTCATTAGTGTATAGAAATGCAACAGACTTCTGTGTATTAATTTTGTATTCCAAGAACTTTACTGAATTCAGATTTTAGTTCTAGTAGTTTTGGAGTGGATTCTTTAGGGTTTTTTATATGCAATATCATGTCATCTGCAAATAGTGAGAGTTTGACTTCTTCCTTACTAATCTGGGTGCCTTTTATTTCTTTGTGTTGTCTGATTGCCATGGCTAGGATCCCTAGAACTATGTTGAATAAAACTGGGGAGAGTGGGCATCCTTGTCTTGTTCCCAATCTTAGAGGAAAAGATTTCAGCTTTTTGCTGTTAAGTATAATGTTTGCTGTGGGTTTGTCATATACAGCCTTTATTATGTTGAGGTACTTACCCTCTATGCCCATTTTGTTCAGAGTTTTTATCCTGAATGGATGTTGAATTTTCTTGAATGCTTTTTCAGCATCTATGGAGATGATCATAGGTTTTTGTCCTTCTTGATGTAGTAGATGATGTTGATGGATTTTCGAATGTTGTACCATCCTTGCATACCTGGGATGAATTCCACTTGATCATGATGGATGATCTTTTAAAATTCAGTTTGCTAATATTTTGTTGAGTATTTTTCATCTATGTTCATCAGGGATATTGGTCTGTAATTTTCTTTTTTTGTGGTGTCTTTGCCTGGTTTTAGTGTTAGAGTGATGTTGGCCTTGTAGAGTGAGTTTGGAAGTATTTCCTCCTACTTTTTGGAAAACTTTAAGGAGGATGGGTATTAGGTCTTCACTAAATATTTGATAAATTTCAACAGTGAAACCATCTAGTCCAGGTATTTTGTTCTTAGATAGTTTTTTGATTACCAATTCAATTTTTTTGCTGGTAATTGGTCTATTCAGATTTTCTGTTTCTTGCTGGGTCAGCCTTGGAAGGTTGTATTTTCCTAGAAAGTTATCCATTTCTTCTAGGTTATCCAATTTATTACCATATAATTTTTCACAGTATTCTGTCATAATTCTTTGTATTTCTGTGGTGTCCATGATTTTTCCTTTCTCATTTCTGATTCTGTTTATGTGTTAGACTCTCTTTTTTTCTTGGTAACTCTGGCTAGGGGCTTATCTATTTTGGTTATTTTCTCCAAGAACCAGCTCTTCCTTTCATTGATTCTGTCTATTGTTTTATTCTTCTGAATTTTACTTATTTCTGCTTTAGTCTTTATTATGTCCCTCCTTCTACTGAATTTGGGTCTCATTTGTTCTTTCTTTTCTAGTTTCATTAATTGTAAGTTTAGGCTATTCATTTGGGATTGTTCTTCTTTCCTGAGGTAGGCCTGTATTGCAATATATTTCCCTCTTAACATGGCCTTCGCTGCATCCCACAGATTTTGTGGTGTTGAATTATTATTATCATTTGTCTCCCTATATTGCTTGATCTCTGTTTTTATTTGGTCATTGATCCACTGATTATTTGGGAGCATGTTATTAAGCCTCCATGTGTTTGTGGGCTTTTTCATTTTCTTTTGAGTAATTTCTAGTTTCATACCTTTGTGAGCTGAGAAACTGGTTAGTACAATTTCAATCTTTTTAAATTTACTGAAGTTCTTTTTGTGGCCTAGTATATGATCTGTTCTGGAAAATGTTCCATGTGCACTTGAGAAGAATGTGTATCCTGTTGCTTTTGGATGGAGTGTTCTGTAGATATCCGTTAGGTCCATCTGTTCTAATACATTGTTCAGTGCGTCTGTCTGTTTATTTATTTTCTGTGTGGTTGATCTGTCCTTTGAAGTGAGTGGAGTGTTGAAGTCTCCCAAAATGAATGCATTGTATTCTATTTCCCAATTTAATTCTGTTAGTATTTGTTTCACATATGTAGGTGATCCTGTGTTTGGTGCATAGGTATTTATAATAGTTATATCCTCTTGTTGGACTGACCCCTTTATCATTATGTAATGTCCTTCTTGTCTCTTATTACTTTCTTTGTTTTGAAGTCTATTTTGTCTGATACAAGTACTGCAACTCCTGCTTTTTTCTATTAGTTGCATGAAATATCTTCTTCCATCCCTTTACTTTCAGCATGTGTATGTCTTTGGATTTGAAGTGAGTCTCTTGTAGGCAGCATATGGACGAGTTTTGTTCTTTTATCCATTCAGTGACTCTGTGTCTTTTGATTGGTGCATTCAGACCATTTACATTTAGGGTGATTATTGATAGGTACGTACTTATTGCCATTACAGGCTTTAGCTTCCTGGTTACCAAAGGTTCAAGGGTAATTCCCTCACTATCTAACAGTCTAATTTAACTCACTTCATGTGCTATTACAAACACAACCTAAAGGTTCTTTTACCCCCCTCATTTTCTTCCTCCTCCATTCTTCGTATGTTCTGAATCATATTCTGTACTCTTTGTCCATCCCTTGGGTGATGTCTGTTTAGCCTTAAGAATACTTCCATCTGTAGGAGTCCCTCCAAAATGCACTGTAGAGGTGTTTTGTGGGAGGTAAATTCTCTCAACTTTTTCTTATTTGAAAATTGTTTAATCCCTCCTTCAAATTTAAGTGATAACCTTGCTGGGTAATTATCCTTGTTTCAAGGCCCTTCTGTTTCATTGCATTAAATACATCATGCCACTCCCTTGTGGCCTGTAAGGTTTCTGTTGAGAAGTCTGATGATAGCCTGATGGGTTTTCCTTTGTATGTGTTCATTTTTCTCTCTCTAGCTCCTTTTAAAAGTCTGTCTTTATCCTTGATCTTTGCCATTTTAATTATTATATGTCATGTTGTCTTCCTTGGGTCCCTTGTGTTGGGAGATCTGTGCACCTCCATGGCTTCAGAGACTATCTCCTTCCCCAGACTGGGTAAGTTTTCAGCAATTACCTCCTCAATGACACTTTCTATCCCTTTTTCTCTTCTTCAGGTACCCCTATAATGCAAATATTTTTCTGTTTGGATTGGTCACACAGTTCTTTCAATATTCTTTCATTCTTAGAGATTCTTTTTTTCTCTCTGTATCTCAGCTTCTTTGTAGTCCTCTTCTCTAATTTCTATTCCATTTACTGTCTCTTCTACTTCATCTAATCTGCTTTTAAATCCCTCCATTGTATGTTTCATTTCAGATATGGAATTTCTTAATGATCGAATCTCTGACTTAAATTCATTCCTTAGTTCTTGAATATTTTTCTGTAACTCCATAGCATGTTTGTGATTTTTATTTTGAACTCTCTTTCAGGCAGACTGGTGAGTTCAGTTTCATTTGGCCCTTTTTCTGGGGTTTGTGAGATTTTGGTCTGAACCATGTTCTTTTGACATTTCCTATTTCTGTGTGGTGGCTATTAGTGCCCAGAAGCTCCAGTCTCTGTAGCTGCTCAGGCCCTAGAGTGAGGCTGGGGGTCGTAGGGGAGAGGAGCTGGTGCCTGTGGGGGGGAAAGATCTGATTCCTGTCTGTGGTGCCTGTCTGCAGTGTAAGCCTCTGTGCTCGGCATCTCTAGGTGTTACAGGCAGGGCTTCCCTCTGGCTGGCCTGACTCCAGCACAGTTAGTGCCAGTTTGGGAACCAGTGCCGGCAGGCTAGGAGGGAGGCACAGCAGGCTGCATATCACAGTGGGGGGCCTCAGAGCTGAGCAGGCAGCCAGGGGGATGGAGCGCCTGAAGCCCCTCAAAGTTCCCAACCAGCTGGGCCGAGCACGACCAGACAACCTCGTCCAGCTCTCCCCTCCCCTGTGCAGCAAGCTCCGTGCAAACCCCACCCCCTCAGCTGCAGTCTCGCTGCTAGGAAGCCTCTCAGACTGCCCGCCTTTCCCTCGTCCCAGAGCGGCCGGGTGTGGATCCCCTCCTCCACAAATGGCCAGAATCTCAGTCTCTCCAGCACTCCACCTGTCCGAGCTCCCCAACCTCCAGAGCACCACACAAGGTAGGTTTCCGCTCACAAAGCAGAGCTCCAGGGCCAGGTGTTCAGCAGTCCCAGGCCTCCACCCCTTCCCCGCTCCATTTCTCTTCCTCCCACCAGTGAGCTGGGGTGTGGGAAGGGTCTGTGTTCCGCTGGATTCAGGCCTTCGTTCCTGACCCTGTTTCATGAGGTCGGTTCTGTTCATGAGGTCTGCGTGCAGTCTGGTGCAGCCTTCTTTCCTGTTGCTGTTTTAAGGTTAGTTCTATTAACCATATTTTCTCACTCTCTGTGGTTTTGGGAGAAGTTCTGTCTCACCTCTCACCCTGCCATCTTGAATCTCCCTCTCTAGGCATTTTTTAGAAAATTTCAAGGATACGATTGAAGCATCTGGGTGCATTTTGTGCTCTGCTGGGAAGTTTATGCAGGGAAACATGCTGACATTTTGTCCCTCTACTCCTCAGGGCCATTTTTCCTGTGTTGTTTTTCCCAGTGAGGTATGGTCACCAGCTACTGTCTGCTATTCCCTGGCACTATATCATGATGGTGCTTTTTCCACCCTTCATTTGTCATAAGCCAAGACACCACCACACTTGCTATATCACTCCTCATTGTACTGAGAAATCGTCACTAGGTTGAGTGTTGGTGTGCAAGTAAAGATACCAGCAGATGGACAACAGTGCCACCTATGATAGATGACAGAGACGTCCTCACTGAAGGTACAACTGGTACCTGATAACTTCCTTTAAAGGAAGGAATTCCAGGTCACAATCTGCTGAAAGACTTTGGAGATTTTCTTATCATATGAGAATGAAAACTATTAAGAAGTGGTGAAATGAATACTGGCTGGAAGTCACCAAACAGAATTTCCCTTCTCCTGCCATTTTCCTCCACGAGGTCCGTCATTCCTACAGGGTTAAACAAGGGAAAAAATTTCTCCTTCAAGGACTTCATGCTTGCAATTTCTGACTCTTCCCTAATTAGTTTTGCAGATGAAACGGATTATTTTTTAATTTAATTTTAAAAATTTATGCAATACGTATTTATTACCAAATGTTTATACTACATAATTATGTAAAGTAAATATGAGAGTCCCTCTGCCCCCCCTTCTAGTTATCACTTTACAGAGGTGGTCACTATTGAAATTTTGGTATATGACACTCCACATGGTCTACTAGCCCAAGGAACAAGTATCAGTCTAGACAGGAAGTAGGCTTTTCATTATGGTAGGAATTCACTCTCAATCCCTAAGACTATGTGAAATTGGAATCAGCCGATTCTACTCCATCATGGATCTGTGAGAGATGTATGTCTTAAATTTGGACTCCGTGAGAGAAGGAAGAAAACATATAAATGCCTTCTGTGTATGTGCTAGGCATTGTAAGCAAATTATATGTTATTTAGTACCTAAAGCCATACTTAAGAGAGAGTATGGATATATTCTAAAATGAAGGAAAAGGAGGAGGAAAAGACAGCAGCTTGAGTAGTGTGGCAGAAATCTCCTCCCAAAAGCACATATATTTTGAAAATACAGCAAATACAACTATTCCTAAAAGAGTGACCAGAAGTAGAAGTACACCAGTCAGTCTAAGACTAAGACTGCAAACAGGTTCCCACAACTGGCTGCCCTGGGACAAAAGAAAAGCAGGCACTTTAAAAGTCTTAAGGGGCAAGGGTTTAACAGGTGGGCAAAATCGTCCTGGCACACTCAGCCCAGCAGGCTGGGAACATTTAGGAGCTTCAGGTGTCCAGTCCCCCTGGTTGGCAATGCAGCCCCAAGATCCCACACTGCAATAAGCAGCCTGCCATTCCTTCCTCCGTGCCAGCACCTGTGTGCAGACAAGCTGTCCACGCCATTGCTGCAGACTGGCCAGAGGGCAGCCCTTCCTACAACAACTACACAGCTTAACACAGAGGCTTCTCCCTGCATGCGTCTAACTGGCCCATACCCAGAGGACCCTCCCTACACGTGGTTGACCACCACAGACAGTGCAGATGGGTGCTGTAACCAGGAGCCACGAAGGGGCTTTGTTTGCATGGGAGAACACACACCACTCGCCTGTGACTCCTGCCAATGCCCTAGGCCATCCCGAGCACCTCCCCACCCACAGCAGCTAAGGGGATTAACCCAAAGTCTGCCCCCTGCACTCGGTTGACCAGCAGAGAGAGTAGAGAAGGGCACTGAGACCGGGAGTCATGAAGGGGCTTTGTTCTTGAGGCAGAACACACACCACTCACCTGCGATCCCTGCCATCACCCTTGGTTGGCCATCCTTAGGGCCACCCTGCCCATGGCAACTTAGGGGATTAACCAAGAGGCTGATCTCTGTGCACGGTTAACTGGCACTGACAGTGGAGATGGGCGCAGTGACCAGCAAGCAGGAAGGGACTTTGTCCTCCCAGCTGACACCCACGGCACTAGCCGGTGAAAGCTACCATCACTCCAGGACCATGAAAAGGCAGAAGAAACTTGTTAAATCCAAAATCCCTCAAAGAGCAGAAAGAGGGCTTGGTGAGACTGAAGTCACCAATCTTCCCCAAAAAGAATTCAAAATAAAAGTCAAGCATGCTGATGGAGATGCTGAAAAATATTCAAGAGCTAAGGAACGAATTCAGGAGGGTGATAACAGAAATGAAACAAACAGTGGAGGGATTTAAAAGCAGATTAAATGAGGTGGAGGAGACCACTAATGGAAAAGAAATCAGAGAACAGGAATACAGAGAAGCTGAAGCAGAGAAAGAAAAAGAATGTCTAGGAATGAAAGAATATTAAGAGAACTGTGTGACCAATCCAAACGGAACAATATTCACATTATAGGGGTACCCAGAGTATAAGAGAGAGAAAAATGGATAGAAAGTGTCTTTGAAGAAATAATTGCTGAAAACTTCCCCAATCTGGGGAAGGAAATAGTATCTCAGGCCATGGAAGTCCACAAATCTGCCAACACAAGGGACCCAAAGAGGACAACACCAAGACATATAATAATTAAAATGGCAAATATTAAGGATAAGGGGAGATGTCTAAAAGCAACAAGAGACAGAAATAAGATCACCTACAAAGGAAAACCCATCAGGCTATCATCAGACTTCTTAGCAGAAACGTTAAAGGCCAGAAGGGAGTGACATGATATGTCACTGAATGCAATGAAATGGAAGGGCCTCGAAAGAAGAATACTCTACCCAGCTATATTATCATTGAAATTTAAAGGAGGGATTAAACAATTCCCATATAAGCAAAAGTTTAAGGAATTTACCTTCCATAAACCACCTCTTCAGTGTATTTTAAAGGAACTGTTCTAGATGCAAGTATGCTTAAGGCTAAATAGCTGTCATCAGAGAAAATAAAACCACAGCAAAGGAAGTAGACCAACTAAATGCTAACCAAATTCAAAATAAAATCAGCTGCCCAAAAGTCAGTTAAGGGATACACAAAGAGTACAGAATATGACACTTAACATATAGAGAGGAGGAGGAAGAAAAAGAAGAGAGAGAAAAAAGAATCATCAGATTGTATTTATAATAGCATAATAAGTGAGTTAACGTAGACTGATAGCTAGTAAAGAAGCTGCCCTTGAACTTGGGTAACCATGAATCCAAAGCCTGCAATGGCATTAAGTACATATCTATCAATAATCGCTGTAAATACAAATGGATTGAATGCACCAGTCAAAAGATACAGAGTTGCAGAGTGGATAAAAAAACAAGACCCATCTGTATGCTGCCTACCAGAGACTCACTTCAAACGCAGACATACACACACTGAAAGGGAAGGGATTTAAAAAGATATTTCATGGAGGAAGTGGAGCCAAGATGGTGGCATGAGTAGGACAGTGGGAGTCTCCTACCAAAAACATATATATTTTTGAAAATACAACAAATACAACTATCCCTAAAAGAGAGACCAGAAGATACAGGACAACAGCCAGACTACATCCACACCCAGGAGAACCCAGTGCCTCGTGAAGGGGGTAAGATACAAGCCCCAGCCCGGCGGGACCCGAGCGCCCCTCCCCCCAGCTCCCGGAGGGAGGAGAGGAGTCGGAGCAGAAAGGGAGAGGGAGCCCAGGACTGCTAAATACCCAGCCCTAGCCATCCGCACCCAGAGCACAGAAACACAGTGCAAGGAATAAGGGAAACTAGCGAAATGGGACAGTAAAACCTGGGAGCGGGTCCCTGCAGCGGATGCCCCTGGGACAAAGAAAAGCGAGTGCTTTTTGAAAGTCTTAAAGGGACAGGGACCCCACAGCTGGACGGAAGCATCCCAGGACACTTAGCCCAGCAGCTGGGAATCCCGAGAAACACTGGACGGCCTAAACCCCTGGGCAGCAGCACAGATCTGAGACCCCTCATAGTGATAAACAGCCCCCCACCCATTCTGGTGTGGCCCTGCCATAACAGAGCAGCAATCTGAGGCTGGCCATGCCCACAGCAAGGGAGCTTCCTCCATAGCGGCCGGGCAAGATACAGAGACCCAGTCTACATGCAATTGCCCAACACAAGCCACTAGGGGTCGCCGTTGTCCCAGTAAAGAAAGGCCAGGAGTAAGTGGAAAGGGTCTTGGTTCTCCCAGCTGACAGATGAGCCAACAGCATACCACTGCCTCTATCAACATGAAAAGGCAGAAAAATTTGATCCAGACCAGACTAACCCAGACATCCTCCACATCCTCCCCTGAGAAGGAATCTGGGGAAATAGATTTAACCAATCTTCCTGAAAAAGAATTCAAAATAAAAGTCATAACCATGCTAATGGACTTGCAGAGAAATATGCAAGAGCTAAGGAGGGAGAATACAGAAATAAAACAATCTCTGGAAAGACTTCAAAGCAGAATGGACGAGATGCAAGAGACCATTAATGGACTAGAAATCAGAGAACAGGAATGCAGAGAAGCTGACGCAGAGAGAGATAAACGGATCTCCAGGAATGAAAGAATATTAAGAGAACTATGTGACCAATCATAATGGAACAATATTCGCATTATAGGAGTACCAGAGAAGAAGAGAGAGAAAAAAGGATAGAAAGTGTCTTTGAAGAAATAATTGTTGAAACTTCCCCAAACTAGGGGAAGAAATGGCCTCTCAGACCACAGAAGAACACAGAATTCCCATAACAAGGGACCCAAGGATGGCAACACCAAGACACATAATAATTAAAATGGCAAAGATCAAGGACAAGGACAGAGTATTAAAGGCAGCCAGAGAGAAAAAAAAGGTCACCTACAAAGGAAAACCCATCAGGCTATCATCAGACTTCTCAACAGAAACCTTACAGTCCAGAAGAAAATGGCATGATATATTTAATGCAATGACACAGAAGGGCCTCAAACCAAGAATACTGTATTCAGCACGATTATCATTTAAATATGAGGGAGGGATTAAACAATCCCCAGACAAGCAAAAGTTGAGGGAATTTGCCTCCCACAAACCAACTCTACAGGGTGTCTTAGAGGGACTGCTCTAGATGGGAGCAATCCTATAAAAGAGCACAGAACAAAACACCCAACATAAGAAGGGAGAGAAATAAAGAATCATCAGACAGTGTTTATAATAGCTCAATAAGTGACTTAAGTTAGACAGTAAGATAGTAAAGAAGCTAACCTTGAAACTTTGGTAACCACAAATTTTAAGCCTGCAATGGCAATAAGTACATGTCTGTCAATAATCACCCTAAATGTAAATGGACTGAATGCACCAATCAAAAGACATAGAGTCACTGAATGGATAAAAAAAGACCCATCTATATCCTGCTTACAAGAGACTCACCTCAAACCCAAATACATGCACAGACTAAAAGTCAAGGGATGGAAAAACATATTTCATAAAAACAGAGAGAAAAAAGCAGGTGTTGCAGTACTGCTATCAGACAAAATTGACTTCAAAACAAAGAAAGTAACAAGAGATAAAGAAGGACATTACATAATGATAAAGGCCTCAGTCCGACAAGAGGATATAACCATTCTAAATATATATGCACCCAACACAGGAGCACCAACATATGTGAAACAAACAGTAACAGAACTAAAGAAAGAAATAGAATGCAATGCATTCATTTTGGGAGACTACAACACACGACTCACTCCAAAGGACAGATCCACCAGACAGAAAATAAGTAAGGACACAGAGGCACTGAACAACACACTAGAACAGATGGGCCTAATAGATATCTATAGAACTCTACATTCAAAAGCAACAGGATACACATTCTTCTCAAGTGCACATGGAACATTCTCCAGAATAGGCCACATACTGGGCCAAAAAAAGAGCCTCAGTAAATTCCAAAAGACTGAAATCCTACCAACAAACTTTTCAGAAAACAAAGGTATAAAACTAGAAATAAATTGTACAAAGTAAGCAAAAAGGCTCACAAACACATGGAGGCTTAACAATATGCTTCTAAATAATCAATGGATCAATGACCAAATTAAAATGGAGATCCAGCAATATATGGAAACAAATGACAACAACAACACAAAGCCCCAACTTCTGTGGGACACAGCAAAAGCAGTCTTAAGAGGAAAGTATATAGCAATCCAGGCATATTTAAAGAAGGAAGAACAATCCCAAATGAAGAGTCTAATGTCACAATTATTGAAATTGGAAAAAGAAGAACCAATGAGGCCTAAGGTCAGCGGAAGGCGGGACATAATAAAGATCAGAGAAAAAATAAATAAAATTGAGAAGAATAAAACAATAGAAAAAATCAATGAAACCAAGAGCTGGTTCTTCGAGAGAATAAACAAAATAGATAAGCCTCTAGCCAGACTTATTAAGAGAAAAAGAGAATCAACACACATCAACAGAATCAGAAACGAGAAAGCATATGAAAACCTATACGCTAACAAGCTGGAAAACCTAGGAGAAATGGGCAACTTCCTAGAAAAATACAACCTTCCAAGACTGACCCAGAAAGAAATGGAAAATCTAAACAGACCAATTACGAGCAAAGAAAATGAAGAGGTAGTCAGAAACCTACCCAAGAACAAAACCCACGGGCCAGGTGGATTTACCTCGGAATAATATCAGACATACAGAGAAGACATAACACCCATTCTCCTTAAAGTTTTCCAAAAAATAGAAGAGGAGGGAACACTCCCAAACTCATCCTAATACCAAAACCAGGCAAAGACTGCACCAAAAAAGAAAATTACAGACCAATATCCCTGATGAATGTAGATGCAAAAATACTCAACAAAATATTAGCAAACCGAATTCAAAAATACATCAAAAGGATCATACACCATGACCAAGTGGGATTCATCCCAGGGATGCAAGGATGGTACAACATTGGAAAATCCATCAACATCATCCACCACATCAACAAAAAGAAGGACAAAAACCACATGATCATCTCCATAGATGCTGAAAAAGCATTCAACAAAATTCAACATCCATTCATGATAAAAACTCTCAACAAAATGGGTATAGAGGGCAAGTACCTCAACATAATAAAGGCCACATATGATAAACCCACAGCGAACATCATACTGAACAGCAAAAGGCTGAAAGCTTTTCCTCTGTGATCGGGAACAAGACGGATGCCCACTCTCCCCACTGTTATTCAACATAGTACTGGAGGTCCTACCCACGGCAATTAGACAAAACAAAGAAATACAAGGAATCCAGATTGGTAAAGAAGAAGTTAAACTGTAACTATTTGCAGATGACATGATATTGTACATAAAAAACCCTAAAGACTCCACCCCAAAACTACTAGAACTAATATTAGAATTCAGCAAAGTTGCAGGATACAAAATTAACACACAGGAATCTGTAGCTTTCCTATACACTAACAATGAACTAATAGAAAGAGAAATCAGGAAAACAATTCATTCACAATAGCATCAAAAAGAATAAAATACCTAGGAATAAACCTAACCATGGAAGTGAAAGACCTATACCCTGAAAATTATAAGACAGTCTTATGAGAAATTAAAGAGATCACTAACAAATGGAAAATTATTCCATGCTCCTGGCTAGGAAGAATTAATATTGTCAAAATGGCCATCCTGCCAAAAACAATATACAGATTCAATGTAATCCCTATCAAATTACCAACAGCATTCTTCAATGAACTGGAAAAAATAGTTCAAAAATTCATATGGAAACACCAAAGACCCCAAATAGTAAAGCAATCCTGAGAAGGAAGAATAAAGTGGGGGGGATCTCACTCCCCAACTTGAAGCTCTACTACAAAGCCACAGTAATCAAGACAATTTGGTACTGGCACAAGAAAAGAGCCACAGACCAGCAGAACAGATCAGAGACTCCAGACATTAACCCAAACATAAATGGTCAATTAGTATTCGATAAAGGAGCCATGGACATACAATGGGGAAATGACAGTCTCTTCAACAGATGGTGCTGGCAAAACTGGACAGCTACATGTAAGAGAATGAAACTGGATCACTGTCTAACCCCATACACAAAAGTAAATTCAAAATGGATCAAAGACCTGAATGTAAGTCATGAAATCATAAAACTCTTAGAAAAATACATAGGCAAAAATCTCTTAGACATAAACATTAGCAACTTCTTCATGAACATATCTCCCCAGGCAAGGAAAACAAAAGCAAAAATGAACAAGTGGGACTATATCAAGCTGAAAAGCTTCTGTACAGCAAAGGACACCATGAATAGAACAAAAAGGTATCCTATAGTATGGGAGAACATACTCATAAGTGACAGATCCAATAAAGGGTTGACATCCAAAATATATAAAGAGCTCACACACCTCAACAAATAAAAATCAAATAATCCAATTTAAAAATGGGCAGAGGAGCTGAACAGACAGTTCTCCAAAGAAGAAATTCAGATGGCCAACAGACACGTGAAAAGATGCTCCACATCACTAGTCATCAGAGGGATGGATACCATCCAAAAGACAAACAACAATAAATGTTGGCAAGGTTGTGGATAAAGGGGAACCCTCCTACACTGCTGGTGGGAATGTAAATTAGTTCAACCATTGTGGAAAGCAGTATGGAGGTTCCTCAAAATGCTCAAAGTAGACTTACCATTTGACCCAGGAATTCCACTTCTAGGAATTTACCCTAAGAATGCAGGAGCCCAGTTTGAAAAGGACAAATGCACCCCTATGTTTATCGCAGCACTATTTACAATAGCCAAGAAATGGAAGCAACCTAAGTGTCCATCAGTAGATGAATGGAGAAAGAAGAGGTGGTACATATACGCAATGGAATATTATTCAGCCATAAGAATAAAACAAATTCTACCATTTGCAACAACATGGATGGAGCTAGAGGGTATTATGCTCAGTGAAATAAGCCAGGCGGAGAAAGACAAGTACCAAATGATTTCACTCATCTGTGGAGTATAAGAACAAAGAAAAACTGAAGAAACAAACAGCAGCAGAATCACAGAACCCACGAATGGACTAACAGTTACCAAATGGAAAGGGACTGGGGATGATGGGTGGGAAGGGAGGGATAAGTGTGGGGAAAAAGAAAGGGGGCATTACGATTAGCATGTATAGTGCATGGGGGGTACAGGGAGGGCTGTGCAACACAAAGACAGGTGGTGATTATATAGCATCTTGCTATGCTGATGGACAGTGACTGTAGTGGGGTGTATGGGGGGGACTTGGTGAGGGGGGGAGCCTGGTAAACATAGTGTTCTTCATTGTAATTGTAGATTAATGATAGCAAAAAAAAGATATTTCATGCAAACAACAGGGAGAAAAAAGCAGGTGTTGCAGTACTTGTATCAAATGAAATAGACTTCAAAACGAAGAACATAACAAGAGACGAAGAAGGGCATTACATAATGATAAAGGGGGCAGTCCAACAACAGGATATAACCATTATAAAGATCTATGCACCCAAGAGAGGAGCACCTACATATATGAAACAGATACTAACAGAATTAAAGGAAGAAATAGAATGCAATGCAATCATTTTAGGAGATTTCAACATACCATTCACTCCGAAGGGCAGATCAACCAGACAGAAAATAAATGATACAGAGGCACTGAACAACACATTAGAACAAAGAGACCTAACAAACATCTATAGAACATTCCACCCAAAAGCATTAGGATACACATTCTTCTCAAGTGCACATGCAACATTTTCCAGAATAGACCACAAGCTAGGCCACAAAAAGAGCCTCAGCAAATTCAAAAAGATTGAAATTGTACCAACCAACTTCTCATATCACAATAGTATGAAACTAGAAATAAATTGTACAAAGAAAACAAAAAGGCTTACAAACACATGGAGGCTTGACAACATGCTCCTAAATAATCAATGGATCAATGACTAAATTAAAACAGAGATCAAGCAATATATGGAGAGAAATGAAAACAACAGCGCAATGCCGCAAATTCTGTGGGACGCATTGAAGGCAGTTCTAAGAGGAAAGTATAAAGCAGTCCAGGCCTATTTAAAGAAGGAAGAACAATCCCAAATGAATAATCTGAATTCACAATTACTGCAACTGGAAATAGAAGAACAAATGAAGCCCAAAGTCAGTAGTAGGAGGGACATAATAAAGATCAGAGAAGAAATAAATAAAATAGAGAAGAATAAAACAATACAAAAAATTAATGAAACCTAGAACTGATTCTTTTAGAAAATAAACAAAATAGATAAACCACAACCCGGACTTACAAGAAAAAAAGAGAATCTACACACATGAAAAGAATCAGAAATGAGAAAGGAAAAATCACTGCGGACACCACAGAAATACAAAGAATAATTAGAGAATACAGTGAAAAATTATATGGTAACAAACTGGATAACCTAGAAGAAATGGACAACTTCATAGAAAAACACAACCTTCCAAGACTGACCCAGGATGAAACAGAAAATCTAAACAGACCAATTACCAGCAATGAAATTGAATCTGTATTCAAAAAACTATCCAAGAACAAACCCCTGGATGAGATTACTTCACCGTTAAATTTTATCAGACATTTAGAGAAGACAATTACCCATTCTACTTAAAGTTTTCCAAAACATAGAAGAGGAGGGAATACTTCCAAACTCATTCTATGAGGCCAGCATCACTCTAATACCAAAACCAGGCAAAGACACCACAAAAAAAGAAAACTACAGACTAATATCCCTGATAAACATAGATGTAAAAATATTCAACAAAATATTAGCAAACCAAATTCAAAAATACTTCAAGAGGATCATATACCATTATCAAGTGGGATTCATCTCAGGGATGCAAGGATGGTACAATATTTGAAAATCCATCAATATCATCTACTATATCAATAAAAAGAAACACAAAAATCATATGATCATCTCCATAGATGCTGAAAAAGGATTCAACAAAATTCAACACCCATTCATGAAAAAAACTCTCAACAAAATGGGTATAGAGGGCAAGTACCTCAACATAATAAAGGCTGTATATGACAAACCCACTACCAACATCATAGTTAACAGTGAAAAGCTCAAAGCTTTTCCTCTAAGATTGGGAACAAGAGAAGGTGCCTGGTCTTCCCACTTTTATTCAACATAGTACTGGAAGTTCTACCCACAGCAATCAGACAAAACAAAGAAATACAAGGCATCCAGATTGATAAGGACCAAGTCAAACTGTCACTGTTTGCAGATGACATGATATTCTATATAAAAAAAAACCCTAAAGAATCCACTCCAAAACTACTAGAATATCTGAATTCAGCAAAGTTGCAAGATACAAAATTAATACACAGAAATCTGTTGCATTCCTGTACACTAACGATGAACTAACAGAAAGAGAAATCAGGAAAACAATTCCATTCACAATTCACAATTGCATCAAAAAGAATAAAATACCTAGGAATAAACCTAACCAAGGAAGTGAAAGACCTATACCCTGAAAACTACAAGAAGCTCTTAAGAGAAATTAAAGAGGATGCTAATAAATGGAAATTCATCCCATGTTCTCAGGTAGGAAGAATTAATATTGTCAAAATAGCCATCCTGCCTAAAGCAATCTACAGATTCAATGCAATCCCTATCAAAATACTGACAGCATTCTTCAATGAACTGGAACAAATTGTTCTAAGATTCATGTGGAACCACAAAAGACCGCAAATAGCCAAAGCAATCCTGAGACTGAAGAATGAAGCAGGGAGGATTACACTTCCCAACTTCAAGCTCTACTACAAAGCCACAGTAATCAAGACAATTTGGTACTGGCACAGGAACAGACCCATAGGCCAATGGAACAGACTAGAGAGCCCAGATATAAACCCAAGCACATATGGTCAATTAATACATGATGAAGGAGCCATGGATATACATGGATATGCCATGGAGAAATGGCAGCCTCTTCAACAGCTGGTGTTGGCAAAACTGGACAGCTATATGTAAGAGAATGAAACTGGATTACTGTCTAACTCCACACACAAAAGTTAATTTGAAATGGATCAAAGACCTGAATGTAAGTCATGAAACCATAAAACTCTTGGAAGAAAACATAAACAAAACTCTCTTGAATATAAATATGAGCAACTTTTTCATGAACATATCTTCTCGGGCAAGGGAAACAAAAGCAAATATGAACAAGTGGGACTATATCAAAATAAAAAGCTTCTATGCAGCAAAGGACACCATCAGTAGAACAAAAAGGCATCCAACAGTATGGGAGAATATATTCGTAAATGACATATCCGATAAGGGGTTGACATCCAAAATACATTAAGAGCTCATGCACCTCAACAAAAAAGCAAATAATCCGATTAAAAAATGGGCAGCGGATCTGAACATACACCTCTCCAAAGAAGAAATTCAGATGACCAACAGGCACATGAAAAGATGCTCCACATCGCTAATCATCAGAGAAATGCAAATTAAACCACAATGTGATATCACCTCACACCAGTTAGGATGGCCGACATCAAAAGACAAACAACAAAAAATGCTGGTGAGGATATGGAGAAAGGGGAACCCTCCTACACTGCTGGCTGGAATGTAAATTAGTTCAACCTTTGTGGAAACCAGTATGGAGGTCCCTCAAAAAACTCAAAATAGAAATACCATTTGACCCTAAGGTCAAGGAATTTACCCTAAGAATGCAGGAGCCCAGTTTGAAAAAGACATATGCACCCCTATGTTTATCACAGCCCTATTTACAGTAGCCAAGAAATGGAAGCACCCTAAATGTCCATCAGTCGATGAATGGATAAAGAAGAGGTGGTATATATACACAATGGAATATTATTCAGCCTTAAAAAGAAAACAAATCTTACCACTTGCAACAACATGGATGGAGCTAGAGGGTATTATGCTCAGTGAAATAAGCCAGGTGGAGAAAGACAAATATCAAATGATTTCACTCATCTGTGGAGTATAAGAACAAAGAAAAAACTGAAGGGAACAAAGCAGCGACAGACTCACAGAACCCAAGAATGGACTAACAGTTACCAAAGGGAAAGAGACTTGGGAGAGTCGGGGGGAAGGGAGAGATAAGGGGATTAAGGGGCATTATGACTAGCACACATAATGTAGGGGCAGCATGGGGGAGGCAGTATAGCACAGAGAAGACAGGTAGTTACTCTATAGCATCTCACTACACTGATGGATAGTGACTGTAATGGGGTATATGGTGGCGACTTGATAATGGGGGGAATCAGTAACCACAGTGTTCCTCATGTGATTGTATATTAATGACACCATAATAAAAAATATATTAAATAAATAAATTAAAAAATAAATAAAATGAAAGCAAATGAGGCTTGAAGAGCTTGCCCAAGGTCACCCTGTCAGTAAGCAGAAGAGCCATGATCAAATCCAAGCTAAAGCTTATCTTTTCACACTCTTCTACACAGGCATTTTGCCTGTATTTTTCATTCTTTTTTCCCACTAGAATTGTGTTTTGGCATTAAAATATACTTTTCATCAGTATTCTCAGCAGTAAAGTTTATAGTTTGCTGTGCAATGAGTGAGATGTATGACATGGTATGCCTATTAATTATTAGAGAAAAAACTTTGATTAATAAGAAGACTTTAGGAAGGAATGTTCTAAAGCAACTGAGTAGCCATTTCATTCAACTTAGTATACTGTCAGGAGGCATGCAAATACAGGTGAGGGAGGCTTTAGAAAGACATTTTGGCAAATATGAGATTTGAAAGGTTTGAAGTTTTTTAAAGTCTTTCCAGAGCTACTGTTCATTGTTCTTTTTAACTCATTTATAATTTTCCTGGTCCAACCTTGCCAGTTCACCTAAGAGTCTCTCATCTCACTAAGTCCCTAGAGAAGCGGCATCTTCCACTTTCTAGGTTCCACTTCTAATACTAAAATTGAAAACTACTCTCTTTATCAGTATTGTCCTGCTTATTCTGGTAATGTTCCCTGGGCTTTGCTGCCAGAAATCACCATTTTTCTTCAGGGTTTGTGGTACTCTTAATCTCACCTGGTTTCCCTGAGTTGATCTTCCAATCTCTTCCTAACTCTTACTTTCATTAAAAATGTATTCTGTCCTTGTTATTTGCTACATTGTCAGCAATGAGGCAGGTGGACTTCCTCTTCAGCTATTTGAGGAATGGATGGGGTGGTACATTATCTCATCTCCTTTACTCCTACAAACTCTTGGGCTAAGACATCCAAACCTCAGAAGAACCTCAGATGTCTGTAAAGCTCTTGAACACCTACCAAGTTCCAAGCTTGCCAAAGCTTTTGTGCATGTGTGCATCAGAATCACCAGGGGTGGCTTTGATAAGTAAGCATCAGTTCCTGAACCTTGCCCCAGACCTAATGAGAATGTCAGTAGGGTTTCTCAGTGATTGTAATCCCTTTGGCAAAATAAATTAAATTAAATAAAAAATTCAGTTCCCTGGTTGCACTAGCTAGTCACAATTCAAAGGCTCAATAGTCATATGTGGCTAGTGGCTACTGCACTGGATGGCACAGAAACAGAGTATGTCCATCATCACAGAAAGTTCTATTGGACAGCACTGATCTAGAATATAGAGATGGCAACTGAAGTACAAGGGTGGAAGTGGTCTCCCAGAGAGTGTAGTACTAGAGTAGAAGTGAATCCAAGGGCTATGTTGTTAGAATCTCCCATTAAGAGCTAGGTAAAGAAGAGTCAACGAAAGAGATTTACAAGGATTGGCCAGAGAAGTAGAAGAGAATAAAGAGAGGGGTATCCTAGAGGTCAAGGGAAGAAAGTTCTGAGAAGCAAGGTGTCAGTGATCAGTGTGCAGTTTTAAAAATTAAGGTACATGGTTGATGATACAGAGGGGTATTGCTTGGGGAAGGATGGCTTCTAGGTCCTCAAAATGGGTTATTGGCCTTTGTGAATTCTACACTGGCCAAAGTTTGCCTCTGAAAAATGCAAACTTGCCCTCGTGCAAGTGTCACTGCCTTTCAGGAACAGACTCTCTTTATTCAAGATCACACATACTGATTTTCTATATATGTGTGTCTATAAGATTTTAACCCAAGTTCACAAATACATTGATACAGGGTATATACCAGAATGCCAACTGTTAATAAAAATACAACTATTAGATGCTTCAGGTAGCCTAACGCATTCTTCTTACTCCCTGTAGTTTTGCATAATGGGAAGGCAAATTTTTAGTGGATCACTTTGTGAATATGGAATGTGTACAAATATTTAGTTGATCTTTTTAAGTTTCTCAGCTGGTCCAGCTTAAGGCACTCCCAAAGGATATCCTTGTCAGAGTTGGCCTCTTGAACCCTTTGTATGTTATATACTTGCCTGGCAAACCCTTTCCTTTCTCTCTTGATAAGGAGTGCAATATAACACTTTTCTTTTTTCAAGTCTCAATCCCAGCCCAATCCTTCCTGTCTGAGATTATACCCAAGACACGCTGGTTGAGTTTTGATGGTTTCCAAATGTCTTGCCAATGGGTTTCAGCCCCAGGAAAATTCACTATGGACTCAATGTGACCAAAGAAATGACAGGAGAACGTTCTTGGTGTGAAAGGGTTTATACCCAACTTTATTTCCACGGTGGCAGTTCCCGTCCACTCAGAGCGAGTCTGCATGCAGCAAGCCAGTCTCTGCCTCTGGGCCTCTGTACCTGCACAGCTGTCCCAGTCTCTGTCCTTGGTGCTACCATCACTCCAGTCTCTGCTCTGCTCTCCTGCAGCCTTGCAGCCATGCCACCATGTCACCCAGAGCACTGGGTAGGGCTCTTTATATACAGTCCATAACGAGTTATTGCCCACACGTGTTAAGTGAGCTAGCCAACCAGAGCCAGGTGAAAATCCTGGCCACAGGAACCTTCACTTTATCCACACCAAATTCCCACAGAATCGCATTCATTATCTGTTGCTTTTTTACTAGTTTAACTCTAAAAGGATAATCTTATCTCCAAGAAAAGATTTGGATAGGCATTTTATTGGAACCACCATGTACTGCCAGTAGCTATTCAAATGTCAAGTAGAATGAGGATTAAATGTGAAGCCAACAGATTTGGCAATTAAGAGTCATTGAAGGAGTTTGGTGCCCACAGTGCCAGTATAGTTGTGATAGTTGTGGGAGTGGACCCCTGGGAGTAGACAAGTTGAATTTCTTAGGAGATATTTATTGAATATCTAGGCAATGCTGGGCTCTTGAAGGGAAATATAAGCAAACATAGAAGAGGTCTCTTCTCTATTGTGGTTCATCTGAGTAGGAAAGGTGACTTTAATCTCAATTACTGTCTCATGATACGGTACGCTGTTGAGTAACTATACAGAGACAAGACAGTATTTTCACAGGTGGGTCTGACCCGTGCAAGAGCTCTGGAAAAGTCTGAGGCAGTGATTGATGGAGGATTACAGTGTGAAAGATGAATATGTCCAAGCAGGTGAAGCAGAGCAGGGAGAAACTTGTGGCGGGAGGCAGCACCCAAAAGAAAGTCCGTGTGGCTGCAATGCGGAGAGCAAGGAAGAAAATGGAACGACTCTGGGGATGAGAAACAGAAGGGAACAGAATAGGTTGGAAAGGGCCTGGAGAAAGGGTCCCGTTAGAAACTACGATTCCCAGGAAGCATTGGGCAGACGGATGTGAGGCAAGGCGCGAGCAGCGACCTTTGAAGGAAAAAAGGAAGTGCATCAGCGTCGCACAGCCGGAGCAGCCGGGTAAGCCGGCTGGGGCGCGGCGCGGGGCTGCGTCTGGGCCCGCCCAGCGCGCCGAGGCTCTGCGTCGTCTCAAGGCGGTGGCCATTTTCGAGGGCGGGGGCGGCCCGGGCTGCGCGCGGAGGACGGGGGCGGGCGGCCCTGCGGCGGTGCGCAGCCAGGCGGCCGCAGCCACCCGGTAATCGCAGTTCTTCCCCCAGTCTCCTGTGCAGCGGGAGCAGCATGTCCGCGGACGTCCCCGAGGCAGCCTCCGCGGAGGAGCAGCAGGTGAGTGCGCGCGGGGAGCGGGCAGCGGGGCCCGGACGGCGCGGAGAGCCGACCCGCCAGGCGTCCCGCTGCAGCCGCGTACGGAGGGGCGCGCCGAGCCCGCACATCTTCGCAGCGTCGCCCAGCGTGCCTCGCTGCGTCGCGTGTTTCCCGAGTCCCTTACGAACCCGGGACTCGGTCCTTATGCTTACGCGTGGAACCGAAGTTGTTCCGTGAGCTTCACTTTGTTTAGGAAGTTCTGTATTTTTTCCTTGGAGAACTAACTCTCCCCACTACTTGTATTAACTCCAAAGGCAGTAGCTCGCGTTTGGGCGCCGTTAGACCTCGGTTGGAATTTCAGTTTCAGTCCTTGTTTGCCGTGTAGCCTTCGTCAGTTGTCTAGCTCTTGAGGCTCCAATCTCCTCATCTGTAAAATCAGAATAGTGACAGTGCTTGCTTCACGTGGTGGTTGTGAGGCTCAGATGAAGTGGTAACAAAGTATTTAGTGTGTGCTCAGCAGTATGAGCCACTGGTACTCGACATATATGCGACCTGCTTAAATTGAAAGTTTGGAATTTAAAAATTTTGCCAACTTAGTTGATCAGGTTTTTCGTGGAAACAGGAATATTTTGTAAAGTCTCTTGTATCTTTCTGTTGTAGGTGTGAGAAACACACTCACTGGTCCAAATTCAGTAAGTGGACACGGAGACAAAGAGAACAGCGGAGCGAGGCTTTAATGACGGTCTTGCAAGATAAGGTGTCTGGTGGGCAGGCACACCTGGGGAGTTTGGCGCCAGTAATTTATCTCCTAGTGCGCAAGCCCCTCCCCTGGTTCTTCATTGGCTGAGTACTACAGGGTTCATCTTCTTCCCCAAACGTCGCCTAAGCCAGTTACATCTTTCCTTTACATTTATCTTAATCTTATTGGTAGGTTAAAAAAAAACTCAAACAGGTATAGCCAGACCCATACCAATTCCCTCCACCCCCACCTCCACTCTCAGCCCGAGCAGCTTCCACCACGTGGCCCTTTGTCCATACTTTACTGTTAAAAATGTTTAAACATCCTAGTGGGAATAAATCACATTTAGGTTTTATCCTAACATAGGGAAATTCGCTACCAGTCGGTATGATTCCAATTCGGAACATCAAGGCTTTATATTTCACCTAGGGTAATCCTGCCCTTTCCATCTTGATTATTTATGTTGCCCTGCCGGTACTTGTGGCTGGCCTGCAAAGGTCCACGACATCGTGTTTCCTAAATTGTTTATGGAGAGTTACAACACTTTTTCTTAAAAAATCAGGCGGCATTGACATAAATAGGACTTCATCTAATGCTCAGGCTAAGGGCTTCTGCTTATTGTTGCAGCCACGCTTCTAATCCGGTTGGAAATTTGGTGCTCAAAAGCATGTTTTTTATTTGATCAGTGGTTCCAAACTACTTTTCCTGAGTTGGATGATTTCTATTGTAATATTACTTGTAAAGTAACTGGAGGTAAAAACAGCATAAACAGGCCAAGTTACCACATTATTCAAGAATATTCCAGTGAAAACTGTTGGATATTTTTCACATTTGGCAAAAAAATGAACTTTGGGACAAAAAAATACATATATGTTACATATGTAGTGTAAGGGTTGCAGTATTAACAGTAATATTAAAATTTATATGTTGTAAAGGATCACCACCATCCAAAAGACAAACAACAAATGTTGGTGAGGATGTGGAGAAAGGGGAACCCTCCTACACGGCTGGTGGGAATGTAAATTAGTTCAACCATTGTGGAAAGCAGTATGGAGGTTCTTCAAAAAGCCCAAATAGAAATACCATTTGACCCAGGAATTCCACTCCTAGGAATTTACCCTAAGAATGCAGTAGCCCAGTTTGAAAAAGACAGATGCACCCCTATGTTTATCGCAGCACTATTTACAATAGCCAAGAAATGGAAGCAACCTAAGTGTCCATCAGTAGATGAATGGGTAAAGAAGAGGTGGTACATATACACAATGGAATATTATTCAACCATAAGAGGAAAACAAATCCTACCATTTGCAACAACATGGATGGAGCTAGAGGGTATTATGCTCAGTGAAATAAGCCAGGCGGAGAAAGACAAGCATTAAATGATTTCACTCATACGTGGAGTATAAGAACAAAGAAAAAAACTGAAGGAACAAAACAGCATCAGAATCACAGAACCCAAGAATGGACTAACAGTTACCAAAGGGAAAGGGGCTGGGGAGGATAGGTGGGAAGGGAGGAATAAGGAGGGGGGAAGAAAGGGGGCATCAGCATGTATAATGTGGGGGAGGCACAGGGAGGGCTTTGCAACACAGAGAAGACAAGTAATGATTCTACAGCATCTTAATACACTGATGGACAGTGACTATAATGGGGTTTGTGGGGGGGAGTCTAGTAAACAATGTTTCTCATGTAATTGTAGATTGATACCAAAAAAATATTTATATGTTGTAAAATATTTATCATGGTGTTCATTACTGCTTAGGGTTTTAGGAACCCATAAAAATAATAAACCCATGTCTGCTGTCTTGTCCTAAATACTGAAACCAGCCTCAGTTTTGACTTCTGATATACGATAGTGGGCTATGTAATTGTCTTTTATGAGATGTGTTACTGTGTTGCCAAAGTGTGAAGTGTTGATTTCCAGAGCGTAAATGCTTTTATTTGGAACAGCCTAATATGTCTCTTAACAGTATTAAGGATATCTTGAATATTTTCTCTTCATGAGTGTCTACATTAAAAATTTAATTCAAGTCTTTTGCTTTTAGGGCTGCTGTCATTAATACCAAAGTGTGTTGGTTATATAATGTCCCTTCTTGAGTTTGGGATTGGCTGTAGATGTTAAGTGCCTGCAGAATGGATACCATCCCTAAACAGGAGGAAAATGTGCAGAGTCACTTCTGTGTTCCTGTGGGCCAAATCACCTGTTTCTTCTATTCGGAAGAATAGACAGATGACCTGAAAAATTAATATTATTGTCTGTGTACCCAACTGATCTTTCAATTAGAGCCAAACTATTCGGCTAAACTACCTTTAGTTTTATGGTATGGTATGTTAGCCTGTGAAATTGAAGGTGAAGAGATGAGCTCTGCATGGAATAAGGGCAAGGTCGGTGTTTCTCTGAGTAGTATGTGTGCTCTTGTTAAGAGAAAAAATTGTATAGCTCACTTTTTACTGCTATATTCATTAAATGTGTACTAACATAAAAATAAGTATAAACTCATACCACTCTAAAACTAAAAATTAAATGCAAACAAAAACAGTCTACACTGTTAATTCAGTATGGCATGGTATTTTGCCTAAACTAAATTTCCAACATTTTGAGAATAGGGTAGCAATTGTTCAAGTGCAGGAACTTTTTGAGTATGGCAAGTTAACTCTCCCCTAGGCCGTATGATGACTAGTTTTTCCTTTTTAAGAGTAAGCTGTGTGGTCATTTAATTCTAGGGTCAAAGATTCCTCATTTGCATTTTAAATACAGCCCTGTTCTTTTCCCATATCTTGGATGATTGGAGTAGTACTGCTCAGTCTGTCATAAATGAAAGTTCTCACGGGGCCTATAGCACTACTGAGATACCAGGTGACAATTGAGATGGTCTGGAATATGCTTGTATTTTTCTTCCGGCTTATCACTGAACTGAAGACAAAACATTAAGAAAATTTTTAGCAGAGACCTCATGGATCTATCATGTGTGAATCCATTTTGAATAACACTAAGCTACAACAATCTTAGTCCTGTGTTCGGACCTGTGTTGTTTTTCTAAAGGTGAGAAGAGGTATGTGGAGTCTTCAGAAGAAACCCTGTTTTCATTGTGGTCATCTTAAACTCAGGGACCCTCCTTTATTTATCTTTTCCCCATAGCACCTAGCAGAATATCTGACATTGTTCAGAAAATACTTGTTGTATGAATTTTTCTCTGAAATTTTTAGTTGAAGTCATCGCCAAAGTACTATTCCAATACAAATGGCAGTGCTGGTACTGCAGTTTAAAAAGAGAAGGCTAGACCGTGGTCATATAAAACCTTAGCTTAGAGATTTGCTTAAGAAATATGAATGAAGGTAGAGGGATTTGTGTATATATATTTTCATATAGATTGTGGCTTAAAAATATTTTTATCCAAAGATCTCAGTAGAAGGTTTCCTGGAGTTTCTGTTACAAGATTCATCAAGTTAGATGTTGTCTTCGAAGAGGCTAACTCAAGTAGAGCTCTCAATTTAAATATTTTTGTCTGTTTACAATATACGCTTGGTGCCTTTGTGAGTGGTGGAAGAGAACTATTAGTTCCGTATATCATCGTTAAAGTGTAAATATAAATTGCTTTCCCATTTTGCCTTTTTTTTTTTAATTGCAGTTAATATTGGCATTTCCTGGGGCTGTTTTCACACTACCTTTAGTAACTGAAAGGCTCAAGAGTGTTTTCAGTTCAAAGCACAACCTGCTTGTTTGGTATGTGTGTGGCCATTGTTTCTTAGCAATCTAGAGATAAACCTCAGAAGAGTTTTGAAATGTTTCTCTTTGCTATCTTAGTTTGCTATACAACAATGTTTTAGGCTTGTCACTGTTTGTTCAAGACTTTAATACTTACCAACTTCAATTCCTGAAACTGTGTGTACTGTTAACATGAAATATTTCAAATATAAGCTGATGTTGAAACTATCAGGTATTGAGAAAATTTCCGAGCTTTACTGAAACAGTTGGAGTACACAGTTTGTTCATTTGGTTGACTTGTGTTGGACACCCATTAAATATCAGGCACTAGGCAAGCAGCAAGCACTTAATAGGACTACAGTATTTTTCTATAGAGGTTTGTAACAGTATTGGTACCTTCCTGGCAATATCCCAAAGGATTTGTTGGCTTTTATTAATCTTTTCGACTTATTCATCAGTCATTGCATCAATGAACATACTGCTCAGCAAGTCTTTGCTTAAGAGTGGTCAGATTTTTATTGCTAATAGAGCTGTGTAACTTCTGTGCTTGATGCTGAAAAGTGATATCAATCATTCAGATGTTTTAATAGTCCATGATATACTACAAAATAATCTTTAATTATTTGAGTGTCCTTTTTACATGTATGTTTTTATATCTTATACCCCACCTGCTTACAGAAAGTATGTCTGATGTATTTCAGTAGACTAATTCACAAAAATGCAAGTACCTAACATTAATAAAGTTAGGCCCTGTGCTAGGTATAGAGTATACAGTGAAGATTATATTAGGGCATATGTTCTTGTGAAGAGGTAGGTATCATTTAAAACAGTGTTGTTGTTTTTAATATCATAAGCATCTGTCTCTTAAGATAATCCTGGGTTTCTGCTTTCCCAGTCTGTAGCCTATGGTAAATGTTCTGGAATTCTAATAATGCTTCTCCCCTCCCCCACAAAGGTATTAATCAGCATAGAAACCACATAGCTAAATGATTCCACTTACATTCTAGCATCTATTTATAAAAAGTAGTAAAATTGCTGTTTAATACATAGGTTTCTTGGAGAGTAAAATTTTGAAACCACATTTGAATTAAAAAAAGAACTTCTTGGTTTGTAATTTCCCTCCTTTTGTTGATCCTCTTTATTGTATCTTTGTTTCCTGTTACATTAATTGTTGGTTTTTATTTTCCCCTGTTTTCTTTGAGTTCCATTTTTTCTCTGACTTCTTAAGTTGGGTGCAAAGGTCATTGAATTTTAGTTTTCTTCTCTAAAATAAGCCATTAGGGGACACTTGTATCCCACAAGTTTGGTATGTGTAGACTTTGTATTATCAGTGAGTTGAGCATATTTACTTTTTATTCCTGATGCTTTTTAACTATGAATTATTTAATAATGCATTTTAGTTTCCAAATGGTAGGGATGTATAAATTGTTTTATTACTGACTTTTAATCTTATGAATTGCAGTCATAGGTGGGTGGTCTGGATCAAACTGGTTAAGACTTGATTGGCACTTAGTATTGCTTATATTGCTTAGTACTTATGGCCTAGTAGTCAGTCAGTTTTTCCACTTACGCTTGGGAAGAATATATATTTCTAAATTGTGGATGCAGGTATCCTGACTACTTTGTCTGGTTCACCTTTTGAGGAAGGTGTGTTAAAGTCTCCTTTGCTGATGGACTTGTCAATTGGAAGTTCCCTGTGCTTCTGTCTATGTATTTTGAGGGTTTTTATTAGAGGCATGAATATTTAGAGCTTTTGTATCTCTAATCATGCTTTTTTTAGTCTTTCTCTTTTCTTCCTGCCCTTTTTTTTTTTCAGTTGATTTTCTTTTTTTCTTCCATTTTATCCCCACTGTTGGCTTAGAAGTTATACACTTTATTCCTGTTATTTAATTGGTTCCCCTGGAAATTTTATCATGCATCCTTAACTAAACAAAATGTGAAATTAAAATCATAAACTCTTTTCTAAACAATATAGGACCATAGAACATTTCAATTATGTTAAAATACTGTAACTTTATATAGTATTTTTGTTCTGTCCATTTTTAACCTCACATATTAAGACATTAAATTAGAAAAGTGATTGTCAGTATACATTCACATTTACCAATTTCTTCATTTGCTGTTTCTTTCTGTATCTCAAACCTTTGTGGAGATTTTCAGTCTAGCTGAAGTAAATGTTTAGGAATCCCTTTGAAGGATGTCCAAAACCATGTAATCACATCAAATTCTATCTCCCCTTTTGTATCTTTTACCAGAATATAGGGATAAATTGTTTCTTTTACCTATCAGCTAGTGACCTGCTGGAGAATAGAAACCATTATGGGTGTTTCAAGCAGAAAGGGATATGATTTAGGGACTTAGATTACAGATTATTAGAAGGGGTGAAGCATGAGCACAGGATCCTCTGCCCTCACTGTCATCTGAAGCTACAGTAACCCCTGATTATCTGTGCAGACCTCCCCCCCTGTAGGAGCTCACAGGGCTACTCTTGGAGTCACCAAGAGCAGAATGGATTCTGTCTCCCATGCTTTTTAATCTGGAGTAGGTGCCATTGGTAGAACCTAATAGGAATTAAGTCTGGGAAATGTAATTTCAGGCTTCTAACTGTAGTGATTCAGGAGGGTGGTTTGAGAAGGATGACTGAGGGCTGAATGCTAGTGGACGCATCACCTGACGTCTTATTTGTACTTCCCAAATTAGTAGCTTTGTTAGAACACAGTTGAATGTCCAGCATTTGAACTTGCTTATCAGTAAGGTCCTGGAACTGTCTACATCTGCAGAAGGTTAAGAATGTTTCTGTATGATCTGTGGAAAGTATTGTAGACGTCTTCGTAGTATTTGATATGTCTGAAAAATGTAGCTTTGGTCGTATTTTTACCCCCTTTGGTGTTAAGTGCAGCTGAAATTCTGAATCTAGCTGTGAAGTTGGAGCTAGCAGTGACTTGCCATTGTGCCATGTATTTGGTAAGAAAGTTCAAGAATTGGTTTGTTTTATAGGATACATTATAAATCTATTCTAAATCTATATGATATTTTCAGCTGTAGGTGTTATTTTGCCCAAAATGTTTTTCTGTAATAAAGTATTTCAGTTTAATTGAACATGCTTAATACTATATGTAAAAATAGATATAAATATTCCTTATTAAGAAAATAAGGGAATACCAGATAAAATGTCATATTGTACACAACTTTCTCCTCCTTGTATATAATAGGGGACCCCTGTAGAAACACTGGAAACCAGGGAAAGTTGCTACCCAAATACCAGAAATTTTAAGGAATCTGTCTTAAGATACAGAGAAATGAGCATTCAAATCAAAGGAAGTAGAGAGCCCTTATATCCCAGGCCAAGAAAGAAATACAGGACTCCTATAAGCCTTTTAATTTGAAGGTGCTGGGACTGAAAGGCCATAATCAGGTTGGAGTCCTTTTCAATCAATGTCCAAATTTAATAACTAATTTATTAAACAACTGTACAGGACAACCCAAGAGAGTAGGCCCCTCTTCCCAGTTCCTCATCTAAATTGCAGCACTGTGAATATCCTGGAGCTATAGTAGATGCCTGCAGTGAAGGCCGAGCCTTCGCAGAGAAGAAACTGCAGTGACTCAGCCCACCTTTCTACACTAGACTTGTAACCTTAAATTTATATTATTTCTCCAAGTATTTTGATGAGGTACAGTGTAGTCATATCTTACATGGAGGTTAGGTCCTGAAGTTGGTAAGACAAAAATCACATATAGCTAAAATTACCCTTGACAGATCTCTGGAGTCATGACCATTTTGGAGACTGACCACCCCATCAGTTTTCAATAGGTCAAATGGTCACTATTTTGTCTAGTGTTTGAATGGATGGCAGGACTGTTTCTTCAGTTAATTGCTTGCTGAGGCAGTAGACTTGTGTTGTAGGGGCTGAGTTTAATAAACACTTGAGTGGTAAACAGTGCAATGATGTGCTTACACTCTAAAAGATAACCAGGGACTGAAACCGTCATGGGAATGGCAGATTTGCATCACATACCTCAACTTGAGTCCTCTCTGGAACATACCTCACTTGAACGGAATGATTGACAGAATCACTGATACTATTTAGAATATATCTCTGGCTGCGCACACACAGTTGAATTTTGTATGTATCAAATGAGTGAAGATGTGACTCCTGTAAAGAGACTAAAAATGAAAATAGATTCATGAAACTGCATCATAAAAGAGGAAGGCCAAATACCTGAAGCAGAAAGGAATATAAACACACATAAAAGAAACCTCACAGAAAAAGCATAATTTCACAGCAGCAGCTTTATTCTCAAAATCCTTCCAAGACTAAAAATGAGAAGATGTTACAGCATACAGGAAAGCAGTTTAAGATGAAGGAAATAGTGACAGTATATAAGGTATATATATATATATATATATATATACACACTTTACATAACATGTATAAATGACAGTATATAACATAATTTTGAGGAAAATATATTTAAAAATTGTATGAAGTTGTTTGTTCAGTTCCCGGATTGATAAATGATTTGCTTGCTACAAGAACAAGTAAGCTTGGCACTTATGGATATATAACATTCCTGCTTTTTGACTATTCATAAATAACCTGGAAGCATTGAGATATGCAGAGGTGGTATGCAGAAATGAGTTCATTAGCTAGAAAGTATGCCTTGCTGTTGCCCAGCCTCCCCTGTCCGGGCAGCTCTGTTTTTCTCGATTCATACTTTCTTCTGCAGTACTTGCCGTAAAGTGATAAATACTGCTTCCCTATATAATATGGTTCTTGGTAAGAAAGTAGACTATGTCAAGACTGGTATTAAAAGACTAATATTTAAACAGAATTAAAATATTGATGGTCCCTAATCAGAAACATGTTTTTAATAAATAAGAATGGGCTCTTTAGCATTTAGATATTTAGTTTGACATTAAATATCAGGGAAATTAGGCAATAATATACACAGATGGGATGATTGACAAAGATAATGTCTCTCTTAAAAATAATAAGGCCGCCTGCATTGAGTTTTTCAAGGAAAATGTGCTGGTAAAAAGCTGCTCTCAATTTCCATTAAAGAATCTCAGAGCTTCCCATCATACATGACTTTGGGTAAATAGGAGGTCAAAAAGATTGTATTTTCAGTATTAAGATGGTTCTCTAAATATAGGCAAAGAGCTGATGAGTTCCATAGAAGGTGACTAACTATAAATGCATTATACATGACTGGAAACTAATGGCAAGCAAAATTTCAGAGCTGAGCTATCTTGGTATTTTTATCCAGTGTGTGGGGTGTCACACATGCATCACGGCTATAATAGAGCTATCACATGGATCACTTGAAAAACAAGACAGAGGTGTTTTAAAAGCTTCTGTGCTTGATTTCATAGTCAGATGCTGCATTATTTGGCATTCAGCAACTTAGAATCTAGATGTCACAAGGTAAATAATTTTAATTAACTAAATTGTAATAGAGAACTAATTATTTAAAATTTTTTCAGGAAATGGAAGATAAAGTGACTAATCCAGAGAAAGCTGAAGAAGCAAAATTAAAAGCAAGGTATCCTCATCTGGGACAAAAGCCTGGAGGTTCGGATTTCTTAAGGAAACGATTGCAGAAAGGGGTAAGTTCTCAAGCATAATCTTCAAATGCTTAAACCCTATAAGCTCATGTATAAATAACAGGATATAACATGTATACTGTTACAGAAATAGAAATTGTGAAATAGGTACCTTACCGAAGAGAGAGATTATTTTTTCCATTATTTTATACTGTTTATTCTATACATATGTATGATAAGAATCTACAGTTCTTTATCAAATTTAACTATAAAGTATTTCAAGCATGTAGGAAGGTGCAGGTAATAATACAACAGGACTCATGTACCCACCATCCAGAGTCAATGTTACTATTTTGCCATGCTTACTTCAATTTTTTCTTTGTAAGAAAATGTTCTGTAGTTGAAACCTACCATATATGTGTTTATATCCCCATTCCCCTTCTCTCCAAAAGCAACCACTGTCTAGGAGTTGGCATTTATCCTGCTCATATTTTTTTAATTTACTTGTTTTAAAGGTGATTTCCACACAAAGGCTTAAAATACTTTTTATTTGGATGAAATGATCACTTATAAAGCATAGCTTAACTATCTCCTTTACATACACATTTCACATAGCTACTCTAATATAATTTATACATTGTAATTTTAGCAGTTCTAATTACTGAAAACATTTTTGTTTTAATCTTACCAATAATTCATAAGGTAGAAACCTTTATTTCTCAATAATGAGATCTGCATTGAAATAATGCTATGTGTTTGCTCTTTGGTTTTCTAACTCCTTCCTTTGCTTATAAAAAATTAAAGAGCTCTATCTTTAGTTTAAGCACATTTAAATTATTTACCGTACAGGAAATAGGGAAAGAGAAGTATTATTTGTGGATGAGAATTACTAATTGAATCAGAAGCCAAATCATGTTTCTCTTAAACAAATGCCTTAAATATACTGGTATCTGCTGCTTGCTTACAAAAATATGTCAGTTTATATTTGTGTGTTTGTGTGTGTATAGGCTATAGTTACATATGGGTTATTTTCACAAATTGCAAAATAATAGTTTTTCCAGTTTTTTTGAGATATAATTGACATAGAACATCATTGAAGGTGTACAATGCAATGATTTGATACACATATAAACTGAGAAATGCTTACCACATTAAAGTTAGTTAACACATTATTTATTTCACATAATTACCATTTGTTGTTACTGTTACAGTGAGAACATTAAAGCCCTACTCATAGCAACTTTCAAGTATATATTACAGTTTTATTAATTAGAGTCACTGTGTTATACATTAGATCCCTGGGATTTATTCATTTTTTTTTTAAATTGAAAGTTTGTACCCTTCAACCATTATCTCCCCATTTCCCTTTCCCCTCAGCCCCTAACAACCTAACACCTACTCTATTTCTATGAGCTTGATGTTTTTAGATTCCACATGTAAGTGAGATGATACACAATCTTTCTACCAAAAAAAATATTTTAACATTAATTTGGCAAATTATTTTTTAAACTAGCAAAATATAAAATGACATCTTCGTTATCTTACATACAAGAATAACATTCACAGCTTTGAAATAACAGGGTGACAAGGAAGAATGATATTATACATATAAAAATGTAAAGAAAAACCTGTGCTCCCTGAGAAAGTAATTCAGTAGGGAAATTCTTACAAAAATGGTAGTTATTATCTATAATACATAAGGGATTTTTTTCAAATACACAAGAAAAACATTAAGGTGCCCCTCTATAAAGGATTTTTGCAGAGGAAAATATTGTTACAAAACACAGAGAAAAATGTTAATCATTGAGATGTAAATTAGAACAATCATGCATAGTATGCATACAACTAAATAGAAAAATTTCAAAATAATATCCACTACTGAGGTTGAAGTTGAATGTAGCTGATTTGCTCTTTGCTGTTTGTAGCATTTAAAATTACTTACTGTGGAAAGGGGTATGGGTCAAGATTTATAAAAATGTTCATATTCTCTGAGTGAATAATCTCATTAATTAATATGAGTATATTCAGTGTTAAGGAAAAAGTCTTCATATTTGAAGAAATTCTTTGTAGCTTTAACTATAATTAGAAGCAGTACTACTATTCAGCAGCAGAGAAATTACTAAGTAAATTGTAATAAGTCAGTAAAATAGTATGTGGCCATTCAAAAGTGTTAAATATAAAGACCATAACAGAGGATAAATTATCAGCAGAAGGAAAAACATGTTCATAATGAATCTAGCTGCATAGAATGTTGTACCAGGTCTGATTTTGAAATTGTCCTATCAAGTATGGTTTTAGTTATTAAATAAATTATATGATCTTCTCTGACTACTATTATTTCAGTTGGGATTTGACTGATTATTAGTGTTTAGGAAACTGCTTTGTTAATCTCCAGCATAGTGTATGCAAACAGGCTTTCTTCCAACATTTGAGCTGTTGTTTTTATAACTTCCCTCTAGCTTCAACTATTTGTGACTTTTTAAGTATCTATAGGAGTCATAATTTGCATACATTGTTTCTTGGAGTTGGTGCTGTAGATAAGTAGTAGTTAATAAGAAAATGCCCCTGGAATCAAGAAATAATGATACAGAATTTGAGCAGAGAGGCTTTGAATGATTCTATATTATACCAAAATGTCAATGAATGAATACTTTTATATTAGAGAAATAAAGTCATATTCAACTATATAATTTCTTACTAGGTTAAAAGAGTTTTGATTTTTTAAAAATATTTGGATCATGGGTCCTGGGTTTTAGTTTTCCTCTGTCATAATAGCAAACTGGCAGGTTACCTTATTAGTATCTTTAAACAATTTTTTCATTTGAAATGGTTGACTAGTTATTTACATTAGTCCCTTTCTGTTTTAGTGTACTTGTTAATGTTATTATGATACCTGTTTTAGGCTTTTAACTATATGACATATACGTAGTGACATACAGACTATCAACCTAGGAGGGATATCAAGGAGCACTCTGACCATGTTTTTTCATATTTATGGAGTTTGAAGTCCCAAGGAAACTGATGACCCAGTTTTAAAACATGGCATTAGAAGTTAACTATTGTTGCGTTAGGTGATCACTTAGTGTCAGTGCAATGATAAATATTGTGGTATGTCCCCTAAATTTGGGTGGGAGGTGGCTGTTAAGATTATCATCCAGATGATACAGGATATGTTTTGTTTATTTTTAAGTATTTTCACTTAAAAACGCAGAATTTAAAAATTGTTAAAGATAACTAATATTTTCTTCTTAGACTGTATCTGTCCCTATACGAGAAGCATTGATCTAGTTCACTCCTTTCCCTAGAGCATTTAAAACTGTTAAGCATTGATTTTAGTTTTGTCTCTAGCCACATTAAATAAATTAAAATTTCCCCAAGCAGTGTAGCTCAATCTACAGATCCCCTTATGATGAACTTTTGCTTACTGTAAAATAGGTGTTAGAAACTGACTTTGTCATGTTGGGAAAAATCTGCCTAAAAATTGCACTGTGTGTTAAATTTTTCATGTTGTGCTTTTGACTCAGTAAAAAATTTGTCAAGCTGCTTTTATCTCCTCTAGAGGCTGCTAAACTTCAGAAGTAGCTCTCTAATATAATACAGTGCCATCAGAAAGTCTGAGATTTTTTTTTACTACACTCATTTTAAAATATGCAGAAATGAAGCTGCAACTAGCCTTAGAAGAGCCTGGTCCAAGTTACCTTATTACTGCTCAGTGTGTTACATTTATAGTGACACATGAAAAGCAGTTTCTAACTTTAGTCCCTTTGGCCTTATTAGGCAGATCTGGCTTATGAAAGAATAGTCCCTATGCATTCCCAGCTATTTCATTTACCACATGAGGATTCCTGAAGTCTCAAAGAAAATATTTATATATTTTTTCCCTTTCACCTTTTATCCAGGCCATTATCTCATACCTGGTTTATTCTCTCTTGGCTACATCAGTCTGAAGTTAGGTCCCCACTTTTGAGTACCTGGAGTACCTTATGTACCTAGAACAGTATATAGTTGACTTATTTGACTATTGTCCATCTTTGTATTTCTCTCCAGGATTCACACAGTGCCTTATGTACAGCAGGCACTCAGTAAAGGCAGGCTAAACATGATAGATGGAATTTGGAACCCAGGTGAATGTATCTGTTTTTACTCTGGAACAGAAAACTCATGTAGATTAACTATATTAAGGTTGATCTTCAGCTCTTATCACAATTTTATTTTAGTGACAAAAGGTATGGTTGTTACTTTATCACTTCAGCTTAAAAAAAGTGATAATTGTACTTAGTGTCTTAAGTGAAAAGTGGAGGTGTAGGAAAGGGATGTGCATTTTAAGTGATAATTTCCAATGAATTTATTTGTTCTGCTACCCTAACATTTATATTTTAACCTTAATTTTTATTTTAGTGAACTGCTCTAATTCAAATGAATGATTTAGATCTTGGCAGAAATGTTCAGCCTAGATGATAGAGTACCAGCAACTATAAATAATAGTTTTAATAACTGAGGTTGATTGAAAATGGGTGGCATATCTTAAATGTAAGTTGGTGACTTACGTGATTTTCAATATCATGTAAGAAAGCATTTCAGTCTGGTTTTTCTGTGTAAGTGAAAGATTTGCTACTTCATCTTATGTTTTTGTTTAAAATTTTTTAGACCGACTTGGTGACAGCATAGGGTCACATCTACATTTTAACCCAGTGTAATTGGGTAGTTGTATATGAAAGCTTTTAAACTCCAGTCTGAATTCTTTTTTTTTCCTTTCTTTTTTACATTATAGCAAAAATACTTTGATTCTGGGGATTACAACATGGCCAAAGCAAAAATGAAGAACAAGCAACTTCCTGCTGCAGCCCCAGATAAGACAGAGGTCACTGGTGACCACATTCCCACTCCACAGGACCTTCCTCAACGGAAACCATCCCTTGTTGCTAGCAAGCTGGCTGGCTGACTGAAAGAGCAGAACTGCATG